>NW_016908527.1:755557-1078342 GCF_001483705.2 Eufriesea mexicana | reverse complement strand
GGGGGGGGGGGGGGGGGGGGCAGAAATAGTGGTCTCGGCACGTTAGGTTGAGATACATTGCGCATGGTTATGTTTCGTCGGTTAGGTTACGACAGGGTAGCTTTGACTTTCGCGCTATACACCGCCATGCGGTGGTTTCCTGCGCTCTACATTGCTCTAATGTGCCCTGTTTGGCTCTCGTGGTGCCGGAAACAGCGGTCGTGACATAGCAGGTTGTGGTACGTTACGTTTGGTTATGATAACTTTCGCAGGTTTGGAAAGGGTAGCTCTGACTTTTATGCTTTACATTGCTTTTCGGTGGATCTCCGCGCACTACTGTGTTCTAGTATGCTCTGCTTGCCTCTGGAGAGGGCCGCAATAGTGGTCTCACCACGTTAGTTTGAGATAGATTACGTTTGGTTTTGTCACATTTGACTATGTTATGATAGGGTATCTTTGACTTTTATGCTGTGCACTGCTACTCGGTGGATCTGAGCCCGCAACGTTGCCCTAATTTGTTTTGCTTGCCTCTCCGGGGGCCAGCAATGGTGGTCGGGGCAAGCTACGTTCGGATATGCATCGTTTGGTTCGGTTACATTTGCATCAGTTAGGTTCGGACGGCTTCGACATTTCTGCTATACATTGCGATTTTATGGACTTCCGCACTCTACTCTACTCTAATATGTTCTGCTTGGCTCTGAGGAGGGAAGCAATAGAGTTCTCGACACGTTAGGAGGAGTTAGGTTACGTTCGGACGCGTTACGTTTGGCTGTGTTAGGACAGGATAGCTTTGCCTTTTGTGGTATGCACTGCCATACGGTGGATTGCTGCGCTCTTCTGTTCTCTAATATGTTATGCCTGTCTCTGTGGAGGCCAGCAATAGTGGTCTCGGCTCGCTAGGTTGTGTCATGTTACTTTTGGATTTGCTAGGTTAGGATACGTTTGGATATGATGGCTTTGACGCTTGTTTTGTACACTGCCAATCGGTGGATCTCTGCGCCCTGTCGTGCTCTAATGTGTTCTGCTTTGCCCTGGGAAGGCCAGCAACAGTGGTCTCGGCACGATAGGTTTACTTATTCTACGCTTGGTTATATTAGGTTTGGTCAGGTTAGGTTAAGATACCTTTGACTTTTGTGTCAGACACTGCTGTTAGGTTGATATATGTGCTCTTAATTTCTCTACTAGCTTCCGCTTGTCTCCGGGGATGCCTGCAATAGCTGTCGTGGCACGTTTGTTTGAGTGAAGTTACGCTAGGTAAGATAAGGTTTGGCTATGTTTGGATGGAATAGCTTTGACTTTTGTGCTCTACAATGCAATTCGGTGCATTTCAGTACTCTACTGTGCTCTCAAAAGATCTGCTTGGCGATGGGGAGGCCAATGATGGTGGTCTCGGCGCTTTAGGTTGTGTTAGGCTGCGTTTGGTTGTGCCACATTTGGTTAGGTGGGGATAGGATATCATTCACTTCCGTGCTATACAGCGCCATTCGGCGGACTCCTGTGCTCTACAATGCTCTAATATGTTCTCCTTATCTCCGGGGTGGCCGGCAACAGCAGGCGCGGCACGTTTCGTTGTGTTAGGTTACGTTCGGCCTTTATAACGTAGACGACGTTTGGTTAGGGTGGCATCGACTGTTGTGCTATACACTGCTCTCGGAGGTCTTCTGTGCTCTACATTGATCTACTATAATCTGCTCGACCCTCGGGAGGACAGCGATAGTGTTCTCGGGGCAATATGCTGAGTTAGTTTGCGTTTGGTACGGTCAGGCTTGGATACGTTGGGACAGGATAGCAATGTCCTCTGTGATTTACACTGCTACGCGGTGGATTCCTGTGCTCTACATTGCTCTACTAAACTCTGTCGAATCTGGCGATGCCAGCAACAGCGGTCGTGGGACGTTAGGTTGAGTTATGTTACGTTTGTTTATTTTAAGTTAGGATACGTTTGGGTAGGATAGCTCTGACTTTCGCGCTGTACACAGATATTCGGTGAATACCTGACATCTGCTGAGCTCTAGCATGCTCTGCTTTACTCTGCAGAAGTCGGAAGTGGTAGCCGATGGACGTTAGCTATAGTTACGTTACGTTTGGTTAGGTTATATTAGCATGGGCAGGTTTGGATAACTTTGACCTTACAGAGGTTCACTCCCACTATATTCGCTTCTGCGCTCAACTATCTGCTAACACTTTCTGCTTGGCGATGGATGTGGGGGGGGGGCAGCAATGGTGTCCTAGGCACGTTAGGTTTTGTAATGTTACGTTTGGTTATGTTACGCTTGGTAAGGACATGATTGGACAAGTGTGACATTTGTGCTATACACTACAATTCGGTGGGCTTCTGCCCTCTACTCTGCTTTGATATGTTCGGCTTGGCTCAGGGGAGGCCAGCAATAGGTGTCTCGTCTCGATAGCTTTAGTCATTCTGCGTTTGGTTATGTAAGGTGGGCCTGGTTTGGTTACGATGGCTTTGACTTTTGCGCTATACACTCCGATTCGGTGGACTTCTGCGCTGTACTGTGATCTATTATTCCCCGCTATGCGCTGTGGAGGCCAGAGGTAGTGGCCGCTGCGCGGTAGGTTCTGTTAGGTTACATTTGGTTACGTCGGTGTCGTTTGGTTTAGCTTAGGATATCTTTGTCTTTTGTGCTATACACTGCCATTTAATGGACTCTTGAGCTCTGCTCTCCTCTAGTGTGTCCTACTTGGCTCTGGGAAGGGCTGCAACAGTGGTCTGGGCACGTCAAGTCGATCTACGGTTCCGTTCGGTTACGTTACGTATGATCACGCTAGGATATGATAACTTTGTCTTTTGTGCTATACACTGCTATACGATGGATTTCTGCGCTCTGCATTGCTGTACTAATGTCTGTGGATCTCTGTGAAGGCAGGCAATGGTGGTCATCGCACTTTTGGCTGAATTATGTTACTTTCGTTTTGGTTAGGTCAGGTTATGTTTGGTTAGGATGGCTTTGACTATTATGCTATATACTGCTGTTCGGTGAAATTCTACGCTCTTTGTTGCTCTACTATGCTGTGCTCGGCTCTCGGCAGTCCAGCAATAGTGATCGCGGCAGGCTATGCTGAGCTATGCTATGTTTGGTTAGTATCTGCTTGTTTGGGTTAGGCTTCGGTGGCATAGGGTTATATGGCTTTCTGTGTTCTACTATCCACTAACATGTTCGCCTTGGCTATGAGGAGGCCACCAATCGTGGTATCGGCACGTCAGGTTGATATACGATACATTTGGTTACGTTCCGTTTTGCCTGGTTAGGATAGGGTAGCTATGACGTTCGTGCAATACTCTCCTATACGGTTGACTTCTGCGCTCTGCTGTGCTCTAATGTGTCCTGCTTCGCTCTGGGAAAGCCAGCAATAGTGGCCACAGCAGGCTAGGATGTGTCTGGTTACGCTTGGCTTGGCTATGTTAGGTTAGGTTTGGTTTATGTAACTTAACTATCGTGCTTCACACAGCCATCCGTTCGATATCTGCGCTCTGCGTTGCTTTACTAGCATCAGCTTACCTCTGGGGAGGCCAGCAATGGCGGTCGTCTCACTTCTCGTTGTGTTGGGTGACCTTTGGATAGGACAGCTTTTTTAGAGTTTGGTTAATTTGGCTCTGACCTTTGCGCTATACGCCGCTATTCGGTGTATCCCTCCCTCTGCTGCGCTCTAGTATATTCTGCTTGTGTATGTGGAGGGTAGCATTATTGGTCTCGGCCCGCTAGTCCGAGTTATGTTGCGTTTGGTTATGCTACGATTGTTCTGGTTAGGATAGCATAGCTTAGACTTTTGTGCTATACACTGCCATTCAGTGGATCTCTGCGGTCTGCGTTGCTCTACTATACCCCGCTCAACTCTAGGGATGACAGCAATTGTGTTCGCGGCACGCTAGGTTAGGCCAGATTACGTTTGGCTCGGTTAGGTAACGATGTGCTACGTAAGGATATCTTCAGGATTTGTGCTACACAATGCTATTCTATGGGCTTTTGCTCTATTCAGTGCGATATCACATGTTGCTTTTATCAGTGGACGCCAGGAACAGTGCTCTCGGCACGTTAGTTTGTGCTATGCTACGTTTGGTATTGTTAGGTTTCGATAGGTTTGACAGGGATAGCGTTGACTTTTGTGCTATACGCTGCTACTCTGTCGATTTCCGCGTCCTACATTGCTCTGCTATACTCTGCTTGGCTCTCGTGAGGCCGGCGATAGTGGTCCAGGCGCCTCAGGTTTTGTTACGCTACATTTGGTCATACCAAGATTGGCTATGTAAGGAGGTGTTAGCTTTGCCTATTGCTCTGTACACTGCTATTCGATGGATGGCTGCACACTTGTGAGCTCTGATGTGTTCAGTTAATTCTGAGAAGGCCAACAGTAGTGGTCGTGGCAAGTTTGGATGAGTTATGTGACGTTTGGTTTGGTTGGATTAGGCCATTTTGGTTAGGATGGCTTTGATTTTTGTGATATACACTGCTGTTCGGAGGACTTCTGCGAACTGCATTGCTCTATTATGCTCCGCTCGACTCTCATGATGCCGGCAACGGTGGTAGCTGCACGTCAGTTTGAGTTACGTTACGTTTGGCTAGGACTGTTAAGGATAAGTTTGGTTATCATAGCTATTACTTTCGTGCTATGCACTGTTATTCAGTGCATTCCTGCCCTATGTCGTGCTCTAATATGCCCCGCTTTACTCTCGGGATGCCAGAAATAGTGGCCGCGGTGCGTTAGGTTAAGTTAAGTTACGCTTGTTCGTGTTACGCTTGGCTAGGTTAAGAAAGTGTACCTTTGACTTTTGCGCTGCATACTGTTATTCGGTGGATTTCTCCACTCTTCTGTGCTCTAATGTGGTCTACCTTGCACTGGGGAGGCCAGAAATAGTGGCCGCGGCACGTTAGGTTCAGGTATGTTGCGTTTGGCTAGTTTAGGTTAGCATTGGTACGGTTTGCATAGCTATGATTTTTCTGCTATACACAGTGATTCTATGGACTTCTGCGCCGTACTTTGCGCTACAACACTCTGCCTGCGTCTGGTGTCGCCCGTAATAGTGGTCGCGGTAATTTAGTTTGAGTTACGTTGCATTCGACCAGTCTATGTATGGTTAGGTTTGGCTGGGATAGCTTTGAATTTTGTGCTATGCACTGCTCTTCGGCGGATTTCGGCGCTCTATATTCCTCTGGTAAACTCTGGTTAGCTCTCGTGCGGCCAGCTATAGCGGTTGCAGCAGGTAACGTTGGGTTACAATACGTCCGCCTATGTTACGCTTGGTTAGGCTAGGTTGGGATATCTTTGACTTTCGAGCTATACACTGCATTCTATGGACTACTGAGCTATGCTCTCACTAATATGCCCTGCTTGGCGGTGGGGCGGGCTGCTGTTGTGGGCTAGGCACGTTAGGCTTGGCTCGGTTGCGTTTGATTAGTTTGGGTCGGGTCAGATTAGGATAGGATATATCTTACTTTTTCGCTATACACTGCTATTCGGGCGATTCCGGGGATCTACATTCCTCTGCTATACTCTGCTTAGCTCTCGCGAGGCCAGCAATGGCTTTCGTGGCACGTAAGCTTGTGTCATGTTACGCCTGCTTATCTTTGGTTAGCTTTATTGGCTAGGTTAGGATGGGATAGCTTCAACGTTTGCGCTATACACCGCTATTTGGATTATTTCTACTCTCTACATTGCTCTGATATGCCCAGCTTGTCTCTGGGTAGGCCAGCAATATTATTCTCGGCACATTACGTTTAGCTATGTTACGCTTGGCTTGGTGAGGTTAGGATATCTTTGTCTTTTCGGCCACACGTTGCAGTGCCGTGGACTACTGCCCTCTACTGTGCTCTAGTATTTCCTGCTTAGCTCTGGGGAGGCCAGCAAGCGTGGTCTCGGTGCACTAGGTTGAGTTATGTAACGGTCGGTTCGGCAAGGTTTGGACACGTTTGGTTAGGATAGCCTCGTCTTATGTGCTGTACACTGCTGCTCGGCCAGTACAGGTGCACTGCGTTACTCTACTAGCGTCTGCTTGAATCTGTGGAGGCCAGCAGTATCGGCCGTGACACGTTTGGTTGACATAGGTCGCACTTGGTTAGGTTGGGATAGGTAAAGTTTGGTCAGGATGTCTTTGTCTTTTGCGCTGTACGCTGCTATTCGGTGGATTCCAGCGCTCTACTGCGATCCAGCGTTCCCTGACTTGCTCTGGGAATACCAGAAATATTGTCCGCGGCGCGTTATATTCGGTTAGCATACGTTCGGCTAGGTTAGGTTTGATGGGTGTAGGTTGGTATATCTTCCACTTTCGTACCGTTCACGGCCGTCTTATGGACTTCTGCTTTCTACTCTCCTATAGTATGCCCTGCCTGGCGATGGAGAGGCCAGCAATAGTGGGATAGGCATTTTAGATTTGGGTTGGTTACGTTTGGTAGGGTTAGTTTATGCGACGTTAGGGTGGGATATCTTTTAGCTTTCTGGTTTACACTCCAATGCGGCAGAATGCTGCGACCCACTTTGCTCTATAGTATTCTGCTCGTCCCTGGGGAGGCCAGTAATAGTAGTCTCGACGGGTTAGGTTCAATTAGGCTACGTTTTGTTACGTTACGTTTGCTTGCGTTAGGTTTGGGTAGATTCGACTTTCATGGTTTACACTGTTAAATGGTGGATGTCTACGCTCTACTGCGTTCTGTTATGTTCTGCTTCGCTCGGCGGAAGCCAGCAATAGTGGTCGCGGCGAGATAGGTTGAGATAGTATACGTTTGGTTGGGTTATGTTAGCTCTTGTTAGGTTTAGATAGCTTCGACTCTTGTGCTATACACTGCTATTCGGTGGATTTCTGAACTCTACTGTGATATAATGCTCCCTGCTATGCTCAGGGGATTCCAGAAATAGTGGCCGGGGCGCGTTAGGTTGCGTTAGGTTACGTTTGGCTCAGTTAGGTTTGCTTGTGTTAGGTTAGGACAACTCTGACTTTCGTGCCATGCCCTGCGATCCCATGGACCTCTGCGCTCTACTCTCCCCTAATATGCCCTGCTTGGCGATGGGATGTGCAGCAATATCTGGCGAGGCACGTTAGGTTGTGGTAGGTTACGTTTGGCAAGGATATGTTAGGTCAGGATATGTTACTTTATCTTTTACTATTCTGCTTTAGATTCCAATGCGGCGGATATCTGCGCCCCGCTGTGCTCTAGTATATTCTTCTTGACTCTGGAGAGGTCGGTAATAGTGGTGTAGGCACGTCAGTTTGAGTTAGGTTACGTTTGGCAAGGATATGTTAGGTCAGGATATGTTACTTTATCTTTTACTATTCTGCTTTAGATTCCAATGCGGCGGATATCTGCGCCCCGCTGTGCTCTAGTATATTCTTCTTGACTCTGGAGAGGTCGGTAATAGTGGTGTAGGCACGTTAGTTTGAGTTAGGTTACGTTTGGTTATGTTACCCTGGTTACGTTAGGATGGGATGTCTTTGACTTTTGCACTGTAAACTGCTATTCTGTGCAATCTTGCGCTTTACTGTTCCCTAGGATATTCTGGTTGGCTATGTGGAGGCCAATAGTATTGGTCTCGGCACGTTAATCTGAGCTTGGTTGCGTTTGATTGCGTCACGTTTGATAATACTAGGATAGGATAGCTTTGACTTTTGTGCTATACACTGCTATTCGGTCCATTTCTGCGCTCTACGTTGCGCTACTATACTCTGCTCCAAACGCGGGAGGCCAGCAATTGTGGTCTCGGGGCGTAAGGATGAGCTAGGTTGTGTTTGGTTATGTTAAGTTTGGATAGGTTAGGATAGGACAGCTTTGACTTTCATGCTATACACCGCTTTCCTGTGGATTTCTGCGCTCTACTGTGCGATATCACACTCTACTCCACTCTCGGTATGCCAGGAATATTGTTTGTGGCACGTCAGACATAGTTTGCTTACGTTTCGTAGTGTTGCGATTCGCTAGGTTAGGATACTATAGCTTTGACTTCTGAGCTGCAACCTCCTTTTGGGCGGATTCCTCCACTCGGCGGCGTTCTATCGTGGTCTGCATTGCCCTTTGGAGGCCAGAAATTGTTGCCGCGGCACGTTAGTCTGAGTTATGTTACGCTTGTTTAGCTTGCGTTGGCATGGGTTAGGCTTGGGTAGCTATGACTTTTCCGTCATCTACTGCGATTCTGCGGACCTCTGGGCCCTACTCTCCGCTATTATGTTCTGCATGGCTCTGGGGAGGGCAGGAACAGCGGTCTCGGCTCGTTAGATTGAGACAGATGGCGCTGGTTTATGTTACGATAAGTTACGTGAGGAGGTTATAGGTTTGACTCTTATGCTATGCACCGCAATTCGTTGATTTCTCCGTTCTACGCTGCTATAGTATGCTCTGCTTGGCTCTGGGAAGGGCAGCAATGGCGGCCGCGGCGCATTAGTTTGAGATAGACTGTGTTTGGCTCTGCTCTGTTGGTTTGGGTTATGTCAGGATAACTATGACATATCCGATATGCACTGCGATCCTACGGATTTCTGGGCCCTACTCTCCACTAGTGTATTGAGCTTGGCCCTGGGGATGCTAGGAATGGTGGTCCAGGGACGGCAGGTTCATCTATGTTACGTCTGATTATGTTACGATTGGTTAGGTTAGGGGTGGATAGCTATAACTGTTATGCTGTACGCTGCTATTGGTTGGATTTGTGCGCTCTGATGTGCACTAGTGTGTCCTGCTTGGCTCTGGGGAGGGCAACAATAGCGGTATCGGCACGTTTGGTTGAGTCAGGCTAAGTTTGGTTATGTCTTGTTAGTTCGGGGTTAGGTTAGGGCAGCTTTGGCTTTCCTGACATACACAGCGATTATATGGGTTTCTGTGTTCTACTCTCCACGAACGCGCGCCGCTTGCCTCTGGGGAGGCCGACATTTGTGTTCGCAGTACGTTAGTTTGGTTTGGGTTACGTTCGGTTACGTTACGGTTAGTTAGGTTAGAAGTGGATGGCTTTGTCCTTAGTGCTATAGTCTGCTTCTAGGTGGATTTCTACTCATTACAGTGCTTTAACATTTTCAGCATGGCTCTCAGAAGACCAGCAATAGTGGTCTCGGCACGTATTGTTCTGTCAGGTTACGCTCGGCAACGTTGGGTTAGGATATGTTTGGCCGGGGTAGCTTTAACTTTTGTGCTATACGCTGCAATTCGGTGGATTTCTGCTCACTACGGCGCATTAGTATGTCCTGGTTGGCTCTGGATAGGCCAGGAATTGTGGTCGCGCCTCGTTATGTTGGGTTGGAGTATGTTCGGTTATGTCACCACTGGTTTGGTTCGGAGAGTATGGCCTTGACTTTAGTGCTATAGTCTGGTATTCGGTGGATCTCTGCTCCCTACAGTTGTCTAATGCCTTCACCATGGCTCTGGGAATGCAGCAATAATAGCCACTGCACGTTGCATAGTGACATGTTATGTTCGGTCAGGTTGGGCCGGGCTGAATTTTGTCAGGATAGACTTAACTTTTGAGCTGCACACTGCTATTCTGTGGATTTCTGCGCCATCCTGTGCTCTGGTATGCCCAGCTTTGCTCTGGGGACGGCAACAATGGCGGCACCGGCACGTAAGTTTGAGCTAGGTTGCGTTCGGTTATGTCATGTTGGTTTGGGTTACGTTTGGGTAGCTTTGATTTTTCTGATATACACAGCGATTGTATGGATTTCAGCGTTCCACTCCCCACCAACGCGCTTCGCTTGACTCTGGGGAGGCCAGCAATAGTGGTCGAGGCATGTTAGGTTGAGTTGTGTTGCGTTTGGTTAAGTTACGGTTAGTTTGGTTAGGAGAGGATGGCTTTCACTTTAGTGTTATGGTCTGCTATTACGTGGATTTCTGCGCCCTACATAGCTCTAATGTTTTCAGCATGGCTCAGGCAAGGCCAGCAATAATGGTCTCGGCTCGTTATGGTTAGTCTAGTTACGCTCGGTTAGGTTATTTCAGGGTACGTTTGGTGAGGATAGTTTTACCTTTTGTGCTGTACAATGCTATTCGGTGGGCTTCCACGCTCTGATGCTCTCTAGGATGTCCAGCTTGGCTCTGAGGACGGCAACAATAGCGTTCTCGGCACGTTATGATGAGATACGTTACGTTTGGTTATGTTACGTTTGGTTCGGTTAGGAGAGGATAGCTCTGACTTTAGTGCTGTTGCCTGCTATTACGTGGATTTCTACGCCATTCAGTGCTCTTATGCTTTCAGCATGGCTCTGTCAATTCCAGAAATAGCGGCCTCCGCGAGTCACGATGGGTCAGGTTACGTTCAGTCAGCTTTGGTGAGGCTAAGGTTTGGCAGCATCAACTTTTGTGCTGTACACAGCTAATCGGCGGATTTCTGCGTTCTACAGAGCTCAAGTATGTCTTGCTTGGCTCTCGGCATCCCAGTAATAGTGGTCGCGGCACGTAAATGTAAGTTATTTTACGTTCGGCGATGTCACGATACTCTACGTTAGGAGAGGATAGCTATGCCTTTGGTGCCCTAGTCTCCTATTAGGTGGGCCTCTGCACCCTACAGTGGTCTAATAATTTCAGCTTGGTTCCAGCAATACCAGCAAGTTATGATGAGTCATTCTACGCTCGGCTAGGTTGGGTTAGGCCATGTTTGGTTAGGGAAGGTTTAACTTTTGTGCTGTACACTACCATTCGGTGGACTTCTACGCTCTACAGTGCTCTAGTATGTCCGGCTTGGCTCTCGGGATGGCAACAATGGCGGCATCGGCAGGTTTTTTGTAGTCAGGCTATGTTGGGTAAAATTCTGTTGGTTTAGGTCAGGCATGGGTTGCCTCGACTTTACTGTTATACACTGCGATTATACGGATATCTGCGTTCTACGCTCCACTAACGTCTTCCGCTTAACCTTGGCGAGGCCAGAAATAGTGGTTGCGGCATGTTAGGTTGATCTATGTTACGTTTGGCCATATTACGATTGGTTAGGTTAGGAGAGGATAGCTTTGACTTTAGTGCCATCTTCTGCTATTAGCTGGATTCCTGCGCCATAGAGTGCACTAACCACTTCAGCTTGGCTCTGGAGAGGCCAGCAACAATGGTCTCTGCACGTTACATACTGTCAGGTTTCGATCGGTTTGGTTGGGTCAGGACAAATTTTGTCAGGATACATTTAACTCTTTTGCTGCGCACTGCTATGCGGTAGCTTTCTTGACTCTACTGTGCACTAGTATACCCAGCTTGGCTCTGATGATTGCATCAATAGCGGCCTCGGTACGTTAGGTAGAGTCAGGCTATACTTGGTTAGGTTGGGTCAGGCTAAGTTTGGTCAGGGTAGCTTTAACTCCTATGCTGTGCACTGCTATTCTATGGATTTCAGCGTTCTTATCGGCGCTAACGTGTTCTGCTTGGTTCTGTGGTGGCCAGCAATAGTGGTAGCGGCACGGTATATCGTGTCATATTACGTTCCTTTAAGTTACGTTTGATTTTGTTAGGAGAGGGTAGTTTTGACTTCAGCGCGACTGTCTGCTATTAGGTGGACTCCTGCGCCCTACAGCGCTCTAATGATTCCAGCTTGGCTCTGTCAAGGCCAGCAATAGAGGCCTCGTCTCGTTATGGTTAGTCTGGTTACGTTCGGTTAGGTTAGTTCTGGCCATGTTTGGTTAGGATGGCTACAATTTTTGTGGTGTGCACTGCTTTTCGGTGGATTTCTGCGCACTACCGTGCTCTAGTATGTCCAGCTTGGCTCTGTGGAGGGCAACAATAGCGGTCTTGGTACGTTAAGTTGAGTGAGGCTATGCTGGTTGCGTTCTGTTTGTTTAGGTTTGGCTCGGATAGCTTTGACTTCTCTGATATACAGAGCGATTATATGGCTTTCAGCGTTCTACTCTCGACTAACTAGTTCCGCTGGAATTTGTGGAAGACAGCAATGGCGATCACGGCACGCTAGTATGAGTTACATTACGTTTGGTTGTGTTACGGTTGGCTGGGTTAGAACAAGATTGCTATGACTTTAGTGCTATAGTCTGCTATTAGGTGGATTCCTGCGCCCTACAACGCTCTAATGTCTTCAGCTTGGCTCTGGCAAGGCCGGAAATAATGGTCTCGGCTCGATATGGTTATTCTGTTTACGTTCGGTTAGGTTAGTTCAGGCTAAGTTTTGTCATGTTAGTTTTAACTATTGTGCTGTACACTGCTATACGATGGGCTTCTGCGCTCTGCTGTGCTCTAGCATGTCCAGCATGGCTCTGAGGACGGCAACAATAACGTTCTCGGCACGTAAGGATGTGTTACGTTACGTTTGGTTATGTTACGGTTGGTTATGTTAGGAAAGGGTAGCTTTAACTTCAGTGCTGTAGTCTGCTGTTAGGTGGATTTCTGCGCCATACAGTGCTCTAATGCTTTCAGCTTGGCTCTGTGAATGCCAGCAATAGCGTCTTCCGTGAGTAACGTTGGATCAGATACGTTCGGATAGGTTGGGTCAGGCCTTGTTTTGTCAGGGTAGGTTTAACCTTTGTGGTGTACACTTCTACGAGGCAGATTTCTTCACTCTACTGTGCTCTAGAATAACCTGCTAGGCTCTGAGTAGGGCAACAATAGCGGCCTGGGCACATTAGGTTGTGTCAGGCTATGTTTGGTTACGATCTGTTTGTTTGGGATTTGCTCTGGTAGCTTTGACATTTCGGATATACACAGCGATTGTATGGATTTCTGCGTTCCACTCTCCACTAACGCGCTTCGCTTGACTCTGGGGAGGCCAGCAATAGTGGTCGTGGCACGTTAGCTTGAGTTACGTTACGTTTGGTTACGTTACGGTTGGTTAGGTTAGGAGATGATAGCTATGACTTTAGTGCTACAGTCTGCTATTAGGTGGACTTCTCAGTTTTACAGTGATGTCATATTTTCAGCCCGGCTCTGGGAAGGGCAGCAATAGTGGTCCTGGCACGTTAAGTTGAGACAGGATACGTTCGGTTCGGTTGGGTCAGGCTAAGTTTTGTCACGATAGCTTTAACTTTTATGCTGTACACTGCTATTCGGTGGATTTTTGTGCTCCACTGTGCTCCCGTATGTCCTGCTTGGCACTGGGGAGGGCAGCAGTAGTGTTCTCCGCACGTTAGGCTGAGTTATGCTACGCTTGGTTAGTTTAGGTTTGGAAAGGTTTGGTTAGGATGGCTTTGACTTTTGTATTGTAAATCGCTATACGGTGAATTTCTGCGATCCACTGGGCTTTAATATGTTCTGGTCGTCTCTGGTTATGCCAGCAATATTATTCTCGGCACGATAAGTTTACCTATGCTACGCTTGCCTTGGCAAGGTTGGGAAAGCTTAGGTTAGGATGTTTTCGACTTTTCTGCTACACATTGCAATGCGGTGGATTGCCGCGCTCTACTGTGCTCAGGTATATTCGGCTTTGCTCTGGGGAGACGAGCAATTGTGGTCTCGTATCGTTAGACTGAGAAAAACTACGTTCGGTTACGTTACGTTGGGGTATGTTAGGTTAGGGTGCTTCGACTGTTCCGATGTACACTGCGTTTTTGTGGATTCTTGTAGTCTACCCTCAATTTATGTGCTCTGCTTGGCTCTGGGGAGGCCAGCAATTGTGCTCACGGCACGTTAAGTTGAGTTAGGTAACGCTTGGTTTTGTTACGACTGTATAGGTTAGGGGTGGATAGCTTTGACTTTAGTGCTATAGTCTGCTATTAAGAGGACTTCTCATTCCCTACAACGCTCTAATGTCTTCAGCTTGGCTCTGGCAAGGCCGGAAATAATGGTCTCGGCTCGATATGGTTATTCTGTTTACGTTCGGTTAGGTTAGTTCAGGCTAAGTTTTGTCATGTTAGTTTTAACTATTGTGCTGTACACTGCTATACGATGGGCTTCTGCGCTCTGCTGTGCTCTAGCATGTCCAGCATGGCTCTGAGGACGGCAACAATAACGTTCTCGGCACGTAAGGATGTGTTACGTTACGTTTGGTTATGTTACGGTTGGTTATGTTAGGAAAGGGTAGCTTTAACTTCAGTGCTGTAGTCTGCTGTTAGGTGGATTTCTGCGCCATACAGTGCTCTAATGCTTTCAGCTTGGCTCTGTGAATGCCAGCAATAGCGTCTTCCGTGAGTAACGTTGGATCAGATACGTTCGGATAGGTTGGGTCAGGCCTTGTTTTGTCAGGGTAGGTTTAACCTTTGTGGTGTACACTTCTACGAGGCAGATTTCTTCACTCTACTGTGCTCTAGAATAACCTGCTAGGCTCTGAGTAGGGCAACAATAGCGGCCTGGGCACATTAGGTTGTGTCAGGCTATGTTTGGTTACGATCTGTTTGTTTGGGATTTGCTCTGGTAGCTTTGACATTTCGGATATACACAGCGATTGTATGGATTTCTGCGTTCCACTCTCCACTAACGCGCTTCGCTTGACTCTGGGGAGGCCAGCAATAGTGGTCGTGGCACGTTAGCTTGAGTTACGTTACGTTTGGTTACGTTACGGTTGGTTAGGTTAGGAGATGATAGCTATGACTTTAGTGCTACAGTCTGCTATTAGGTGGACTTCTCAGTTTTACAGTGATGTCATATTTTCAGCCCGGCTCTGGGAAGGGCAGCAATAGTGGTCCTGGCACGTTAAGTTGAGACAGGATACGTTCGGTTCGGTTGGGTCAGGCTAAGTTTTGTCACGATAGCTTTAACTTTTATGCTGTACACTGCTATTCGGTGGATTTTTGTGCTCCACTGTGCTCCCGTATGTCCTGCTTGGCACTGGGGAGGGCAGCAGTAGTGTTCTCCGCACGTTAGGCTGAGTTATGCTACGCTTGGTTAGTTTAGGTTTGGAAAGGTTTGGTTAGGATGGCTTTGACTTTTGTATTGTAAATCGCTATACGGTGAATTTCTGCGATCCACTGGGCTTTAATATGTTCTGGTCGTCTCTGGTTATGCCAGCAATATTATTCTCGGCACGATAAGTTTACCTATGCTACGCTTGCCTTGGCAAGGTTGGGAAAGCTTAGGTTAGGATGTTTTCGACTTTTCTGCTACACATTGCAATGCGGTGGATTGCCGCGCTCTACTGTGCTCAGGTATATTCGGCTTTGCTCTGGGGAGACGAGCAATTGTGGTCTCGTATCGTTAGACTGAGAAAAACTACGTTCGGTTACGTTACGTTGGGGTATGTTAGGTTAGGGTGCTTCGACTGTTCCGATGTACACTGCGTTTTTGTGGATTCTTGTAGTCTACCCTCAATTTATGTGCTCTGCTTGGCTCTGGGGAGGCCAGCAATTGTGCTCACGGCACGTTAAGTTGAGTTAGGTGACGCTTGGTTTTGTTACGACTGGATAGGTTAGGGGTGGATAGCTTTGACTTTAGTGCTATAGTCTGCTATTAAGAGGACTTCTCAGCTTTACAGTGATGTAATATTTTCAGCCCGGCTCTGGGAAAGGCAGCAATAGTTGTCCTGGCACGTTATGTTGAGACATGATACGTTAGGTTAGGTATGGTTTATGCTAAGTTTGGTAAGGATAGCTTTAACTCTTGTGCTGTACACTGCTATACTGCTGATTTCTGGTCTTTTCTGTGATCTAGTTTGTCCTGCTTGTCTGTGGGAGGGCAGCGATAGCAGCCTTGTCACGTTAGTTGGAGTTATGCTACGTTTGGTTATCTTCTGTTGGTTCGGGTTAAGTTTGTGTGGCTTTGTCTTTTCTGATATGCACTGCGATTCTATGGATTCCTACGCTCTACTCTCAACGAATGTGCTTTGCCTGCCTCTGTGGAGGCCAGCAAAAGTGGTCGCGGCACTTTATGTTGTGCCAGATAATGTTTGGTTGGGCTAGGTTAGGCTAAGTTTGGCTTGGGGAGCATTGACTTTTGTGCTGTATGCTGCTATTCAAGGATATCTGCGATCTACTGTGCCCTATTGTGTCCTGCTTCGCCCTCGGGAGTGCAGAAATAGCGGTCTCAGCACGGTAGGTTGCGTTAGGCTACGATTGGTTATGTTCTGTTCGTCTTTGTTAGGTTTGGGTAGCTTCCACTATTCTGATATAAACAGCGATTCTATGCACTACTGCGTTCCCCTCTCCACGAATGTCTTCTGCTTGGCTGTGGAGTGGCCAGCAATTGTGTTCGCGCCACCGTATTTGCGGCCTGGGCACATTAGGTTGTGTCAGGCTATGTTTGGTTACGATCTGTTTGTTTGGGATTTGCTCTGGTAGCTTTGACATTTCGGATATACACAGCGATTGTATGGATTTCTGCGTTCCACTCTCCACTAACGCGCTTCGCTTGACTCTGGGGAGGCCAGCAATAGTGGTCGTGGCACGTTAGCTTGAGTTACGTTACGTTTGGTTACGTTACGGTTGGTTAGGTTAGGAGATGATAGCTATGACTTTAGTGCTACAGTCTGCTATTAGGTGGACTTCTCAGTTTTACAGTGATGTCATATTTTCAGCCCGGCTCTGGGAAGGGCAGCAATAGTGGTCCTGGCACGTTAAGTTGAGACAGGATACGTTCGGTTCGGTTGGGTCAGGCTAAGTTTTGTCACGATAGCTTTAACTTTTATGCTGTACACTGCTATTCGGTGGATTTTTGTGCTCCACTGTGCTCCCGTATGTCCTGCTTGGCACTGGGGAGGGCAGCAGTAGTGTTCTCCGCACGTTAGGCTGAGTTATGCTACGCTTGGTTAGTTTAGGTTTGGAAAGGTTTGGTTAGGATGGCTTTGACTTTTGTATTGTAAATCGCTATACGGTGAATTTCTGCGATCCACTGGGCTTTAATATGTTCTGGTCGTCTCTGGTTATGCCAGCAATATTATTCTCGGCACGATAAGTTTACCTATGCTACGCTTGCCTTGGCAAGGTTGGGAAAGCTTAGGTTAGGATGTTTTCGACTTTTCTGCTACACATTGCAATGCGGTGGATTGCCGCGCTCTACTGTGCTCAGGTATATTCGGCTTTGCTCTGGGGAGACGAGCAATTGTGGTCTCGTATCGTTAGACTGAGAAAAACTACGTTCGGTTACGTTACGTTGGGGTATGTTAGGTTAGGGTGCTTCGACTGTTCCGATGTACACTGCGTTTTTGTGGATTCTTGTAGTCTACCCTCAATTTATGTGCTCTGCTTGGCTCTGGGGAGGCCAGCAATTGTGCTCACGGCACGTTAAGTTGAGTTAGGTGACGCTTGGTTTTGTTACGACTGGATAGGTTAGGGGTGGATAGCTTTGACTTTAGTGCTATAGTCTGCTATTAAGAGGACTTCTCAGCTTTACAGTGATGTAATATTTTCAGCCCGGCTCTGGGAAAGGCAGCAATAGTTGTCCTGGCACGTTATGTTGAGACATGATACGTTAGGTTAGGTATGGTTTATGCTAAGTTTGGTAAGGATAGCTTTAACTCTTGTGCTGTACACTGCTATACTGCTGATTTCTGGTCTTTTCTGTGATCTAGTTTGTCCTGCTTGTCTGTGGGAGGGCAGCGATAGCAGCCTTGTCACGTTAGTTGGAGTTATGCTACGTTTGGTTATCTTCTGTTGGTTCGGGTTAAGTTTGTGTGGCTTTGTCTTTTCTGATATGCACTGCGATTCTATGGATTCCTACGCTCTACTCTCAACGAATGTGCTTTGCCTGCCTCTGTGGAGGCCAGCAAAAGTGGTCGCGGCACTTTATGTTGTGCCAGATAATGTTTGGTTGGGCTAGGTTAGGCTAAGTTTGGCTTGGGGAGCATTGACTTTTGTGCTGTATGCTGCTATTCAAGGATATCTGCGATCTACTGTGCCCTATTGTGTCCTGCTTCGCCCTCGGGAGTGCAGAAATAGCGGTCTCAGCACGGTAGGTTGCGTTAGGCTACGATTGGTTATGTTCTGTTCGTCTTTGTTAGGTTTGGGTAGCTTCCACTATTCTGATATAAACAGCGATTCTATGCACTACTGCGTTCCCCTCTCCACGAATGTCTTCTGCTTGGCTGTGGAGTGGCCAGCAATTGTGTTCGCGCCACCGTATTTTGAGCTGGGTTACGTTCGGTTATGTTACGATTGGTCAGGTTAAGAGAGGGTATCTGCGACTTTGGTGCTATAGTCTGCTATTAGGGGGACCGCTGCGCCCTTCAGTCCTCTAATATTTTCAGCTTGGCTCTGGGAAGGTCAGCAATGGTGGTCGTGGCGTGTTACGTGGAGTCAGGTTACGTAGGGTTAGGTTTGGTTGGGCTAAGTTTGGTTAGTACAGATTCATCTTTCATGCTGTACACTGCTATTCGATGGACTTCTGCGCTCTGCTGTTATCTGGTTTACCCTGCTTGTCTCCGGGGATGTCAGCAATAGCGGTCTCGGCACATAAGCTGAGTTAGGCTATGTTCGGTAATGTCCAGTTGGTTTGGGTTAGGTTCGGGATGCTTTGACTTTTGTGATATACACTGCGGTTCTATGCACTCCTGCGTTCTACTCTCCACTAATCCGCCCTGCTTGGCTGTGAAGAGGACAGCAATAGCGGTCGCGGCACGTTAGGTGGTGTTAGGTCACGTTTGGTTATGTTACAGTCGGTTAGGTTATCAGAGGAAAGCTCTGACTTTGGTGCTATTGCCTGCTATTAGATGAATTTCTGTGCCCTGCAGTGCTCTAATATTTTCAGGTTGGCTTTGGAAATGCCAGCAATATTGGCCTCGGCACTTAACATTGAGACAGGTTACGTTCAGTTAGGTTCGGTTAAGCTAAGATTGCTTGGGATAGATTTAGCTTCCGTGCTGTTCATTGCTCTTCGGTGGATTTCTGCAATCCACTGTGCTCTGGTATGTTCGGATTGTATCTGGGGAGTGCAGCCATCGTGGTCTCTGGACGTTAGGCTGCGCTACATTACGTTCAGTTGTGTAACGTTTGGGTAGCTTAGGATAGCGTAGCTTGGAATTTTATGCTATACACCGCTCTCCGGAGGACCTCTGCATCCTACTTTGCTCTAATAACCTCTGCTTGGCCATTTGAAGGGCGGCAATGGTAGTCTCGGCAAGTTATGTTGAGTTAGGATACTCTTGCTTATGTCACGTTTGGTTAGGTTAGGAGAGGGAAGCTTTGACTTTTCTGCTGTACACTGGTATACGGTGGTTCATGCTCTCTACTCTGCTCTAATATGCTCAGCTTGGCTCCGGAGATGACAGCTATAGTTGTCACGACACGTTCGCTTGAGCTGTGCTACGTCGGTCATGTTTGTTTGTGTTTGGTTTGAACAGTTATGAATTTCGTGGTACGCACTGATATTCGGCGGATTCCTGCCCTCTAGTGTGCTCTACTCTAATCTGCGCGTCACTGGGGAAGCCAGTAATCGTGGTGGTGGCGCTTTATGTTCAGTTAGTTTACGATAAGTTATGTTACGTTGGGATATGTTGGGATAGGGTAACTTCGCCTATTGTGCTATGCACTGCGATTATATGGATTTCTGCGCTCTACTCTCCTCTAATACGTACTTGTTATCCCTAGAGTAGTGGCTGCAATGCTGGTTTCGTTACGTCAGGATGAGCTAGTTTACGATCGGTTACGTTACGTTTGGTCAGAATCTGCGAGGATAGCTTAGACTTTTGATATGTACTCTGCTATTCGGTTGATTTCTACACCCCACGTTGATCTACTCTACCATGTACGACTCTGGCGAGGCCAGTAATAGTGGTCTCGGGCCGCTATGTTGAGTTAGGTTACGTTCGGCTACGTTACGCCTGTCTGTGTTGGCTTTGGATAGATAAGACTTTCGTGCTACATACTGATATTCGGTGGATTTCTACGCTCTACGCAGCTCTACTATACTCTGCCCGACTCTTGGGATCCGAGAAATAGCGGTATGGCACGTTAGGTCACGTTAGGTTAAGTTTGGATGGGGTAGCTTTGACTTTTTTGCTGTAAATTGTTTCTCGGTGGATTCCTTCCATCTACTGTGCTCTACTACAATCTGCTCGGGCCCCTGGCGGCCAGCAGTAGTGGTCGCGGCACTTAGGTTTATTTACATTACGTTTTGGTTATGTTAGGATACGTAGTGTTTGGTTAGGATAGCGTCGACCTTTTTGATACACGCTGCAATTCTATGAACTTCTGCGATCTCCTATGCGCTATCGCATTCTGCTTTCCTCTGTGGACGCCACGGATAGTGCTCTCGGCACGTAAGGTTGAGTTATGTTACGTTCGGCTAAGGTAGGTTTGGCTATATTTGGTAAGGATGGCCTCAACTTTGGCACTATGCACTGCTATCCGGACGATTTCAGCTTTCTAGATTGCTCTGATATAATCTTCTTAGCTCTCGTAAGGCCAGAAGCAGCGGTCGTGGCACGTACGTTTGTGTTACGTTACGTCCGAATATGGCACGTTTGGCTGGGTTAGGCCAGGGTAGCATGGACTTTTGTGCTGTACACTGCTACTCTGCTGATTTCTGCGCTCTACTGTGCTCTAATTCGTTAAGCTTGACGTTGGGGATGCCAGCAATAGCGGCCTCTGCTCGTTAGGTTCAGTTGTTCAACTTTTGGCAAGGCTTGGCTTTGTCTGGTCAGGTCTGGATGTCCTTGACTCCTGCGCTATACATTGTTATTTGGTGGCATTCTGCATTCTTTTCTGCTCTACTATACTCTGCACGAATATGGGGAGGTCAGGGATAGTGGTCGTGGCACGATAGGCTTTGCTAGGCTACGTTCGGTAACGTTACGCTACGTTAGGTTAGGAGAGGATAGCTTTGACTTTTGTGCTCTACAACGCCACTCGGTGGACCGCTGTGCCCTTCATTGCTCTACCATGATGTTCTCGAACATCTGGATGCGAGCAGTAGTTTTCGTGGCACGTTTGGTTGAATTAGCTTACGCTTGGTTACGTGAGTTCACGCAATGTTTGGCTAGGGTATCTATGACTTTCGTGCAATTCAGAGTTATTCGGTGGGCTCCAGCCCTGCAATTCGCTCTACTCTAATCTGATACACCATGGGGTGTCCAGCAATCGTGGTCGCGGCACGTTACATTGAGATTTGCTACGTTAGGTTAGGTAATGTTGGTTTGGGTTTGGGTTTGGTCTGGATGTCTTTGTCTTGTCTACTCTACACTGCGATTCTACGGAGTTCCGCGACCCACTGCCGTCCAATGGGTTCTGCTTGACTCTGGCAAGGCCACAAATAGCGGTGGCGGCACATTTGGTAGAGCTTGGTTACGTTTGCTTAAATTATGCTTGTTTGGCTTCGGTTTTGGGTAGCTTCGCCTTTCTTGGCATAGACTGATATTCGGTGGGTTTCCGCGCTTTACTGTGCTGAACTACACTCAGCTCGACTCTGGGGCGGGTGGGGGGCTGCAATAGTGGTCTCGGCACGATACGCTGCGTTAGGATGCGTTTGGTTTGGTTAGGTTACATCAGGCAAGGTTTGGATATCTTCGACTTTTGTGCTTCACGCAGCAATGCGGCGGGTTTCTGCGCTCTACTGTGTTTTAGTATATTCTGCTTGGCACTCGGGAGGGCAGAAATAGCGGTCTCGGTACCTTCGGCTGAGTTATGCTGTGTTTGGTTATGTTCCCTCGATTTGGTTTATGCTTGGATTGCTTCGACCTTTCTGATATACACTGCGATTCTTGGGCTTTCTGTATCCTACTCTCCACTAATGTGCTCTGCTTGGCTCTGGAGAGGCCAGCAGTAATGGTCGCGGCACGTTAGGCTTAGTTAGGTTACGTTTAGCTATGATACGATTGGTTATGTTGTGAGAGGACAGCTATGACTTTATTGCCATAGTCTGCTATTAGGTGGTTATCTTCTCCCTACAGTGCTCTAATGTTTTCAACTTTTGTGTTGTACACTGCTGCTCGGTGGATTTCTGCGCTCTACTGTGCTCTAGTGTGTCCTACTTGGCTCTGAGGAGGACGGCATTGGTGGTCGCGGCACCTAATGTTGAGTAGTGTTAGGTGTTGTTATGTTACTATTTGATAGGTTAGGAGGGGTAGCTTTGTCTTTAATGCTGCAGTCTGCTATCAGGTGGATTCATACGCCATGCTGTGCTCAAATGTTTTCAACTAGTCTCTGGGAATGCCAGCATTAGTGATCTCGGCACGTTATGTTGAGTCAGGTTACAATCTGTCTGGTTAGGTTTGGTTAAGTTCAATCAGGATTCCTTCAACTTTTGTACTCTACCCTGCTATTCGGTGGATTTCTGCACTCGAGTGTCCTCTAGTATATCCTGCTTGGACCTATGGTGTGCAGTAATATCTGTCTCGGCGCGTTAGGTTGAGTTAAGCTTTGTTTGTTTATGTCTTGTTGGTTTGGGTTAGGTTTGGGTAGCTTTGGCTTTTCTGATAAACACTGCGATTTTACGGATTTCTGCGTTCTACTATCCACTAATATGCTCTGCTTGGCTCTGAGGCTGCCAGCAATAGCGGTATCGGTACGTTATGTTTTGTTACGTCGCGTTTGGCTTTGTAACGTTTGATCATGTTAGGAGAGTTTAGCTTTGACTTCGGTGCTATATACCGCTATTCGGTGGACTGCTGCACTTTAAATTTCCCTAATATGTTCTGCTTGGCTCTAGATAGGGCAGCAATGGTGGTCTTCGTACGTCGGGATGGGTTAGGTCACGTTTCGCTTCGTTACGTTTCGTTAGGTTAGGACAGCATATCTTTGACTTCTGCGCTATACACCGATATTCGGTGGACTCCTGCGCTCCTCATTGTCCTAATATGTTCTGCTTGGCTCTGTGAGGGCTGCAATAGTCGTATCGGCACTTTTGTGTGTGCTAGGTTACGTTTGGTTACGTTACGCTTGCCCTTGTTAGGATGGGATAGCTTTGACTTTTGTGCTATACAATTATTTGCGTTCGATTCCTGCGCTCGACTATGCTCCAAAACGTTCTGGTTGGCTCTGGACAGGCCATCAATAGTGGCCTTGGTGTGCGTTACGTTTGTCTTGGCTAGGTTAGGCTAGGTTTGGTTAGAGTAGCTTTGACTTTTATGGTACACACTGCTATTCGGCCGATATCTGCGCTCTGCATTGCTCTGCTAGACTGTGTTTACCTCTGCGAGACCAGCAACATTGGGCATGGAACGTTTTGCTTTGTGAGGTTACGTTTGGTGTTGTTGGGGTAGACTAAGTTTAGTTAGGATGGCTTTGGCGTTTGAGCTATACAATGCTTTTCGGCGGATTTCTGTGATCTACTTGGCCTAGGAGAGTCCAGCAAAAGTTGTCGCAGCACGCTACGTTGAGTTAGGCTATGCTTGGTTACGTTTTTTGGCTTGGTTTAGGTTTGTGCAGCTTAGACTCTTCCGATTTACACCGCGATTCTATGGATTTCTGTGACCTACTGTCAACATGTACATCCTGCTTGTCTCTGGGGAGGCCAGCAGTCGTGTTCGGGGCACGTGACGTTGTGCTAGGTTACGATCGGCTATGTCACGAACGGCATGGCTAGGAGGTGATAGCTTCGACTTTTACGCTATACACTTCTATTCTGCGAACTGCAGCGCTCTACAGTTCTCTAGTGTGATCAGCTTGGCACTGGGAATCCCAGCAATAGCGGTCTCGGCACTTTACTTTGTGCTATGTTACGTAAGGTTATGTCAGGTTATGCAAAGTTTGGTTAGGACAGCTTTTACTTTTGTGTTGTGCACTGCTCTTCGGTTCTGCGCTCTACTCTGCTCTTGTATGAGCTGCTTGTCGCAGGGAAGAGCAGCAACAGAGGTCTTAGCACGTTATGCTTAGTTGGATAACGTTTGGTTTGTTCCGTTTGGTTAGGTTAGGATAATGTAGCTTTGACTTTTGTGCTATACACTGCTATTCGTTGGATTACTGCGCTCTAATACGCTCTGGTTGGCTCTGGGGAGGCCAGAAATAGTAGTCTCGGCATGTTATGTTGACTCAGGTTGCGTTTGGCTATGTTACGTTTCAAAAGATTAGGAGAGGGTATCATTGACTATTGTGCTTTACATTGCAATGCAGTGCGTTAGTATCCTCTGCTGTGCTCAAGTATACTATGCTTGGCGCATGGGTGGCATGCAATAGTGGCCTCGGCACGGTAGGTTGTGTTAAGCTACGCTAGGTTGTGCTAAGTTCGGTC
Organism: Eufriesea mexicana; assembly: GCF_001483705.2. Lineage (NCBI taxonomy): Eukaryota > Metazoa > Arthropoda > Insecta > Hymenoptera > Apidae > Eufriesea > Eufriesea mexicana. Next base: position 1,054,424 of record NW_016908527.1, on the reverse strand, counting down.
ACGTTAGGATAGAATAGCTTCGCCTATTGTCCTATGCACTGCGATTCTATGCGTTACTGCTCTCTGCTCTAGTCTAGTACCTCCGGCTCGGCTCTGGAGAGGGCAGTAACGGTAGTTCCGGCACGATAGTGTGAGTCAGGTTACGTATGGTTACGTAATGTTTATTCAGGTTAAAATGGATAGCTCTGACCTTTGCGCTATACACGGCTGTACGGTTGATTTCTGCATTCTACTGTGCTCTCATATGTTCTGCTTGGCTCTGGGGAGGACAGAAATGGTGGTCTTGGCTCGTTAGGCATAGTAGTTCTACGTATGTTTAGGTTTGGTTATGTATGTTTATGGCACAACTTCTTTGGCGTTTTTGCTATACATTGCCATTTGGTGGCTTCCAGAGCTCTACTAAGGTCTACTATAATCTGCTAGAACCTGTGGAGGCCAGCAATAGAGGCCGTGGCAGGACAGGGTTTCTTATGATACGTTTGGTAATGTTATGTTTGGTTAGGTTAGGATAGGATATCTCTGACTTTTGTGCTATTCACTGCTATTCGGTGGATTTCTGCGCTCTTCGTAGCTTTACTATACCCTGCTCGACCCTGGAGAGGAGTGCAATGGCGGTCGTGGCACAATAAATTGTGCTATGTTCCTTTTGGCTAGGTAAGGTTAGGTAAGGTTTGGTCACGATGGCTTCGACTTTTTTGCTGTACGCTGCTATTCAGTGAATTTCAACGCTCGTGTGTGCTCTAATTGGCTCTGCTTGGCTCCGCGGAGGCTAGCAATAGTGTTCGCGGCACGTTAGGTTGAATTATGTTACGTTTGGTTAAGTTAGGATTTGTTACGTTAGGTTAGGTTATGTTAGGTCGGGGCAGGTTAGATTAGGTAAGGTTACGTTACGTTACGTATCTTACCCTAACGCAACCCTACCGAACGTAGCCTAACTGTGCGTAACGTGCCGCGAACACTACTGCTGGCCTTCGCAGAGCCAAGCAGAGGTATCAGTGAGTCGTAGTGTGTATCAGAAATGTCGAAGCTACACATACCTAACCCAAACAAACAGGGCATAACCAAGCATAGCATGACTCAACCAGAAGTGACGAGACCTATATTTCTGCACTCCACAGAGCCAAGCGGGACGCACTAGATGGCAGCAGGTTGCGGAAATCCACCTGACAGCAGCGTACGGCCAAAGGTTATAGCCACCATGAACAAACTTAGCCTAACCCAACCTAACCGGACGTAGCCTGACACAACATGATGTGTTGAGACCACTATTGCTGTGCTTCCCAGAGCCAAGATGAGAATGTAATAGCACTGCAGGGCGCAAAACTCCACCTAATAGCAGACTATGGCACTAAAGTCAAAGCACTCCTCTCCTAATCCCGCCAGGCGTAACATAACCGAGCGAAACATAGCTCAACCTAACGTGCCGCGAATGCTATTTCTTGCCTCCTGGGAGTGGAGCAGAACACATTAGCGGAGAGTAGAGCGCAGAAATCCATAGAGCCGCAGTCTATATCAGAAAAGGAACGGATACCCAAGCCTAGACCAAACCAACGGAAAATAAACAAACATAGCCTGACTCAACCTAACGTGCCGAGATAGCTATTGCTGCCCCCCCCCCCCGCCCAGGTCTAACCAGGACGTACTACAGCATAGTAGAGGGCAGAAATCCAACGAGAAGCAATGTACAGCACAAAAGTCACAGCTATCCTGAACAAACTTAGCCTAACACATCCTAGCCGGACGTAACCTGACTCAGCGTAAAGTGCTGAGACTACTGTTGCTGTCCTTCACAGAGTCGAGCAGAAAATGTTTGAGCACTGAAGGGCGCACAAATACACCTAATAGGAGGCTACAGCACGAAGGTCAGAGCTATCCTGTCCGAACTTCACCAACCTTAACATAACCGAACGTAACCTAAGTCAACCTGACCTTCCGCGACCACAATTTCTGTCGTCCCCAGAGCCAGGTAGAGCTCATTAGTGGAGAGTAGAAACCAGAAACCCCTAGAACGGCAGTGTTTATCAGAAGTGTCATAGCAACCCAGAACTCACCCAAACCAACAGAACATAGAAAACATTGCCTAACTCTGACTAAGGTACCGGGACCGCTATTGCTGCCCACCCCAGAGCCAAGCAGGACATGCTACATAGCAGCAGAGCGCAAGAATCCACCGAACAGCAGTGTACACCGCAAAAGTTAAAGCTATCCTGTCCAAACTTAGCGTAAGCATACCTAATCGAACGCAACATGAATCACCATAACGTGCCGAGACCACTATCGCTGGCCTTCCCAGAGCCAAGCTGAAAATACTGGGCAATGTAAGGCGCATGAACCTACCTAATAGCACACAGAAGCATTAAAGTAAAAGCTATCCTCCCCTAACCTAGTCAATCGCAGCACAACAGAAAGTAACATGTCTCAACCTAACATGCTGCGGCTACTAGAGCTGGCCTCCACACAGCGAAGCAGGGCACACAAGCGGTGAATAGAACGCAGAAATCCAAAGAACCTCTGCGTACATCGGAAAGGCCAAAGCTGCACAAACGTAACGCAAACCAACAAAACATAGCCAACATAGCCTAACTCAACCAAACGTGCCGAAACCGCTATTGCTACTCTCCCCAGAGCCAGGCCGGATATGCTAAAGCGCTGCAGAGCGCAGAAGTACACCGAATAACAGCGTACAGCACAAAGTTAAAGCTATCCTTTCCAAACTTATCATATCCCGACTTAATCGAGCGCAACCTGACTAAAACGTAACGTGCCGAGACCACTATTGCTGGCATTCCCAGAGACAAGATGAAAATATTAGCACACTGTAGGGCGCGAAAATCCACCTAATAGCAGACTAGAGCAGTAAAGTCAAGGCTATCCACTTCTAACCTAAGCTACTGTGACATAACCAAGCGTAACCTAACTCAATCCAACGTGTCGCGACCACTACTGCCGGCCTCCCTAGGGCCAAGCGGAACACATCAGTGGAGAGCAGGACGCAGAAATCCATGGAATCGCAGTTCATATCAGAAGAGTCAAAGCTACCCAAACCTAATAAAGATCAACAGACATAACCAAGCACAGCGTAATTGGGCCTATCGCGCCGAAAACGCATTTGCTGCCCCCCTCCCCCAAAGACGAATAGGTCATACTAGCGCACAGAGGATCGCAGAAATTCATCGAATGGCAGTGTATAGTACAAAAGTTACAGCCATCCTAAACAAACTTAGCCTAACCCTGCCTAACCGAATGTAACCTAACCCCACATAAAGTGACGAGGCCACTATCGCTGACCTTCGCATAGAGAAGCTGAAGACATTAGAGCAATGTGGAGCTCAGAAATCCACCTAATAGTGGACTAAAGCAATAAAGTCAAAGGTACACACTCCTAACCCAACCGACCGTTACATAAACGAACGTAACATAACTCAGCCTGGCGTGCCGCGATCACAATTGCTGGCAACCCCACAGCCAAGCAGGACACACTAATGGAGAGTCGAAAGCAGAAGTCCTCAAAATCGCAGTGTATATCAGAGAAGTCGAAGCTACCCAAACCTAACCGAAGGCAACGGAACAAAACCGAACATAACGTAACACAACCTAACGTGCCGAGACCGCTATCGGTGCACACACCAGAGCCAAGCTGGACATACCAGAGGGTCTAACGTGCCGAGACCGCTATCGGTGCACACACCAGAGCCAAGCAGGACATACCAGAGGACAGTGAAGCGCAGAAATCCACAGAATAGCTGTGAACAGCACTGAAGTTAAAGCTATCCTAACAAACTTTGCCTGACCCATCCTAACCGAGCGTATCCTGACTAAACAGAACGTGCCGAGAAAATTATAGCTGCCCTTGCCAGAGCCAAGCAGAAAATATTAGAGATCCGTGGGTCGCAGTAATCCACCTAATAGCGGACTATAGCAATAAATTCAAAGCAATTCTCTCCTAACCTGACCAACCATAGCATATCCAAACGTAACCTGACACAACCTAACCTGCGGCGACCACTATTGCTGGCCTCCCCATGGTCAAGCAGAAAACATTAGAGGAGAGCAGGTCACGGAAATCCATAGAACCGCAGTGTATATCAGAGAAGTCGAAGCTACCCAACCCTAACCCAAACCAACAGAACATAGCCAAACATTGCCTAGCTTAACATAACCTGCCAAGACCACTATTGCTGCCTTCCGCAGTGCCGAGCAGGACATACTAGAGCCCCGAATAGCGCAAAAGTCCACCGAATAGCAGTGTGCAACTGAAAAGTTCATGCTCTCCTAACCAAACTTGGCCTTACCCAAACCAATCGATCGTACCTCAGCCAACATAAAGTGCAGTGGCAACTATCGCTGGCATTCCCAGAGCCAACAGAATGTATTAGAGCACTGTAGGGCACAGAAATCCACCTAATGGCAGACTATAGCACTATAGTCAAAGGTATCCCCTCCCAACCTAACCAGCCGTAACATAAGCGAGCGTAATATATCTCAACACAGCGAACCGCGACCAGTATTGCTGGCCACCCCGGAGCCAACCCGGACAATCTGCAGCACTGTAGAGCACAGAGCTACACCGAATAGCAGTGTACAGCAACAAAGATGAAGCTACCCTGCCCGTTCTTAACCAAACCCAAACAAACCGAAGGTAACATGACCCAAAATAACACGCCGAAGCTGTTATTCCTCGCCTTCCCAGAGCCAAGCTGAAAAGATTGAAGCACTTTAGTGCGCAGAAATGCACACAATAGCAGACTGTAGCACTAGAGTCAAAGCAATGCTTTCCTAACCTAGCCAGACGTAACACAGCTAAACGTAACCTGACACAAACTAACGTGCCGCGAACACAATGCCTGGTCTCCCCAGAGCCAAGCAGAGCACATTAGTGAAGAGCAGAACGCAGAAACCAATGGAAACGCGGTGTTAGTCAGAAAAGTCAAAGGTACCCAAAGCTAACCCAGACAAACGGAACATAGCATAGCATAACCTGACTGAACCTATCATGGCGAGACCGCCATTGCTTGCCTCCACATTGCCAAGCAGAACACATTAGTGGAGAGCAGATCGCAGAAACCCATTGAATCGCAGTGCATAGCAGAATAGGCAAAGATACCCAAACCACACCCGAACCAACAGAACATAGCCAAACATAGCCTAACTCGAATTAACGTGCCGAGACCGCTATTGCTGCAGTCCCCGGAGCGCAGCCGGATATACCACAGCAGAATAGAGCGCACAAATCCACTGTATAGCTGTGTACGGCACAGAAGGTAAAGCAATCCTACCCAAACTTAGCGTAACCCAGCCTAAACAAACGTAACCTGACGCAACATAACGAGCAGTGGCCACTATTGCGGGCATTCCCAGAGCCAACCTGAAAATATTATATCACTATAGGGCCCGGAAATCCAACTAACAGCAGACTACAACACTAAAGTCAAAGCTGTCCAACCCTAAGCTATCCAACCGAAACATAACCGAACGCAACCTAACACAACCTAACGAGCAGCGACCACTACTGCTGCCCTCCGCAAGGCCAAGCAGAACACACTAGTGGAGAGTGGAGCGCAGAAATCGATAGAACAGCAATGTATACCGGAAAGGTCGGAGCAAACCTAAGCCAAGCCATTAGGGCATATCCGAACACATCATAGCTCAACCTAACGCGCTGAGACCGATATTGCTCTCATCCCCAGAGACCAGCCGGTCATACGAGAGCAGAGTAGTGCGCCGAAATCCACTAAATAGCAGTATACAACACTGAAGATAAAGCTATACCAACCAAACTTAAACTAATCCAACCTAACCGTACGTAACATTGCTAAGCGTAACGTGCCGAGACCACAACTTCTGGCCTTCGCAGTGTCAAGCTGAAAATACTACAGCACCGTATTGCGCAGAAATCCACCTAACAGCAGACTATAGCACTAAAGTAAAAGCTATCCTCCCCTAACATAGTGAATCGTAACGTAACCAAACGTACCCGAACCTAACCAAGCGTACCGCGACCTCTATTAGTGGCCTCCACAGGGCCAAGCAGGACATACTTGAGCGCAGTGGAGCGCAGAAATCCGCCGAATAGCAGTGCACAGCACAAAAGATAAAGATATCCTGACCACACTTATCCTAAGCTAACATAACCGAGAGTTACCTGCCTCAACATAACGTGCCGAGACCACTATTGCTGGCATTCCCAGAGCCAAGCTGAAAATATTAAAGCACAGTAGGGAGCAGAAATCATCCTAATGGCAGACCATAGTGCTAAAGTCAAAGCCACCCCCTTCTAACCTAACAAACCGTAAAATAACCAAACATATCCCAACTCAACCTAACGTGCCTCGACCACCATTGCTGGGCTTCACAGAGTCAAGCGGAACACGATAGTGGAGAGTAGAACGCATAAATCCATATAATCGCAGTGTAATTCATGAAAGTAGATGCTTCCCAAGCCTTACCCTGGCCAACATAGCATAAACGAACATAGCTTGCATTAGACTAACGTGACGTGACCGCTACTGTTGCCCTCCCAAGGTCCTAGCAGGACATACTAGAGCGCATTGGAAAGCAGAAGCCCACCGAGTAGCAGCGTACAGCGCAAAGCTAAAGCTATCCTGACCAAACTCAGCCTCACACTACCTAACCGATCGTAACATGACTCAACATAAAGTGCCGAGACCAATATTGCTGGCCTTGCCAGAGCCCAGCTGAAAATATTAGAGCACTGTTGGGCGCAGAAATCCACCAATTAGCAGACAGTAGCAGTAAAGTCATAGCTATCCTATCCTAACTTATCCAAAAGCAACCTGACTCAACCAAACGTGCCGCGGCCACTACTGCTGGCCTCCCCATGGTCAAGCGGAACACATTAGTGGAGTGTAGAACGCAGAAATGCATAGAGTCGCAGTGTATTTCGGAACAGACGAGGCTACCAAACCTAACTCATACAAACGGAACATAACCGAACATAGCCCAACACAATCTAACGTGCCGAGACGGTTATTGCTGCCCACCATACTGTCATGCAGAACGTACTAGAAGACAGTAGAGCGCAGAAATCCGACGTATCGCAGTGTACAGCACAAAAGTTAATGCTGGTCCGACCAAACATAGCCCAATCTAGCCCAACCGAACGTAACTTGACCCAACATAACGTCCCGAGACAACTATTGCTGGCCCTCCCATTTTCAAGCTGAAGGCAGTAGAGCAAGGTAGGGCGAAGAAATCCACCTAATAGCAGACTATAGCGCTATGGTCAATATACCTCTCCTAATCCAACCGTCCGTAACATAACCAAACTTATCCTAACTCAACCTAAAATGCCGCGAAACTTACTGCTGGCCTCCCCAGAGCCAAGCAGAGCACATTAATGGAGAGTAGGGCGCGGAAATTCATAGAGTCGCACTGCACATCAGAAAAGTCACAGCTACCGAAACAAACCCAAACCAGCAGAACATAACCAAACATAGCGTAACTCAACCTAACGTTACGCGACCGCCGTTGCTGCCATTCCCAGAGCCAAGCAGAACATACTAGAGCTCTGTAGAGGGCAGCCATACACCATATATCGGTGTACAGAACGAAAGTTGAAGCTATCATGACCAAAGTTAGCCTAACCCAACGTAACCGGAAGTAACCTGGCTCAACATAACGTGGCGAGAACTACATTGCCACCCTTCCCAGAGCCAATCCGGAAGCATTTAAGAACTGTGGGTCGCCGAAATGCACCTAATAGCCGACTCTGGCACTAAGGTCAAAGCTACCTCTCTTAACGTAACCAATCGTAATATAACCAAACGTAACTTCACTAAACCTATCTTGCTGGGACCACTATTGCTGCCGTTCTCAGAGCCAAGCAGGGAATATTAGAGCACCGCAGTTCGCAGAAATCCACCGCATTGCAATACAATAGCAACGTAGTATAGTATAGCAACGTAGAGCATAGTAATCCACCGAAAGGCAGTGCACAGCACACAATTTGAGGATATCCTGACTTAACATGACCCAACCAAACCTCGCCGAGCGTGGCATAGCTCCACATTTCTTGCCGCGGCCGCTGCTCCTTGCCTCCCCTGAACCAAGCAGTATGTAGCAGAGCGTGGTAGATCACAGAAATCCCCCGAATAACTGTGTATAGCACGAAAGTCAACGCAATCCCAACCAATCATACCATAACCTTACCTATCCAAACGTGACCTAACTCAACCTAACATGCCGCGGCCGCGATTTCTCGACTCCCCAAAGCCGAGCAGAGTATAGTAGAGAAATGTTGATCACTGAAACCCACCGTATAGCAGCGTATAGCACAAACGTCTAGGATACCGTAACCTAACCTGGCATAACCAAACCTAACCAAACACAGTATAGCTCAAGGTAACGTGCAGCGACCGTTATTGATGGCATTCGTAGAGAGAAGCTGAGCATATCAGAAAACATTAAACTCCAGAAATTCACCGAATAACAGTGTATATCACAAATGTCAAAGTGGCCCGTCCTAATCTAGCCAATCGTGACACACTCGAACGGAACGCAACCCAACTTAACACGACGTGACCGCTATTGCTCGCCACCCCATAGAAAAGTAGAAAATATTAGAGTGCTGTAGGGTGCAGAAATCCAAATAACATCATTGAATGGCTCAAATGTCTACGCTATTCTGTCCTAACATATCTGAACGTGTCATATGCAAACGTTGCCTAAGCAAGCCTAACGCGCCGTGGCCAACATTGCTGGCCTCCCCAGAGCCAAGCAGAAAATGCTAGAGCGCAGTATATCGCAGAAATCGGTGGAAAGCAGTGTACGTCACAGGCGTCTAAACTATCCCATCCGAACCTCTCCAAACGTAACATAGCCAAACGTGACACAGCTAAATCTAACTTGCCGAGACCACAATTGTCGGCCTCCCCAGAGCCAAGCAGAATGTACCAGAGCATAGCAGAGCGCAGAAATCCCACGCATAGCAATGTATCACAAAAAAGTCGTAGATATCCCAACCTAACCTGTCCTAAGCTAACCTAACCGAACGTGGCATAGCTCAACATAACGTCCCGCAACCACTGCCACTGGCTTCCACAAAGCAGAGCAGAACGTAGTAGAGCACAGTAGATCACAGAAATCCACCGAGTAACAGTGTATAGCACGACAGCCGAAGCTAACCTGACCAAAATTAGTCCAACCTAAACTAGACAAACGTAACCTAACACAAAATAACGTGTCCCGACCACTTTTGCTCATCTGCACAGAGCCGAGCGTTGTATAGTAGAGCAATGCAGATCGCAGAAATCCACCGAATAGCAGTCTATAGCACAAAAGTCGAAGAAACCCTAGCCGAGCCTTCCTAACATAACCTAACGAAACCTAACATTGCTCAACCGAACGTGCCGAGACCGCTATGACTGAACACCCCAGAGCCAAGCAGCGCATATTAGAGCACATTATAGCGAAGAAGCCCACCGAATAGCTGTGTATAGCACAAAAGAAGGAGTAGCACGTCCTAACATAGCCAAACGTAACAAAGCCGAACGCAACCCAATTCAACTTAACAATACGAGACAACAATTTCAGGCCTCCATAAAGACTAGCAGAATGTACTAGAGCACAGTAGTGCGTGGAAGCCCACCGCATTGCAGTGAATTACACAGAAGTTTAAGGTGTCCTACCCTAACCTGACCTAACATAACAGGAACGAACGAAACATATCTCAACCTAACGTGCCGAGACCACTATCGCTGGCCTCCCCAGAGTCAAGCAGCATATAGTAGAGCACAGTAGATCACAGGAATCCACGGAATAACGGCATATACCACGAAAGCCAAAGCTATCCTAACCAAACATAACCCAATGTGACCTAGCCAAACGTAGCCTAACTCAAACTAACGTACAACTACCGCCATTTCGACCCTCCCCAGGGTCGTGCAGAGTATAGCAGAGCAATGCTGAGCGCATAAGTTCACCGAATAGCAGTGTGCTGCACAGAAGTCGAAGGAATATAAGCCAGAAATTCATAACCTGACCTAACCGAACGTGGCATAGCAGAGTCGAACGCGACGGGACCACTATTGCTAGACTCCCCAGAGTCGGGCGCGGTACAGTAGAGCACAGTAGAGCGCAGTAAGCCACCAAATAGCAATGTATAGCACAAACGTCTAAGAAACACGGACCTAACCGTACCTAACCTAACGTAGCCAAACGTAGAACAACAAACCCTAACGTGCCGCGAAAACTATTGCTGGCATCCCCGGAGCCAAGCCAAACGCATTAGCATAGAGTAGAAAACCAGAAATCCTTAGAATCTCAGTGTATATCAGAAGCGTCAAACCTAACAAAACCTAACCCCGAGCAAACGGAATATAGCCAAACATAGCCTAACTAAACATAATGTGCCTAGGTAGCTATTGCTGCCTTACCCAGAGCCTAGCAGGGCGCACTACATCACAGTAGAGCGCAGATATCCATCGTAAAGCGGTGTACATTCCGACAGTTGAAGCCAACCTGACCAGACATATCCTGGTCCAACGTTGCCGAACGTAACCTGGTTCAACGTAACGTGCCGAGACCAGCAATGCTGGCCTCCGCAGAGCCAAGATTGAAGGCCCTGGAAGACAGTTGGAAGCAGAAATCCACCTAATATCAGTCTATAGCGCTAAGGTCAAACCTGCCTCTCCAAACCTAACCAATCGCAACATAACCAAACGTACCCTAACTCAACCTAACGTGCCGCGACCACTATCGCTGGCCTCCCCAGAGCCAAGCAGGGCACATTAGTGGAGAGTAGGACGCAGAAATCCATAGAACCACAGTGTACACCAGAAAAGTCAAGGCTTCCCAATGCAGACCCAAACCAACAGAACATAACTATACATAGCCTAAATCCTCCTAACGTACCGATATCGTTATTGCTGCCATGCCCAGAGCGAATAAGGACATGCTAGAAATAAGTAGAGCGCAGAAATACAGCGTATATCGGTGCACAGAACGAAAGTTAAACCTATCATGTCCAAGGTTTGCATGACTCAACGTAATAGGACGTAACCTGGCTCAACATAACGTGCCGAGAGCAACATTGCTGCCCTTCCCAGACCCAAGCCGAAAGCATTAGTGAACTGTGGGTCGCCGAAATCCGCCCAATAGCCGACTCTAGCACTATGGTCAAAGCTACCTCTCCTAACATAACCAATCGTGATATAACGAAACGTAACATCACTATACTTATCTTGCAGGGACCGCTACTGCCGCCGTTCTCAAAGCCAAGCAGGAAATGCTAGAGCACCGTAGATCGCAGAAATGCACCAGATAGTAGTGTACAATACAAAAGTTAAAGCTATCCTGACCAAACATAGCCTGCCCAACCTAACCGAACGTAACCTGGCTCAGCGTACCGTGAGGAGGCCACTGTTTCTGGCCATCACAGGACCAAGCTAAGAGCGTCAGAGCTCTGCAGGGCGCAGAAATCTACCTAATAGCAGACCATTACACTAAGACCAAGGCTGTCCTCTCCTAACCTAGAAAATCGTAACATAGCCATACGTATCCCAGCTTACACTAACACGGCGCGAACACTTCTTCTGGTCTCCCCAGAGTCAGGCGGAACACACTGGTATAGAGTGGATGGCAGATACCCATATAATCGCAGTGTATATCAGAAAAGTCAAAGCTACGCAAGCCTAACCCAAAATAAAAGGACAAAGCCAAGTATAGCATTAATCAACCTGACGTGCCGAGACCGCTATTGCTGCCCTCCCCAGAGCCAAGCAGGGCACACTAGAACACAGCAGGGCGCAGAAATCCACTGAATAACAGTGTGCGGCAAAAAAGTTAAAGCTGTCCTTACCAAACGTAGCTTAACACTCCCTAACGGAACGTAACCTGACACAACGTAACGTGCCGAGGTCGCCATTGCAGTCCTCCCCAGTGGCAAGCTGAAAATATTTAAGCACTGTAGGGACTGAAATCCACCCAACAGCAGACTACAGCACTAAAGTCGAAGCTATCCTCTCCTATCGTAACAAACCGTAACATAACTGGACCTAGCTTTCTGAGACCGCTATTGTTGCCCTCCGCAGAGCCAATCTGGGCATACTAATGCACAGTGCAGCGGAGAAATCAACCGAATGGCAGTGTACAGCACAAAAGATGGAGCTACCCTGGCAAAATTTAGCCTGACTCAACTTAAGCGAACGTAACCTGTCTCCATGTAACGTGTAAAGGCTACTATTGCTGGCCTTCCCAGAGCCATGCTGAAGGCATTAGGCCACTGTATGGTGCAGAGATGCACCTAATAGCAGACTATAGCACTAAAGTCAAAACCATCCTCTCCTAACATAGCAAATCGTAAGATGAGGAAGCGTCACCTATTTAAACCTATCGCGCCGCGAACTCTGTTCCTGGCAACCAGAGAGTCAAGTGGAAGACGTTTGTTGTAAGTAGGACGCAGAAATCCATATAATTGCAGAGTATATCAGAAAAGTCAATGCTACCCAAGCCTAACCCAAACATACAGGTCATAGCCAAACATTGCCTGTCATAAGCTAACATTCCGAGACCGCTATTGTGGCCCTCTACAGAGCCAAACAGAACGCACCAGAGCCCAGTGGAGCGCTGAAATCGACTGAATAACACTTTATACAACGAAAGGTTAAGCTATCCAAACCAAGCTCAAGCTAACATAACCTATCCAAACATAGCCAAACCCAACCTATCGCGCCGAGACCACTATTACAGGCATGCCCAGAATCGAACAGAGTATAGGAGAGCATTGTATGGCGTAGATACCCTCCGAACAGCAGTGTATAGCACAAAAGTCAAATCTATCCCATCATAACCTAACCAAACGTAACATAAGCGAACCGAGCCTAACCCTTCCTAACGTCCCGAGATAACTATTGCTGCCCCTTCCCCCGCCCCCCGCCCCCAGGTCCATATAGAGCATATTAGAGGAGAGTGGTGCTCAGAAATCCGCAGAATCGCAGTGTATAGCAGAAAAGCCAAAGGCAGCCAAACACAATCCAAACAAATGTAAACGAACCAAACGAAGCATAACTTGACGTAGCGAGCCGTGGTCACTATTGCTGGACACCCCAGGGCCAAGCAAAATATAGTAGAGCACAGTGGTGCGCAGAAATGCAGCGAATAACATGGTATGCCACGAGAATCGAAGCTATCCGCACATAAAGCAAGCGAACGCAGCCAAACCAAGCGTAGCCTGACTCAACCTGTCGTGTCGAGACCACTATTACTGGCCTCCCCAGATTCGAGCAGAGTACAGTAGAGATATGTAGAGCTCAGAAATCCACCGAACAGCAGTCAATAGCACAAAAGTCAATTCCGTCCTATAAGCACATATCCAAACGTAATATGAACAAACGCAATCTAACTTGAACTAACGTCCCGAGACCACAGTTTCAGACCTCCCCAGCGAAAATCAGGGTATACTGGAACACAGTAGAGCGCAGAAAGACACCAAATAGCAGTGTGTAGCACAGATGTGAAGGAAGTCCTGACCAATCCAGGCTCAACCTATACAAACCGAGAATAAGCTAACTAGACCTAACGAGCCGAGCACACTATTGCTAGGCTCCCCATCGCCAAGCAGAACGTATTAGAGGATCACGGATCGCAGAATTCCATAGAAAAGCAATGTATAGAGAATAGTAAAAGCTGTCCTAACCTAACCCAGAGTACCCAAGCCTAACCAAGCGTAATGTAGTTCAACCTAACGTGCCGAGGCCACTATTGCTTGCATCTCCAGAGCCAAGCACAATATACTAAAGCATAATAGAGCACAGTAATCCAACGCATTTCAGTGTAAAGCACAAAAGTCAAAGCCTGCGTAACATAACTTTTCCTAACCTAACCTAACCGAACGTATCCAAGCTGAACTTAACGTGCCGAGAATATTATTGCTGACAGCCCCACAGATATGCAGAGCGTAATAGAGGAATGTAGAGAGCCTAAACCCAAGGTGTTGCGGTGTTCAACGTAAAAGTCAAACCTTTCATAACCAAACCTAGCCCACCCTAACCTAACGAAACGTAACTTACATCATACTCCAGTGCCACGACCGCCACAGTTGGACTCCCCAGGGTAGAGTAGCGTATAGTAGATTAATGTAGAGCGCAGACATCCACCAAATAGCAGTGTACAGCACAAAAGTCTAAGCTACCTTATCCTCATCTAACCAAACGTAACATAACCGTGCGCAACATAACTCAGGCAAACTTGCCGAAACAACTATTTCGGGCCTCCCTATAGCCAAGCAGGACATATTAGAGCACAGTAGAGCGCAAATATCTACCGAATAGACGTGTACAGCATAAAACTCAGAGCTACCCTGTCCTAACCTAACAAAACGTAACGTAACCTAACGTAACATAACTGCTCATAGCTCGCCCAGACCTCTATTGCTGCCATCCTGAGAGACAAGGAGAACAAATTAGATACGAATAGAGCGCAGATATTAAAAGAATCGCAGTGTATAGCAACAGAAAGTCATAGCCGTCCAAACCTAACCGAAACAAGTGTAACCTGTCCAAACGGAGCCGAGCTCAGTACTGCGAGACGCGGCCATTATTGCTGGAAACCCCAGGGCCAAGCAGACTAGAGCGCAGAAGAGAACCGAAGGAATGTCTATACCACGAGAGTCGAAGCTATCCGAACATGACCCAAGCAAACACATCCAAACCAGGCGTAGCCTAACTCAACCTAACCTACCGGGACAACCATTACTGGCCACCCCAGAGTCGAGCAGAGTAAAGTAGAGCAGCGCAGCGCGTGGAAGTCCATCGTATAGCTGTGTACAGTACAAAAGTCATAGCTACCCTGGCCCTACGTAGCAAAGCTTAACACAAACAAACGTAACCTAACTCAACATAACGTGCCTAAACCACTATTGCTGAACTCCGCAGAAAAACGCACAATGTACTAGCGCACACGAGAGCACGGAAATCTTCCGCAATGTAGTGGAAAGCACAAAAGTCTAAGATATCCCAATCACATATTTCGTGACCTTGTCAAGCCAAGCGCAACGTAACAAAACCTTGCGCGCCGAGGGAACTATTTCTGGCCTCCGCACAGCCAGCAAGGACATATTAGAGGGCAGTACAGCCCAGTAATTCAACGTACAGTAGTGTGTAGCACAAAAGTCAAAGATAACCCCACCAAACACGACATAACCTAACCTAGCCAAACGAAGACTAACTAAACCTAACGTGTCGGGACCACCATTTCTGGCATCCACAGAGCCAGGCAGGGCATACTAGAGGACAGCAAATCACAGAAGTCCACAGAAATGCATTGTATAGGGCAGAAGTCGAAGTAATCCATTCCCAACCTAACCAAAAGTAATATAAGCGAACGTAACGTAACTCAAACTGACGTGCCACGAACGCTATGGATGGCATCACGAGAGCTCAGCGGAGTATAGCAGAGCAATGTGTAACGCCGAGATATACCAAATAGAAGTGTAGAGCACAAAAGTCAATTCTGTCTTAACGAAACTTGACAAAACCTAACTCAACCAATCGTAACGTAGCTCAACCTAACGTGCCGAGAGCATTATTCCTGGCGTCCAAGGGGAAATGCAAAGTGTGATGGCGCAAAGAAGAGCGCAGAAGTCCATGTAATAATAGTTTATGACGCAAAAGTCGAAGCTGCCCTAAGCTAAGGCAACGTAACCTACCTAACCGAACGTGAACTAACACAACTTAACGTGCCGCGACCACTAGTGTTGGCCTACAGAGAGTCAAGCAGAGTATAGTAGAGCAACGTGGAGCGCAGAAATTCACCGTGTAGCAGTGTGTAGCAAAAAAGTCTAAGCTATGCTATACCAACCCAACCAATCGTAACACAAGCAACCGCAAGATAACTCAGACTATATTGCCGAGGCCAATAGTTCTTGCCCCCTCACAGCCAAGCAGGGTATAATAGGGCACAGTAGAGAGCAGAAGTCCGCCGAATAAAGGTGCATAGCTCAACAGTCTAAGCCAACCTGACCAAACCTAACCAAACGTATCATAACCCCACCTATCGCGCCTACACCACATTTGCTGACCACCCCAGAGGCCAGAGAATGCAAGCAGACCATCGCAGGGCGCAGATGGCGACCGAATAGCAGTGTACAGCACAAATGTTAAAGCCACCCTGTCCTAATCTAACCTAGCGTAACATAACCAAACATTATTTACATCAAGCTAACGTGCCGAGAACACTATTACTGCCCTGCGCCTTGTCGACCAGTGCACAGTAGAGCTATGTAGAGCGTAGAAATCCACGGAATAGCGGTGTAAAGCAAAAAAGTCACATATACCCTATCCTAACCTAACGAATGGTAGCATTACCAAACGTAGCCTTGCAAAACCTATCGTGCCACGACCACTATTGCTGACATCCCAGTGGACAAGCAGAGTATAGTAAAGCACAGTAGCGCGCAGAAAGCCACCAAAGGGAAATGTATAGCACGAAACACAAAGATATCCTAACCTTACCAGACCTAACCCAACCTAACCAAACGTAGAATAACTAAACTCATCCTGCCGCGAGCACTATTACTGGCCTCCCCAAAACCGAGAGAGTATAGTAGAGCAATGTGGAGCGCAGGAACACACAGAATTTCGGTGTATAGCGCAATAGTCGAAGTTACCCTATGCTTACCTAACCAAACGTGACACAAGCAACGTTACCAATCCAGACATAACTTTCCTAGCCAACTATTGCCGGTCTCCCCAATGCCAAGCACGGCGTATTAGGGTATTGAAGGGTGTTGAGGTCCATAGAATGGCAGTGTATATCACGGAAGTCAGAGATACCCTGACCTAATTCCAACAAACGTAACCTAATACATCGCAACTCGCCGCGGCCGCTATTTCTGGAATTCCCTGAGCAAAGCAGCGAATATAAGATCGCATTAGAGCGCAGATGTCAGCCGAATGGGAGTGCGCAGCACAAGCGTCGTAGCTATCCTCGCCTAACACAACAAAGCATAATAAAGCCAAACGTAACCTAACTGAGACTAACGTGCATTGGCCACTATTGCCGACCTATAAAGAGCAAAGCAGAATATACCGTAGCACAGGAGGGCACAGAATTCCAGCGATATGTACCGCAAAGCACAAAGGCAAACACATCCTAGCTTAACCTGACATAACTTAACCTAGCCAAACGAATCCTAACATAACCTAACGTACCCAGACCACGATTGCTGGCATCCACAGTGCCAAGCGCAGCGTATTGGAGCGCAGATAAGCGCAGAAATACAACGAATAGCAGTGTACTGCACAGAAGTCATATCTATCACATCCATACCTAATCAATCGTAACATAAGCAGACGTAACGTAACCCAAACTTACACGCCACGGTCGCTATTGCTGCCTCACGGAAGCCAAGCAGGGTATAGCAGGGAAATGTATGAAGCTGAAACCTTCTGAACAGCAGTGTATATCACAAACGCCAAATCCATCCTGCACAAGCTTAAACAAACCTAGCAAAACCAAACGTAACATAGCTCAACCAAACATGACGCGAGCAATATTCCTGGCGTCCACGGAAACAAGCGGAGTGTAATAGCGCACAGGAGAGCGCAGACGTCCATATTATAGCAATGTGTAGGACAGAAGCCAAAGCTAGCGCAGCCTAACGCAGCATAACCTAACATAGCCAAGCGTAATTTAACTTAACGTAGCTTGCCGCGACCACTATTGCTGGCCCCCCGAGAGTCGTGCAGGGTAGGGTAGGACAATGCAGAGCGCAGAAATCCAACGAATAGCAGTGCACAGCACGAAAGTCCGAGCAATCCTATCCCAACCTAAGTAAACGCAACAGATCCGAACGCAACCTAACTCAGCCTAACGTGCCGAGAACTATACTGCTTGCCTCCCCATAGCCAAGCAGAATATACTGGAGCGCAGTGGAGCGTAGAAAGCCACCAAATATCAGTGTATTGCACTCAAGTCGAATCCGTCCCGACCAAACACACAGTAACCTCACCTAATTAGACGTAACGTTACTCTGTCGTACGTGTTACGACAGCTGTTGCTAGCCACCCCAGGGCAGAGCTGAACATATTAGTGCACAGTAGAGTGTAGAATCCACCGTACAGCAGTGCATAGCACAAAATTCAGAGCTATCCTCTCCTAACCTAACAGAACCTTACGTAACATAACGTGGCATATATATTCTTAACGTGCCGAGGCTTCTACTGCTGCACTCCTCAGAGCCAAGCAGTACATGTTAGAGGAGAGTAGAGAGCAGAAATTCATTGAAGCGCAGTGTATAGCAGTAAAGTCAAGGCTAACCAAACCTAACACAAACAATTATTACGGAGCCAAACGAAGCCTATCTCAAAATAGCGAGCCGCAGCCATTATTGCTGGGCTCCTCAGGGCGATGCAGCAATGTAGAGCGTCGAAAGCCACGGAATAGTAGTCTACAGCTCAAAAGCGATTTCTGCCCTATATTAACATGTCAAAGCCTAATACAAGCAAACGTAACATTACTTATGGAAACGTGCCGAGCCCGCTGTTGCTCGAATCCCCAGAAGCGAGCAGAGTAAGTAGAACAACGAAGAGCGCAGAACCCCACCGAACAGTAGCGAATAGCGCAAGAGTCGAAGTTATCCTTTTCTAACTTAACCAAACGTAGCATAGCCAAACGTAACCTAACTCAAGCAAACGTGCCTACGCCACTATTGCTGACCTCCCCAAAGCAAAGCAGAGTATGCTAGAGCACAGCAGAGCGCTGAAATTCTCCCCGTTGGGGTGTCGAACAGAAATGTAAAAGATACCCTAACATAACCTTACATTACGTAACCTGACCAAACGTATCCTATCCCAACCTAACGTGCCTAGCCAACTATTCCTGGGCTCCCAAATGCCAAGCTGGGCATATTAGAGCAGTGTAGAGCCTAGAGGTCCACAGAATGGCAGTGTATAGCACGAAAGTCAGAGATATCCTAACATAATACAAACAAACCTAACCTTACCAAATGTAAATTAGCATAACCCAAAGCGCCGGGACCACCCTTCCTGGCCTCCCGAGAGCAGAGCGGAGTATAATAGGGGAACGAAGAGCTCAGAATCCCGCCGAATTGCAGTGTACACCGCAAAATTCAAAGACAACCTATCCTAACCTAACCAAACGTAACATGACCAAACGTAATGTAACTCAACCTAACGTGCCTATGCCACTATTGCTGACCATTCCAGAGGAAAGCGGAGTATACTGCCGCACAGGAGAGTGCAGAATCCCGCCGCAGCGAAGTGCAAAGCACAAAAGTCAAAAATATCCCAACATAACCTGTCCCAACATAACTTAGCCGAGCGAAGCCGAACTAAACATAACCTGCCGCGACCACTATTGCTGGCTTCCCCAGAGACGAGCAGAATATGATAGAGCACAGTTGAGCACAAGAGGCCAAACCTAACCAATCGCAGAATAGCTAAACCTATCTAGCAAATCCCTCCACTTCTAGCCCCCCTACAGCCGAGCAGAACATATTAGAGCACAGCACAGCACAGAAGTCATCCGTATAACAGTCTTAAGCAGAAAAGTCAAGGCTATCCTCTCCTAACCAGACCTAACGTAACGTAATTATTCCTAACGTGCCGAGATCTCCATTGCTGCCTTGCTCAGAGCCACGCAGAACATAATAGAGGACAGTAGAGCGCAGAAATCCACCGATAAGCAGAGTAGAGCTCAAGAGTCAAAGCCATCCTATGATAACCTAATCAATAGTGACGTAACCAAACGTAACATATTCCGCCGTAACGTGGCGAGACCGTAGCTGCTGGCCTCCCAGAGTCCAACAGAACACAGTAGAGGAGAGTTGTGCTCAAAAATCCATATAATTGCAGTGTGTATCAAAAAAGTCAGAGCCACCCTCTCCTAACCTAACCGAACGTAACATAACCTAACATAACATATCCCAACCCATAGTGCCTAGGCGACTACTGCTGCATCACCAGAGCCAAGCAGGAAATATTAGACAACGGAAGATGGCAGAAATCCTCCGAATAGATGTGTACAGCACAAAGGTCAAGGCTAACACATCCTAACCAAGCCAATCGTAACATAGCAAGTCTTAAACAAGCTCAGACTAATGTGTCGGGATCACTATTGCTTCCCTACCCAGGCTCAAGCAGAATATACTAGAAGGCAGTAGATCTATGAAGCCCGCCGCATTTCAGTGTATAGCACAATAGTCAAAGGTATCCAACCTTTACCTGTACCAACATAAACTAGCCCAAAATAAGGTGCCGAAACCTCTATTGCTGGCATCCCCAGAGCCAAGTAGAGCATACTTGAGCGCAGTAGAGCGCAGAAATATACCATATACCTGTGTATAGCACAAAAGTCGAAGCTATCCTGTTCTATCTTAACGAAACGTAACGTAACCAAACGTGACATAGCTCAGACCAACGTGCCGAGGCCACCACTCCTGGCATCCCCAGGGCCAAGCAGAAGATATTAGAGCACGGTAAAGCGTAGAAATTGCCCGAATGGCAGTGTAAAGCGCGAAAGCCAAATCTACCCTTACCAAACATAACCAAACGTACGGAAAGCAAACGTAACCTATCCCTACATAACATGTAGAGACGTCTACTGCTGCCCGTCGCAGAGCTAAGCAGAGCGTATTACAGAAGTCCAGAGAGCCGAAATACATAGAATAGCAGTGTATAGCACAAAAGCCAAGTTACCCTATCCTTACCTAACCAAACGTAACGTAGCCAAACGTAAGCTATCGCAACCTAACGCGACGAGACGTCTATTGCTGCTCTACGCAGGGACAAGCAGAACAGATTAGGGGAGAAGAGAGCACCGATATCCATAGAATTCCAGTGCATAGCAGAACAGTCAAAGCTGTCCGAGCATAACCCAACCAAAGGCAACCTGACCAAACGTAGCTTAACTCAACATAACGTGCCGCAACCACTATTGCTGGGCTCGCCACGGCCAGGCAGAATATGGTAGAGCACAAAAGAGCGCAGGAATCCACCGAGTAACTGAGTATATATCTAAGGTCAAAGCTATCCTAACCGAAATTAGCATATCTTAAACTAATAATGTAGCATAGCCCAACATAACGTGCCGAGACTGCTACTGCTGTCCACCACAGTGCCAAGCAGAACATACCATAGCCCAGTAGAGTGCAGGAATTCACGGAATGGCACTGTATAGCACAAAAGTCAAAGCTACACTATCCTAACCTAGTCAATGGTAACATAAACAAACGTAACTGAACTCGCACAGACGTACCGAGGACACATCTACCAGCCTCCATTGGCCCGAGCAGAATATTCCAGAGGACTGTGGAGCGAGCAAATCCTCCGAGGAGCAGTGAACAGCACAAAAGCCAATGGTATCCAATCCTTACCCGAAGTAATATGAACCAACCAAACGTACCCTATCCCAACGTAACGAGCCGAGACCACCATTGCTGGTCTCCCCTGAGCGAAGCGGAATTACTTAGAGCTCAGTAGAGCGCAGAAATCCGTGGCATAACAGTGTAATGCACGAAAGACGAAGCTACACATACCAAACCTAATATGACCTTACAAAAGCTAGCGTAACAATGCTCAGCCTAACGAGCCAAGGCCACCATTCCTGGCCTGCCCAGAGCCAAACAGAAAATATTACATCACAGTAGAGCGCAGAAATCCACCGAATAGCGGCGCATAGCGCAAAAGTCAAAGACATCCTCTCCTAACCTAGCCAAACGTAACGTAACCAAGCTTAACATAATGCAACCTAACGTGCAGCGATCAGCATTGCCGACATCCACAGGGACAAGCAGAATAAATTATAGCATAGTAGAGCGCAGAAATCCACCGAATAAGAGTGTAAAGCGCGGAAGTCAAAGATACCCTTACCAAACATAACATAACCTAGCCTGGCCAAACCCAACCTAGCTCCACCTAACCTGATGAGACGTCTACTGCTGCTCTCTCGAGAGCCAAGCGGAACGTACTGGAGCAAAGCAGACTGCAGAATTCCACCGAATAGCAGTGTATAGCACAAAAGTCAAAGCAATCCTATCCCGACCTATCCAACCGTAACATGACCAAACGTAACATCACCAATTTTAACGTGACGCGACCGCTATTGCTGGTCTCCCAGATCGAAGCAGAACATATTAGAGGGACCACAGGACAGAAATCCATACGACCGCAGTATACTCTAGAAAAGTCAAAGATATCCGAACCCAACCCAAACATACATAACTTAACAAAAAGCAGCGTACCTCAACACAACGTGCCGCGATCACTATTGCTGGCATCCACAGGGCTAAACAGAATATAGTAGAGCACATCAGGGCGCAGAAATCGACGGAAAAGCAGTGCATAGCATAAAAAGCTAACCTATCCTTACCTAGCCAAGCGCAACATAAGCGAACGTCACCGATCTCAACCTCACATGACAAGGACACAACTGCTGGCCTCCCAGAGTCAAGCAGAACATACTAGAGCACTGAAGGGCGCAGAAATATTCCGAAGAGCAGTGTATATCACAAAAGTCAAGGCCACACTTTGCTAACCTATCCAAACGTTACATGACCAAACGTAACCTAACTCAGTCTAACGTGACGCGGCCACTATTCCTGTCCTCCGCAGAGCGGAGCAGAGCTTATTAGAAGGGACCAGGGGCCAGACATCCACAGAAGCGCAGTTTATTGTAGAAAAGTCATAGATATTCGAGCCCAAACCAAATAAACGTAACCTGACGAAAAGTAGCATATCTCAATCCAACGTGCCGAGGACACTACTGCAGGCATTCGGAGACCCTAACCGAACATACTAGAGCACTGTAGAGCGCAGAAATCCACCGAAGAGCAGTTTATAGCACAAAAGTCAAAGCTACAATATGCTAACCTATCCAAACGTTACATAACCGAAAGTAATCGGAATAATGCTGGCGTGCCGAGGACAATAATGCTGGCCTCCACAGAGCCAAGCAAGACAAACTGGAGCACAGTACAGCGCAGAAACGCTCCGAATAACAGCTTACAGCACAATAGTCAAAGCTGCCCTATCTTAACCGATACATCCGTAATATAACAAAACGAAACCTAATTCAATCTCATGTGTCTAGATCACTATTGCCGGCGTCCACAGAGCCGAGCAGAAAGTAGTAGAGGAGAGTAGTGCTCAGAGGTTCATAGAATCGCAGGGTATATCAAAAAAGTCAAGGTCAGTCGTACCTAACGCATGCTAACCTAACGTAACCAAACGCAGCATGACTCAACATAACGTGTCGCGACCACTATTGCTCTCCTCCTTAGTGCTAAGCAGAATGCATTAGAGCACAGTAGAGCGCTGAAATCCACAGAAAAGGAGTGTAATGCACGGAAGTCATACATACCGTAACCGAACTTAACATAAATTGACCTAAGCAAAAGTAACCGAACTCAAATTAACGTGCGGAGACCAATGTTTCTGGCCTCCCCAGAGCGAAGGAGAACATACTGGGACGCTGTAGAAGCAAAAGTCAACCGTATGGCTGCGTATAGCACAAAAGTCAAAGCCATCCTATCATAACATAACCAATCGTCACATAAACAAGCGTAACATAAATCAAACCAACGTGCAGAGACGACAGTTGCTGTCCTCCCAGGGACAAGCAGAAACTATTAGAGCACGTTATAGAGCAGAAATGCACCGTATGGCATTGTATAGCACAAGAGTCAAAGCTACCCTACACTAACCTATCAAAAGGTAATGAAACCAAGCGTAACCTAACCAAAACTAACGTGCCGAGTCCACTGCTCCTGGCCCCCGGAGCCAAACAGAATGTAGTAGAGCACAGTAGGTCACAGAAATCCACATAACAACAGTGTATAGCTCGAAAGTCTTAGCTACCCTAACCAAACATGGCCTAACATAACCTAACCTATCATAACATAACTCAACCTAACGTGCCGTGGCCACTATTGCTCGCCACACCAGAGTTGAGCAGAGTATAATAAAGCAACGTCGAGAGCAGGAATCCACCGAATAGCAGTGTGCACCACATCAGTCGAAGATACCCTGACCTAGCCTGAACTATCCTAACCATACCAAAGATATCACAGTTCAGTATAACGTGGCGCGACAACAGCCCCTGTCCACCCAATGCCAAGCAGAATGTAGTAGAGCAAGGTAGATCACGAAAATTCACCGAATAGCAGTGTACAGCACGGAAGTCAAAGATAAACTAACCAAACTTGACCTAACCTAACTTAACCAGATGCGACCTAACTCAACCTGAAGTGCCGCGACCATTATTGGTATCCTCCCCAGAGTCGAGCAGAGTACATTAGAGCAATGTGGAGCGCAGAAGCCCACCGAACAGTAGTGTATAGCACAAAAGCCAAAGTTATCACCTCCAAGCCCTGCCAATTGTAACATAGCCAAACGTAACCTAACACAAACTAACATGCCGCGACCACTATTGCTGAGCTCCGAAGAGTCAAGCAGAACGTATTTGTAGATAGTATGGCGCAGAAATCAATGGGGACGCAGTGTATTTAATAAAAGTCTAACCCACCCAAACCTATCCTAAGCCAACAGAACCTAACCAAACATAAACCATCTCGACATAATGTGCCGCGACCACTATTCCTGGACTCCCCATGGCCAAGCAGAATGTAGCATATCATAGAGGAGCTTAGAAATCCACAGGAGATCAGTGTATACCACGAAACCCGAATCTATCCACACATAACCCAAACTAACATAACGTAACAAAACGTAGCCTAACCAAACCTAAGCGCCGCTGCCACTATTCGTCACCTAACCAGAGCAAAGCAAAGCATATCAGAACACAGTAGAGCGCAGAAATCCAACGAATAGCAGTGTATTGCACAAAAGTCAAAGCTACCCTGTCGAAACCTAGCAGGACATATTATGCCACAGTAGGGCGCAGAAGTTATCCGTATGGCAGTGTATAGCACAAAAAACAAAGCTATCCTATCCAAACCTGGCCAAAGGTATCGAAACCAAACTTAACTTAACACAAACTATCGAGCCACGACCGCCGTTGCTGGCCTCCACAGAGCCGAGCAGAGTGTAGTAGAGCAATGTAGTGCCTAGAATCCCACCGAACGGCAGTGTATAGCGCAAAAGTCAAGGTTACCCTATCCTAACCTAACCAAACGTAGCATAACCAACGTAACCAATCCCAACGTAACTTGCCTAGCCAACTAATGCTGGACTCCCAAACGCCAAGCAGGGCATATTTGTGGAGAGTAAAGCGCAGAGGTCCTTAGGATTGTAGTGTATAGCACGAAAGTCAAAGACGCTCTAACCAGGACAAAGCAAACCTAACCAAGCCAAACGTAACATAACACAACCTAACGCGCCGCGGCCACAATCTCTGGAATTCCCCGAGCAAAGCAACGAATAATAGATCTCAGTAGAGCGCAGAAAACCACCGAATAGGAGCGTTAGTGCTAAGCAGAATGCATTAGAGCACAGTAGAGCGCTGAAATCCACAGAAAAGGAGTGTAATGCACGGAAGTCATACATACCGTAACCGAACTTAACATAAATTGACCTAAGCAAAAGTAACCGAACTCAAATTAACGTGCGGAGACCAATGTTTCTGGCCTCCCCAGAGCGAAGGAGAACATACTGGGACGCTGTAGAAGCAAAAGTCAACCGTATGGCTGCGTATAGCACAAAAGTCAAAGCCATCCTATCATAACATAACCAATCGTCACATAAACAAGCGTAACATAAATCAAACCAACGTGCAGAGACGACAGTTGCTGTCCTCCCAGGGACAAGCAGAAACTATTAGAGCACGTTATAGAGCAGAAATGCACCGTATGGCATTGTATAGCACAAGAGTCAAAGCTACCCTACACTAACCTATCAAAAGGTAATGAAACCAAGCGTAACCTAACCAAAACTAACGTGCCGAGTCCACTGCTCCTGGCCCCCGGAGCCAAACAGAATGTAGTAGAGCACAGTAGGTCACAGAAATCCACATAACAACAGTGTATAGCTCGAAAGTCTTAGCTACCCTAACCAAACATGGCCTAACATAACCTAACCTATCATAACATAACTCAACCTAACGTGCCGTGGCCACTATTGCTCGCCACACCAGAGTTGAGCAGAGTATAATAAAGCAACGTCGAGAGCAGGAATCCACCGAATAGCAGTGTGCACCACATCAGTCGAAGATACCCTGACCTAGCCTGAACTATCCTAACCATACCAAAGATATCACAGTTCAGTATAACGTGGCGCGACAACAGCCCCTGTCCACCCAATGCCAAGCAGAATGTAGTAGAGCAAGGTAGATCACGAAAATTCACCGAATAGCAGTGTACAGCACGGAAGTCAAAGATAAACTAACCAAACTTGACCTAACCTAACTTAACCAGATGCGACCTAACTCAACCTGAAGTGCCGCGACCATTATTGGTATCCTCCCCAGAGTCGAGCAGAGTACATTAGAGCAATGTGGAGCGCAGAAGCCCACCGAACAGTAGTGTATAGCACAAAAGCCAAAGTTATCACCTCCAAGCCCTGCCAATTGTAACATAGCCAAACGTAACCTAACACAAACTAACATGCCGCGACCACTATTGCTGAGCTCCGAAGAGTCAAGCAGAACGTATTTGTAGATAGTATGGCGCAGAAATCAATGGGGACGCAGTGTATTTAATAAAAGTCTAACCCACCCAAACCTATCCTAAGCCAACAGAACCTAACCAAACATAAACCATCTCGACATAATGTGCCGCGACCACTATTCCTGGACTCCCCATGGCCAAGCAGAATGTAGCATATCATAGAGGAGCTTAGAAATCCACAGGAGATCAGTGTATACCACGAAACCCGAATCTATCCACACATAACCCAAACTAACATAACGTAACAAAACGTAGCCTAACCAAACCTAAGCGCCGCTGCCACTATTCGTCACCTAACCAGAGCAAAGCAAAGCATATCAGAACACAGTAGAGCGCAGAAATCCAACGAATAGCAGTGTATTGCACAAAAGTCAAAGCTACCCTGTCGAAACCTAGCAGGACATATTATGCCACAGTAGGGCGCAGAAGTTATCCGTATGGCAGTGTATAGCACAAAAAACAAAGCTATCCTATCCAAACCTGGCCAAAGGTATCGAAACCAAACTTAACTTAACACAAACTATCGAGCCACGACCGCCGTTGCTGGCCTCCACAGAGCCGAGCAGAGTGTAGTAGAGCAATGTAGTGCCTAGAATCCCACCGAACGGCAGTGTATAGCGCAAAAGTGAAGGTTACCCTATCCTCACCTAACCAAACGTAGCATAACCAACGTAACCAATCCCAACGTAACTTGCCTAGCCAACTAATGCTGGACTCCCAAACGCCAAGCAGGGCATATTTGTGGAGAGTAAAGCGCAGAGGTCCTTAGGATTGTAGTGTATAGCACGAAAGTCAAAGACGCTCTAACCAGGACAAAGCAAACCTAACCAAGCCAAACGTAACATAACACAACCTAACGCGCCGCGGCCACAATCTCTGGAATTCCCCGAGCAAAGCAACGAATAATAGATCTCAGTAGAGCGCAGAAAACCACCGAATAGGAGCGTACAGTGCAAGAGTCATAGCTATATTATCCAAACATAACAAATCGTAATAAAGAAAACGTGACATTGCCCAAGCTAACGTGCCAAGACGACTGTTGCTTACCTCCGCAGCGCGAAGCAGAGCATATTGGAGCACAGTAGAGCTCAAAAGCACGGCGCACTGAAGCGCAAAGCACAAAAGTCAAAGATATCCTAACCTAACCTGTTATGTCTTCACCTAGCCAAACAAAGCCTAACTCAACCCAACTTGTCGAGACCACCATTGCTGGCATCCGCAGCGCCAGGCATAGCATATTAGAACGCAGTACAGCGCAGAAATCCACCGAATAGCATTGTATAGCACAGAAGCCAAAGCTATCCTATCCTTACCAAACCAAACGTAACCCAACCAAACGCAGAGTAGCGCAACATAACCTGTAGGGATCACTACTGCTGGCCACGCGAGCGTCAAGCAACGCATATTAAAGCACAATAGGGTGTAGAGATCCGCCGAACAGCAGTGTATAGAACAAAAGTCAAGGCTACCCTATCCTAAACTAACCAAACGTAACGTAACCAAACGCAGCCAAAATCTTCCTTACGTGCAGAGACCACTATTGCTGCACCCCTCAGAGCGAAGCAGAACATGCAAGAGCACAGTAGAGCGCAGAGGTCCACCGAGCAGCTATTTATACCACAAAAGTCAAAGAAATCCGTACCCAACCCAATACAATGCAACATAGCCAAACGTAGCATACCACAACCCATCGTGCCATGGCCACTATTTCTGGCTGCCACGGGGCCTGCAGAGAAAGTAGTGCAATGTAGGGCGTAGAAATCTACCGAATAGCGGTGTATAGCACAAAAGTCGCAGCTACCCTACCCTAACCGAACCAATCGTAACGTTGCCAAACGTAGCCTAACAAAGCCTATCGAGCCACTACCACTATTGCTGGCCTCCCTAGAGTCGAGCAGATTATAGTAGAGCACAGCACATCGCAAGGAGCCACCAGATAGCAATGTATAGCACAAAAGTCAGAGATACCATATCCTAACCAGGCCATACCCGACCTAACCAAACGTAGAATAGCTGAACCTACCGTGCCGTGACCACTACTTCTGGCTTCCCCGGAGACAAGCAGGAGGTGCAGAGCACAGTAGAGCACGCATGTCCATAGATGGTAGTGTATAGCCCGAAAGTCGAAGACATCCTATCCCAACCCAAACGAACCTAACCCGCACAAACGTTACCAAACACATCCTATATCGCCGAGGCCACTACTTCTGGAATTCCCTGAGGAAAGCAGGGAACATTAGATAACAGCGGAGCTCAGAAATCCACCGATTAGCAGTGTAAAGCACAAGAGTCATTGCTATCCTAGCCTAACCTAACCAAGCGAAGCCTAAGCAAACGCAGCCTAACCCTCCCTAACGATCCGAGAAATCAATTGCTACTGCCCTCAGAGCCATGCAGAGCATATTAGAGCATTGTAGAGCGCATGAATCCTCCGAATATCGGTGTATAGCGTAAAAGTCAATGCTATCCTGTCCTAACCTAACCAAACGTAGCATAACCAAACGTTACATATCTCATCCTAACGTGTCAAGGCCACTATTTCTGGCCTCCGCAGAGGCAATCAGAACATACTATAGCACTGTAAAGCGCAGAGTTCCACCTAATAACAGAATTTCACAGGGAAGCCAGAGCTATCCTAGCCTAACGCTACTCAACATAACGTAACATAACGTATTCTAACACAACCTAACGTGCCGGGACCACAGTTACTAGCTTCTCAAGAGTCGAGGAGAGTATAATATATCAATGTAGAGCGTAGAAGTCCGTCGTATAGCAGTCTATAGGACAAAAGTCAACTCTACCCTATCCTAACCTATGCAAGCCTAATACAATCAAGCGTAACAAAACTTAACGTGACGAACCGAGGCCACTATTGCTGGCCTCCCCGGAGCCAAGCAGAACGTGCGAGAGCACTGTAGAGCGCAGAAATCAACCTTATAGCAGCGTATAGTTCAGAAGACAACGCTATCCTTCCGAACCTGACCAAACATTACGTAACCAAACTTAACCTGACTCATACTATCGTGCTGAGACCACGACTGATGTTCTGCCCAGGGCCAAGCAGAACATGTTAGAGGAGAGCAGAGCGCAGAAGTGTATATAATCGCAGTGCACAGCACAATAATCGAAGCGACCCTGTCCTAGCCTGACCATACTTAACATAACCGAACGTAGCATATCACATCCTATAGTGCCAAGACCACTATTACTGAGCTCCCAGAGCAAAACAGATCATATTAGGGCCCAGTAGAACGCAGAAATACACATAATAGCTGCGTATAGCATTAAGATTATGCCGTTGTTTCCTAGCCCAACTAATCGTAACAGAAGCAAACGTAGCATAACTCAAAGTAACGTGCCGCGACCACTACTGTCGGGCTCCCCATATTCGAGTACAGTACAGTAGAGCACAGTAAAGTGAAGAATTAAAACTAATAACAGTTTATTACACGAAAGTCTAAGCTACCCTAATCTAACGCAACGGAGCCTAACCTAACCAAACTAAGAATAGCAAAACCTACCGTGCCGCGACCGCAATTGCTGGCCTCTCCAGCGCCAAGCAGTGCATATTAGAGCACAGTAGAGATCAGAGGTCCACCGAATAGCAGCGTATACCGCAAAAGGCAAATTCATCCCAACCAAACATAACCTAACCTAATACAACCAGACGTCAGGTAACACATCCTACCGTGCCGAGACCGCTATTGCTGGCCTTCCAAGAGGAGAGAAGACTATAGTAGACCAACGTAGAGCGCAGAAGTCATACGAACTGCCGTGTACAGCAAAAGTGTCAAAGCTACCCTCTCCTAACTTAACCAACCGTAATGCTACCATACGCAAAGTAGCTCAACCTAACGTACAGAGAACACTGCGGCTGGCCTCTGCATAGCCTAGCAGAATATATTACAGCTCAGTAGAGCGCAAAGTCAACCGTATAGCAGTGTATAGCAGAAAAGCCAGAGCTACACTAACCTAACCTAATCCTAACGTAGCATAACAGAACGTAACTGAACAAAAGCTAGCGTGCCGAGGTCACAACTGCTGGCCACCGCAGAGCCAAGCAGAACATACTGGGGCACAGTAAAGCGCAGAAATCCCCGGAATAGCATCGTGTAGCGCAAAAGCCGACGATACCATATCCTAACCTAACCATATGTAGCTTAACCAAACGAGGCGCTGCTCAACGTATCGTGACGAAGTGCCTATTGCTGCCCTGCCCAGAGCCAAGCAGAATGTACCAGGGAACATTAGAATGCAGAAATCAGTCGCATTGCAGTGTACAGCACGAATATCAAAGGTATCTAGACCTTACATCGACTAACCTTGGCTGACCAAACGCCGCCTAAATCAACATAACTGCCGAGACCATTATTGCTGGCCTTCCCAGAGCCAAGCAGATCATACAATAGCACAGTAGAGCGAATGAATCCACCGAAAGGCAGTGTACAGCACAAACGTCGAAGCAATCCTATAATAGCCTAAACAATCGCAGCATAGCCAAACGCAACCTAACTTATTCTAACGTTCCGCGACCACCATTGCTGGCGTCCCAGAGGCGAGCAGAGCGTAATAGAGGAACGTGGTGCACAGAAATCCATATAATCGCAGTGTATGGCAAAAATTCAAAGCCATCCGTACCCAACACATACAAACAAAGCGTAACCAAACGAAGCCCGACTCAACACAGTGTGCCCCGACCAATATTGCTGGCTTCGAAAGTAGTAGAGCGCAGTACAGCGCAGAAATCCAACTAAAAGCTGTCTACAGTACGAAAGTCAAATATATCTTACTGAGCAAGACATAACCTGACCCTACCAAACGCAACGGGACTCAACCTCACGCGCGGAGTCCAATGTTTCGGGCCTCCACAGGGCCAAGGAGAACATACTAGAGAACAGTAGAACGCAGAAATCCGCCGAATATCTGTGTATACCACAAAAGTCGGAGCTATATTTACCGTAGATAGCATAGCCTAACCTAATCAAATGTAACCCATCTCAGACTAGCGTGCCGAGACCAATATTGCTGGACTCCCCAGGGACAAGCAGTGCATATTAGGGCAATGTAGAGCGCAGAATTCCACCGAATACCAGAGTTTGCGCAAAAGTCAAGGGTATCCCATTCTAACCTACACAAACGTAACATAACCAAAAGTAACGTAATTCAACCTAACGTGCCGAGACCACTAATGATGTCCTCCGCAGAGCCAACGAGAGCATATCAGTGCAATGTATAGCGCATAGGTCCACCGAATAGCAGTGTATAGCACGAACGTCAAAGCAATTCTAGCCTAACCCTACCAAACGTATGTCCTCCGCAGAGCCAACGAGAGCATATCAGTGCAATGTATAGCGCATAGGTCCACCGAATATCAGTGTATAGCACGAACGTCAAAGCAATTCTAGCCTAACCCTACCAAACGTATCATAGCCAAGGGTAACCTAATTCACCCTAACGTATCGCAGACACTGCTGCTTGCCTCCCCAGGCCCAAGTCGGGCATATCGGAGAAGTGTAGATCGCATGTATACTGCGATTAGCAGTGTACAGCCAAAAGTCAAAGCTATCCGGCCCTAACCTAACCAATCGTAACTTCATCAAGCGTTACTTAACTCAACACAACGTGTCGCTACCACCGTTACTGGCACCCGCAATGCCGAGCAGGACATACTACAGGAGTGTACAGCACAGAAATCCATACAATCGCAGTGTATAGAAGAATAGTCAAAGCCTTCCAAGCCTAACCCGTACCAACGTATCTTAACAGAACGTAGCCTAACTCAACATAACTCACCGCGACCACTGTTTTTGGATTACGCCTGGACAAGCGGAATATAGTACAGAAAAGTAGAGCGCAGATGTCCACCGAACAACCGTGTACAGCAGATTAGTCGAAGCTATCTTCTCTAAACGTAACCAAACGTAACGTAACCACGCGTAACATGGCGCTGACTAACGTGCCGAGGACACGATAGCTGGCCCCCCAGATGAAAGCTGAGCATATTAGAGCACAGCAGAACGTAGGAATACGCCGTATAGCAGTGTATAGCATTAGAATATTTGCGACACTATCCTAAGATAACCAATCGCCAAATGACCAAACGTAAGGTAACTCAACCTGAAGTGCCGCGTACACCATTGCTGACAGCCCCAGGGTCAAGGAGAATATAGTAGACCAAGGTAGAGCGCAGCATTCCACCGAATAATAGTGTATAGCACGAAAGTCAAAGCTATCCTTACCGAAGATAACATAACCCAGCGTAGCCAAACGTAACTCAGCTCAGCCTAACGTTCGGAGACCAATCTTGCTGGTCCACCAGTGTCAAGCAGAGCATGTTAGGGCAATGTAGAGCGCAGAGATCCACCGCATTGCAGATTAAAGCGCGAAAGCTGAAGATATCCTGTTATAGCATGACCCAATCTAGGCAATCTGAACGTAACGTAACTCAACTTGACGTTCCGAGATCACTATTGTTGGCCACCCGAGAGAAAAGAAGAACATACCAGAGCACAGTAGGGGGCAGCGGTCCTCCAAACAGCAGTGTAAAGCATGAAATTTAAGGCTATTCTGCCCTAATAGACCAATCGTAACATAACCAAACTTACCGCGACTAAACTTTATGCCCCGAAACCAATATTGCTGGCCTCCCCAGTGCCAGGCAGAGCATATTAGAGGGCAGTATGGCGCAGAATTCCAATGAACGGTGATGTATAGCGTAAAAGTTAAAGCTATCCCTTCCTAACCTGTCCAAACGTAACGAAATCGAACGTAACGTAAATAAACACTACGTGCCGAGACCACCATTGCTGGCACCGCCAGAGACAGGCAAGAAACATTAGAACGCAGAAGATCGCAGAAATCCACCGTATAGCAGTATATAGCACAAAGGTCGTGGCTATCCTATCCCAAACTAACCAGACGAAACGAAACCAAGCGTAATATAACTCATACTAACGTGGCGAGACCACTATTGCAGACCTCCCCAGGGCCAAGCAGAAAATGTTAGGGCACAGTGGGTTACAGGAATCTACCGAATAGCGGTGCATAGCGCAGGAGTCTACGCTACCATAACCGAACCCAACCAAACGTATCGCAACCAAACGTAACCTAACTCAATCTAACGTGACGAGACCCCTGTCGTAACCCAACCAAACGTATCGCAACCAAACGTAACCTAACTCAATCTAACGTGACGAGACCCCTGTTGCTGCCATACATGGAGCCTGGCAGAATATACTAAAGAGCAGTAGAGCGCAGAAATCCAAGGAGCAGCAGTGTATAGCATGAAAGTCAAAGCCATCCCATACTAACTTCACCAAACCTTACGTAGCCAAACGTTGCACCACTCAACCTAACGTGCAGAGACACATATTGCTGGGCTCTACACAGACAAGGAGGACAGATTAGAGCACAGTAGGATGCAGAAATCCATCGAATCGCAGTGTAAACCACGAACGTCAAAGACATCCTTTCCTAACATAACCGAATGTAACGTTGCCAGACGTGACATAACACAACCTAACGTGCCCAGCCCACAATTGCTGTCCGGCCCATAGCCAAGCAAAGCACATTAGAGCAATGTAGAGCGCAGAAATCCATCGAATATCATAGTACGGCACAAAAGTCAGAGCTACTCTCTGCTAACCTAACCAACGGTAACATACCCAGTCGTAACATAACTCAACCTAACTAGCAGGGACTACTATTGCTGGCACCCCCAGAGTCGAGAAGAGTATAGTGGAGCATAGTGGACCGCAGAAATCCGCCGCATAACTGTCTAAGCCAAGAAAGTCAAGGCTATCCAAACACAACCCAAAGAACATAGCAGTGATAAACGTAACCTGACTCAGCCTAACGTGCCGAGACCACCATTGCTGCCGTCGCCAGAGCAAAGCAGAGCATATTAGAGCAACGTAGAGCGCGGATGTCCACTGAATAGCAGTGTATAGCATAGAAGTCAATGCTCTCCTCTTCTAACCTAACCAAACGTAACATGACCAAACGTAATCAAGCTCAACATAACGTGTCGAGAGAACTATTGCTGGCATCCCCAGTGCCAAGCAGAACTTACAAGAGCATAGTAGAGCGCAGGAATTGACCGAGGGGCAGTGTACAGCACAGAAGGCAAATCTGTCCTAACAAAATGTAGCCAAAGCTAACCAAACATGGCGTAACATACCTCAACCTAACATGCAGCGGCCACAATTTCTGGCCTCCCCAGAGTCGAGCAGAGTATAGTTGAGCAGTTGAGTACAGCGCAGAAATCGTCCAAACAGCAGTCTATACCGGCAAAGTCAGAGCTACCCAAACCAAACCCAAAAAGCATAGCATAACCGAACGTAACCTAACTCAACGTAACGTGCCGAGCCTAATGCTGCTGGCATTCCCACGGCTAAGCATAG
Source organism: Eufriesea mexicana (assembly GCF_001483705.2). Lineage (NCBI taxonomy): Eukaryota > Metazoa > Arthropoda > Insecta > Hymenoptera > Apidae > Eufriesea > Eufriesea mexicana. The sequence continues at coordinate 1,019,423 of NW_016908527.1, read as the reverse complement.
TATAGTAAATCACAGTACAGCGCAGGAATACAACGAATACCAGTGTATAGCCCGATAGTCTAAGTGAACCTGACCGAGCTTACCCTAACCTAATCCAACGAAGCGTAACAGAGCTCAACCTACCATGACGAGAACGCTATTGCTGGCCTCCCCAGAGCCAAGTACAACATATTAGAGCACAGTGGAGCGCAGAAGTCTACCGTATAACAGTGTATAGCACGAAAGCCATAGCCATCCTAACCAAACTTATACAAGCCTATCCCATCCAAACGAAACCTGGCACAACATATCGTGCCACGGCCGCTATTTCTGGCCTCCCCAGAGTCGGACGGAGTATCGTAGTGCAGCCAACAGCGCAGAAATCCGCAGAAAAGCAATGTATAGCACAGAAGTCATAGCAAACCTAACCAAACTTATCCCAAACCAACCTAGCCACAAGTAACCTGACACCATTTGACGTGCCACGACTGTTTTTGACGGCCTGAACGGAGCCAAGTAGAGTATAGCAGTGCAATATAGAGCGGAGGTATCTGCCGAATAGAAGCGTATAGCGCAAAAGGCAAATCCATTGCTGCCATCTACAGAGCCAGGCAAGGCATACCAGAGCGCAGTAGAGGGCAAATACCCACCGATCAGCAGTGTACAACACAAAAGTTAAAGCTATCCTCACCAAACATGAGCTATCCGAGTCTAACATAACGTAACCTGACCCAACGTAACGTGCCGAGACCACTGTATCAGGGCCTCCCCATAGCCAAGTTGAAAATGTTAGAGCAGAGTAGGGTCCAGAATACCACCTAATAGCAGACTTTAGCACTAAGGACAAACCCATCCCCTCCTAACCTAACCAATCGCAGCATGAGCAAGCATAGCATAACTCAACCTAACGTGCCGAGACCGCTATTGCTGCCATCGCCAGAGTCAAGCAGTGCCTACTAGAGCTCAGTAGAGCGCAGAACTCCACCATATAGCGGTGTAGACCACAAAAGTTAAAGCTATCCTGCCCAAATCCAGCCTAACACAAACAACTCGGACATAGCCTGACTCGGCATGACGAGCTGAGACCACAATTGCTGGCCCTACCAAAGCCAAGCTGAGAACATTAGAGCACATTACTGCGCAGTAATTCACTTAATAGCAAGCTATGGTACCAAAGTCAAAGCTATCCCATCGTAACATATCCAATATTAACATAACCAAACATAACCTGACTTGACTTAAAGTGCCACGACCTCTATTGCTGGCCTCTCCCGAGACAGCAGAATAGATTAGTAGAGAGTGGAACGCAGAAACCAATAGAAACGCGGTTTATATCAGAAAAGTCGAAGCTGCCCAAGCCTAACCCAAACCAAGCGAGCGTAACCAAGCATAGCCTAACTCAACCTCACACGCCGAGACCGCTATTGCTGCCATTCCCAGATCCAAGCAGGACATACTAGAGCGCAACAGAACGCAGAAATCTACCATATATCAGTGTACAGAACGAAAGATGGAGCTATCTTAATCGAACTCAGCCTAACCAACCTCACCGAACTTAACCTGACTGAACATAACGTGGCGAAACAACTACTGCTGGTCTTACTAGAGCCAAGCTGAACATATTTTCCCGACCGTGGCATAACACATCTTAACGTTCAGGGATTAGCATTGCTGGCCTCCCCAGACCCAAGCAGAACACATTAGTGCAGAGTAGAACGCAGGAATCCGTAGAAGCGAAGTGTATATCAGAAATGTCGGACCTTCCCAAACCTAATCCATGCTTACACAACATAACCAAGCGTAGTATAGCTCTAACCAACGTGCCGAGACCGCTATTGCTGCCCACGCCAGTGCCAAGCTGGACACACTAGAGAACAGTAGATCGCAGAAATGCACTGGATAGCAGCGTACAGCACAAGAGTTAAAGCTATCCTAACGAAACTTAGCCTAACCCAACCTAGCCGAACGTAACATGACAAAATATCACGTGCCACGGCCACTATTCCTGGCGTTCCCAGAGCCAAGCTGAAAATATTAAAGCACTGCAGGGCGCAGAATACTACATAATAGCAGACTACAGCCCTCGAGTCTATGCTATCCTCTACTAACCTAGCCAATCGTAACGTAACCAAACGTTTACCAACTCAACCTAACGTGCCGCAACCACTATTGCTGTCCTCCCAGCGCCAAGAAGAACACACTATTGTAGAGTAGAACGCAGAAATCCATATAATCGCTGTGTATGTCAGAAAAGTAAAAACTAACTAAACGAAACTCAAACCAACGGAACATAGCGGAACACATCCTAGCTCAACCAAACATGCCGTGACAGCTCATGCTGCACTCCCCAGAGGCAAGCAGGGCACACTGCAGGACAGTAGAGCGCAGAAATCCACCCAGTGTATGTGTACAGCACAAAAGTCAAAACTACCCTGACCAAACTTTGCCCAACCCAACATAACAGAACTTAACCTGACCCACCATTACGCGCCGAGACCACTACTGCTGGCATTCCCGCAGCCAAGCTGTAAATATAAGAGCACTGTAGGGCGCAGAAACGCACCAAATAGCAGGCCACAGCATTAAAGTCAAAGCTATCCTCTCCTAACCTAACCAATCGTAACATAACCAAACGTATCCTCAATCAGCTTAACGTGCCGCGACCACTATTCCTGGCCTCGTCAGAGACAAGCAGGACACACTAATGGAGAGTAAAGCGCAGAAACCCATAATACCGCCGTGTATGTCAGAAAGGTCAATGTTACACAAGTCTAACGCAGAACAACAGACCATAACCAAGCATAGCCTAACTCAACCTAACGTGCCGAGAAGGCTCCTGCTGCCCACCCCAGAGATAAGTAGATCAGTCTATAGCACAGCAGATCGCAGAAACCCACCGAATTGCAGTGCATATCACAAGAGTAGTAGCAACCCTGACCAAACTTATTCCAACCTAACCTAGACAAACGTATGCTGCCTCTACGTTGCGCGCCGAGAACATAATTGCTGGCCTTCTAAGTGTGCAGCTGAGCATACTAGAGCACTGTAGAGCGCTGAAATCCACCATATACCCGTATACACCACAAAAGTCATAGACATTGTATCCAAACCTATCCGAGCCTAACCAAAGCAAGCGTAACGTAGCTCAACCTGTCGTGCCACAAACACCATTGTTGGCCCCCCGAAAGCCATGCTCAACATATTAGAGCACGGTAGACAGCAGCACTCCTCCGAATAGCAGTGTATACCACAAAAGTCAGAGCTATCCTAACCAAACAAAGCGTAACCTAACCTAGACGAACGTAATCTAACTGGACCTAACGTGCGGCGACCACTACAGCTGCCCTCCAGGGAGCCAAGCAGGATATAATAGAGCACAGCAGAGCGCCGAAATTCAGCGTATAGCGGTATGTAGCACAAAAGTCAAAGCAATCCCATCCTAACCTAGCCAAACGTAACGAAAGCAAACGTAGCTTAACCATCCCTATCGTGCCGAGACCATTACTGTTGCCCCCGTCAGAGCCATGCGGAACATATTGGAGGAGAGTATAGCGCAGATGTCCATGGAATCGCAGTGCATCGCACAATACTCGAAGATACACTATCCTAACATAGCCAAACGTAACATTTTAGAACGATGCTGAACTCCAACTAACGCGCCGAGACCACTCTTGGCTGCCTCCCCAGAGCAAAGCAGAACATACTAGGGCACAGATGAGCGTAGAAGTCCACAGAAAAACTGCCAATACCACGAAAGTCAGGGCAATTCAATCCTGACCCAAAATAACATAACGTCACCGAACGTAGCCTGACTCAACCAAACGTGAACGGACCACAATTTCTGGCCTCTCCAGAGTCAAGCAGAGTACAGTAGAGCAATGAAGAGCTTAGAAATCCTCCGAACAGCGGCGCACAACACAAAAGCCGGAGCTATCCATTCCAAACCTGACCAACCGTAATATTACCAAACGTAGCGTAACACAGCCCATCATGCCATCACCACTATTGCTGGCCTCCCTAGAGTCGAGCATAGTATCGTAGAACACAGTAGAGCGCAGAAAGACACCGAATAGCAATGAACAGCACAAAAGTCAAAGGTATCCCGACCTAACCAGATCAAACCTAACCTAGCCAAACGTAGAGAAACAAACACTAACCTGCCACGAACACTGTTGCTGGCTTCCCCAGATACGAGTAGAATATGATAGAGCACAGCGGAGCACAGATGTTCATAGAACATCAGTTTTGAGCACATATGTCAAAGCTACTCTTAGATAACACTACGTAACTAAACCTTGAAAAACGGACTCTAACTCAACCTAACATGCCGCGACCAGTATTGCTGACCCGCACATAGCCAAGCATAGAATATTAACGGAGAGTAGTGCGCAGAAGTACACAGAATCGCAGTGTATAGCGGAAAAGTCGAAGCCACTCAAACCTAACCAAGGCAACCGTAACATATCCAAACGCCTCCTATATCAACATAACGTGCCATGACCAATATTGCTCGCCTCCCCAATGCCATGCAGGGCACATTAGTGGAGAGTGGAGTGCCGAAATCCGTAGAATAGCAATGGACAACTGAAAAGCCAAAGAGATCCATGCCAAAACCATATTAACGTAATCCAACATAACGTAGCCAAGCTCAACGTAACGTGCCGCAAACACTATTGCTGGCATCCACAGGGTCTAGCAGAATAAAGTAGGGTAAGGTGGAGCGCAGGAATCCGCCGAATATCTGTGCATGGCGCGAAAGTCAAAGCTACCCTAACCAAACTTATCCCAAACTAACCTAACCAGTTGAAACATAACACAACCTAACGTGCGGCGACCACTTCTGCTGGCCTCTCGAGAGTCGAGTTGAGTATAGTACAGCAACGTACAGCACAGGTATCCGCCGAATAGCCGTGTCAAGCACAAAAGTAGAAGCTACCCTTTCCTAACATAATCAATCGAAATATAACCAAACGCAACATAACTCAGACTAACGTGCCGAAACAAATAATTCTGGTCTCCCTAAACCTAAGCAGAATATACTACAGCATGGCGGAGCGCAGAAATCCAATGAATAGCGGTGTATAGCCTAAAAGTCAAAGTTATCCTGTCTTAGCCGTACCAATCCTAATATAACATAGCCAAACGTGCCTAGACCACTATTGTTCGCCTCTCCAGATTCGAGCAGAGTAATGCAGAGCACAGTAGATCGTAGAGATCCACCAAAAAGCAGTATGCAGCACAAAAGTCAAAGGTACCCTATCCTAACCATACCAACCGTAACAACAACTAACGTATCCAATATCAAACTAACCTGACGCCACTGGTTATGCTGGCCTCCCCAGAGCAAGCAGAACATATAGAGGAGTGTAGGGCGCAGAAATCCGTGAAATCGCAAACTGTTGTGCCACGACCGCTATTGCTCGTCTCCACACAGTCGAGCAGCGCAAAGTAGGGCAACGTAGAGGGCAGAAATCCACCGAATAGCCGTGTATAGCACAAAAGTCAAAGCAAATGACTTTAACCTAACCGAACGTAACATAACGGAACGTAATCTAACACACACTAACGTGCCGAGACCAATACTGCTGGCCACCAAAGAGCCATGAAGAATATACTAGAGCACAGAAGGACGCAGGAACCCACAGAATATCGGTGTGTATCGTAAAAGTCAAAGCTATCCTATTCTAACCTAACCAAATGCTATACAACAAAGCGTAACATACCACAACCAGACGGGCCGAGTGCACTACTCCTGGAATCCACAGAGACGAGCAGAGTGTGATGGTGCACAGAAGAGCGCAAAAGTACATATGACAGCAGCGTGTAGCACAAAAGCCGAAGCTATTCTAAGCTGACATACAGTAACCACAAACAACCGGACTACGCCACTACTGCTGACCTCCACAGAACCAAGTAGAGTATGCTACAGCACAGTAGATCACAGAAATCGGCATCGTGGCAGTGTATAGCAGAAAAGTCAAAGCCACCCCATCCTAACTTATCCTAACCAAACCTAACCAAACGTAACCAATCTCAACCAAACGTGTCACGACGGCTAGTGCTGACATCCACGGACTCAAGCAGACGCTAGTAGAGCAATGCAGTGCACAGATGTCGGCCCAATAACAGTGTATAGCACAACAGACAAAGCTACCTTAAACAAACATATCCTAGCCCAGCCAAGCCAAGAGTACATAGCTTAACATAACGTGCCGAGAATAATGTTGCTGTCCTCCCCAGAGCCAAGCTGGGCACATTAGAGCAACGTATAACGATGAAGTCTAACAAATGGCGGTGTATCGCATAAAAGTCAAAGCTACCCCATCCTAACCTAACCAAACGTATCAGGACCGAACATCGTCCATTTCAACCTAACGTACCGTGACCACTGTTTCTGGCCACACCGGAGCCAAGCAGATCATACTAGAGCACAGTAGAGTCCAGGAGCCCACCGAAAAACGGTCTATACCACGAAAGTCAAAACAATCCAAACCGAACACGATATAACATATCCTTACAGAACGTAGCATAGCACAACCTGACGTGTCGAGACCACTATTGCTGTCCTCTCCAAAGCCAAACAGAGTGCAGTAGAGCGCAGTAGAGTGCAGAAATCCACCGAATTGCAGTGTACAGCAAAAAGGACAAAGCTATCCCAACCCTACCTAACCACACCTAACATTACCAAGCGTAGTTCAACACAACCTAGCGAGCCGCGACCACTGTTGCTAGCCTCCCTGGGCGATGCAGGACATGTTAGAGGAGAGCACGTCGCAGAAATCCATAAATTCGCAGTGTATAGCAGAATAATCGAAACCACCCGTACCATACCCATGCAACCGTAAACTAACCAAACGTAACCAAACTCAACCTACCGTGACGAGAACACTACTGCTGGCCTCCGCAGAGCCTAGATGAATATGCTACAGCACAGTAGAGCGTAGAAGTCTAACGAATAGCAGTGTATACCACAAAGGTCAAAGCCATCCTCTCCTAACCTCACCAATTGTAGCATTCCCAAATGTAACCTAACCAACCTAACGTGCCTAGACCAGAATTGATGGCCTCCCTATTGCCAAGCAGATCATATTTGGGGAGAATGAGGCGCAGAAGTCAATAGGAAGGCAGTGTGTAGCAGAATGGTCAAAGCTATACAAACGTAACCCGTGCTAACATAACCAAACCAAACGTAACCTAACAAAGCCTAACGTTCCACGGGCACTATTGCTCGCCTCTCCAGAACCCACCAGTGCTTATTAGAGCACGGTATAGCGCAGAAGTGCACCGAACAGCAGTATATAGGACAAACGCCGAAGCTATCCTCTCCTGGCCTAACACAACGTAACCCAACCAAACGTAGCCTAACACAAATTGAAGTGCTGAGGCCATTATTTCTGGCCCCAAGTGCCGAGCAGGGCATAACAGAGGAGAGTAGAGAGCATAAATCCATAGGTTCGCAGGGTTCAACAGAAAGGTCGCAGTTATCCAAACCTGACCAAAGCTTGTAGAGAGCATAAATCCATAGGTTCGCAGGGTTCAACAGAATGGTCGCAGTTATCCAAACCTGAGCAAAGCTAACTTAGCCTAACCAAACGTACCCTATCTGAGGCTAACGTTCCGAGACAACCGTTACTGAGTGTGCAGCAAAGAGGACGAAGCTATCCTTTTTTTCACGTGGGGAATATCTTCGACATGTAACCGGCACCCAGGGCTGGGGGGGAGCGGTTGCTTTGGTCTTTCAACCTCTAAAACCGCCACGATGGCCAACCCTTCTCATTTCGGAGCTCCCAGGATTTCGCGGCTTTGCAACTGCCAGGACGCCCCCGCGACGCAGCCGTATCTCACTCCCGGCGCGACGGGAGGTCGCACCCAAACCATCCGTGTCCATGAGCGCGAGAAGTCTCGTTTACAGGCACAAACACCAAGCATACCACCGCACCGCGTCACACGCTCACCCTGCGTATCCACGCCACTGCCGCGAGGCGCCGCGCGCCCGGACCACGTTCCCTCGAACAGACGGGCACCCATCCGCCTGCCCTTGGACACACACACCTAGATTACAATAGCAGATAGAGGCGGTCGCCACGGGCGTAGGTGCAGCATCGCTTGGGACGGTGGTGGGCCAACGCGTTTATCCATCCGGTTGTGCGCGCGGAGGCAAGAGGCGTCGCGCTTGCAGCCACCACCACCCTACGTGCGAGGAGCATGCGCAACGCTGGCGGGCTCTCTCCACGGCCTTCTTCTGTAACATAACCGCCTCTCATATGGAGGCCACTGCACGCTCTGCACCTAACATCTCCGTCATTTGCGCCACGACGACGGAGAGGGAAAGGTCACGACCAACCACGTAACAAAGAACCCGGCGGGCACTAGCCCACGCCGGATGATCCTCCAGCGTGCACTGCTCCGTGTACCGCCCTTTTCCGGAGTGGTGACGCCGCGTCACATGTTCTCGCCCGACGCGGCGCAGGCACTCCCCGAAGCAACCGTGCCCGGTTGGCACATGTGTCAGGAGGAAAGTGTGCTGGCCGCCGCTGCGCGCCAATGCATACAGCACTGGGAGCACAACTCCGATCAGCCGGTGCCGCCGGCTGCACTGCTTCATCAGGCGAGCTCGCCAGGCGGTCATCACGGACAGTCGGACATTTCGCCTCGAAGAAGCGCCCCCTTCTTCAGTAGCACAGTCGCCGCCCCGGTGGAGGAGCCCGTAGATACGGGCCTCCCCCGCCGCTGAGAGTTCGGACGGCGGAACACCCGCCAGGACCATCGCAGCATCGTGGGAAATTGTGCGGTAACAGCGCACGACCATGTTCGCCATCCTGCGAGCGGCTCGCCCGATAGTCGCCGGACTGCGCGGAACAGCGACCAGGCCGTTCGCCCAGATCGGAGCCCCGTAAATGGCCACCGAGCGAACGACTCCCGTGTAGAGGCGGCATACCGTCCCGTCTGGCCCATCCAGGATGATGAGCAGGCGACACAACGCCCCGCCATCCCTTGCAGGCATAGCTCAAGCTCGAGGAGATGCTTGTCGATCGTCCAGTGGCCATCCAGGTGGAGACTGAGATATTCCATCCGGTCCCGCACCTCGACTACGACGCTCCACATGCGCATCCGTGACTGGGGCGGCCTCCCCAGGGACAGATGGCAAAACATCATTACCTCGGTCTCCTCAGCCGAGATCCTCAGCCCCATTCGTCGGATGCTATTCGGGACGAGGGCTACGACGCTTTCCGCGCGCCGCGTGGCCTCCTCCCAAAACGACCCGGCGGCAATCACGAGCGTTTCGGCCGTGTAACACGTCAGTTTCAGGCCGGGGCGGAGGGGAGTACGCAACACGGCGTCGCACGCGAGGTGCGTTGGATAGGCACGAGTACCGATCCATGTGGAACACCACAGTTCGTCGCACGCGCGGTGGTCGTGTATCGTCCAGGATACTCGACCGAGAGTTCCGCCAAACAGTCGTCGATCACCGACATCATGCGTTGGGGAACCCTGTGGCACAACATAGCATGCCGGACGGCGTGTTGAAGGCGTAGCGATATCCACGCCGACCGACAGCACCACACCGGCCCGGTCAACGGCAGCCTCCGACAGGTTAGGAACGCGCTTAATCGCGTCCATCGTCTACCGAACCTGCCGGAAACCGAACTGGCTGACGCTGAGATCGGGACCAGCGTCCGCTAAATGCCCCCGAGACGGGCAGCTAGAACGCGCTCGAAGAACTTGCACCCCTCGTAGAGCAGGCATATAGGCCGGTATGCCTTCGGAGTGTCCGGCGGCTTCCCCGGTTTGGGGATAAACACGAATCTCGCTCTCTTCCAATACTCCGGGAAGCAACCGGTCCTGTGGCAGCTATCGAACAGCCGCCGCACCTGTTCGCCACACGTGTCCAGAGCCAGTGCAAAGGCTCGGGGTGGGATAACATCAACTCCGGTGGCGGTGCCACTCGCCCACACAAAGTCGAAGCTATCCTAACTAAACACAGCGTATCCTATCCCAACCAAACGTAACCTAGCACGACCTAACGTGCCATACCACTGTTGCTCGGATCCGGTGAAACGAGCAGAGTATAGTAGAGCAATGTGGAGCGCAGAAATACGCCGAAGAGCCGTGTACAACACAAAAGTCAGGGCTACCCTATCCTAACCTAACCAAACGTTGCATAACCGAACGTTATCTATGCCAAGCTAACGTGCCGAGAGCTCTATTGCTGGCCTCAACAATGCCAAGATAAAAATACTAGAGCACAGCAGAGCGCAGGAGTCCACCGAACATCCGTTAATAACACGAAAGTAGAAGCTACCCGGACCTAAACAGAGCTATCATAACCTAACCAAACGTATCCTGTCTCAACCTGACGCGCCGAGATTACTGTTACTGGCTTCCCCAGATCCGAGCAGAACATGCTAGGGTACAGCAGATCGCTGATCGCCCCCAAAAAGCAGTGTATAGCACAAAAGTCAATGCCACCCTAACGAAACGCATCCTAACCTAACCAGGCCAAACGTAACCTAACTCTACCTACCGTGCCACGACTGAAACTGCTGACCTCCCCGGCGACAGGGAGAACACATTAGTGGAGAGTAGTACACAGAAATCCATGGAATCGCTGCGTATATCAGAAAAGTCGATGCTACATAAGCCTAATCCAAGCAAGCAGAACACAGCAAAGCACAGCCTAACCTAACATAACGCGCCGAGGCCGCTATTGCTGCACTCCCAAGGCGGAGCAGGGAATACCTGGGCAGAGCATAGCGTAGAAATCTACCGATTACGAGTTTAAAGAACAAAGGTAATCGCTACCCAAACCGAACTTAGTCTAACCAAACGTAATCTAACAAAACCTAGCGTGCGCCGACCACTATTCCTGGTCTCCACATAGATAAGCAGAAAGCATTAGTGGAGAAGAGAACGCAGAAGTCCATAGAACCGCAGTGAATATCAAAATAGTCAAGGCTACCATAGCCTAACCCAAACCAACAGTGCATAGCCATACATAGTCTAACTCAACTTAACGCGCCGTAACACGTATTGCTGCACTCCCCGGAGACGAGCAGATCATACTAGAGCACAAAAAATAGAGCTCAAAATAGAGCTCAAAAATCCACCGAATAGCGGTGTATAGCACAAAAGTTGAAGCTGTACCTTCTAAACGAAGCCTAACCCAACCTAACCATGCGAAGCCTGACTCATAATAATGTGCCGAGGCATCTCTTGCTAGGCTTACCGGACCCAAGCTGAAAGCGTTAGAGCACTGTAGGGAGCAGAGATTATCCTAATGGCAGACTATGGCACTAAAGTCCAAGCTATCCTCTCATAACCGAACCAATCTTAACATAACGAAACGTAATATATCTCAACCTTACGTGCCGCAACCACTACAGCTGGCCTCCCAGAGTCAAGCAGAACATATTAGTAGTGAGTAGAACGCAGACGTACTCCGAAAAGCACTATACAACACAAAAGTTAAATCAATCCTACCAAACGTAGGCTAACCCAACCAACCACATAGTAGCCTGACGCATCGAAACGTGCCGAGACCACAGCAGCTGGACTTGACAGGGCCAAGCTGAAAATATTAGTTCGCTATAGGGCGCAGAAATCCACCTAATAGCAGACTATGGCACTAAAGTCAAATCTTACCCCTCCTGACCAAACAAATCATAACGTGACCAATAGTAACCTAACACAAACTAACGTCCCGCGACCACTACTGCTGGCATCTGCAGTGCCAAGCAGTACGCGCAAGCGGAGAGTAGAGGGCAGAGGACCATAGAATCGAGGTTTATATCAGAAGAGTCAGCGCTACCCAAGCCCTACAAAAGAGAACGGAACATAGCCAAGCATAGCCTAACTCAGCGTTACGTGCAGAGACCGCCATTTCTACACTCTCCCTAGCCAGGCAGGACATATTAGTGGAGAATGGGCCGCAGAAATCCATAGAATCGCAGTGTATACCAGAATAGTCAAACCTACACGAACCTAATCCAAACAAACGGAACGTAGCCCTACAGCCCGACTCAAACCGACGTGCCCAGATCGCCATTTCTGCCCTCTCGAGGGCCAAGCAGGACATACTAGATCACAGTGGAGCCCAGAAATCCGCCGAATAGATAAGTACAACACAAAAGTTAAAGCTACACTAAACAAATATGTCTCAACACAACCCAATCGAAAGTAACCTGACCCAACGTAACGTGCCGAGACCACTATTGGTGGCCTTCCCAGGGCCAAGCAGAGCATACTAGTGGGGAGTTGATGGCAGGAGTCCATATAAATGCAGTGTATGTCAGAAAAGCCAAAGCTAGCCAATCCTTACACAATCCAACAGGAAATAGCCAAAAATGGACTATATCAAACTGACATGCCGAGACCAGTATTGCTGGTATTCCCGGTGCCAACCTGAAAATATTAGTGCACAATAGGGCGCAGAAATCCACCGAGTATCAGTGCATAGCACAAAACGTAAAGCTATACTAACCAAACACAGCCTAACCCAACCTGACTGAACGTAACCCGAATCAGCATAACGTGCCCTGACCAATATTGCTGGCCTTTCTATAGCCAAGCTGTAGATATTAGAGCACTGTAGGGCGCACACATCCACCTAATAGCAGACTACAACACTAAAGTCAAAGCAATCACCACATAACCTAACAAATCGTAACATTACCAAACGTAAACTAACACAACCTAACGTGCCGCGACCACCATTGCTGGCCTCCCGCGAGCCAAGCAGGACACATCAATGGAGATCAGGACGCAGAAATCCATAGGGTCGCGGAATGTATCAGAAAAGTCAAAGCTGCCCAAACGTAACCCAAGCCATCGGAGCATAGTCAAATGTAGCATAACTCAACCTAACGTGCCGTGACCTCTATTGATGCCCTCTCAGAGCCAAGCAATGCATACTAGAGCACAGTTGTGCACAGAAATCCAACGAACATCAGTGTACAGCACAAAGGTTAAAGCCATCGTGACCAAACTTATCCTGACACACTAGCTTAACGTAACATGACTCAACGTAACGTGCCGAGGCCACTATTGCTGGCCTTCCCAGAGACCTGCTGAAGACAGAGTTTTGTAGGGCGCAGAGGCCCACCTAACAGCGGAATATAGCGCTAAAGTCAAAGCTATGATGTCCTAACCAAGCCAATCGCTTCAAAACCATACGTAACGTAACTCAACATAACGTGCCGCGACCAATATTGCTGGCCTCCACAGAGCCAAGCAGAACATATCAGTGGAGAGTAGGACGCAGAAATCCATAGAATCGCAGCGTATAACAGAAAAATCGGAGCTACCAAGCCTAACCCAAACCAACAGAACATAACAGGACATAGCCTGTATCAGCCTAACGTGCCGAGACCACTTGTGCCGGCCTTGCCACAACAAAGCTGAAGGTATTAGCGCGCTGTAGGGTGCAGAAATCTACCTAATGGCAGGCAATAGCACTAAAGCCAAATATGTATTTCCTAACACAGCCAAACCTAACATAACTGTGCGTAACATAACTCAAATTAATATACCTTGACATCTACTGATGGCCTCCACAGAGCCAAGCCGAAGACGATAGTGGAGAGTGGACCGCAGAAATCCATAGAATGGCAATGCATATCAGAAGAGTCATCGCTACCCAATCCTAATCAGAACCGTCAGAACATAACCAAACATAGCCTCACTCAAACTAACGTGCCGAGACGGCTATTGCTGCTCACCCCAGTGCAAAGCAGAACATGCTAAAGCACAGTAGAGCTTATATATCCACCGAATAGCAGTGTACAGTACAAAGATAAGACCATACCTACCAAACATAGCCTAACCCAACCTATCCGCAAGTAAGATGTCTTTATATAACGTGCCGAGGCCACTATTCCTGCACTCCCAAAGCCAAGGAGGAAATACTAGAGCACAGCAGAGAACCGAATAGCAGTGTATAGCTAAAAAGTAAAAGCTTTCCTGACAATACTTAGCCAGACCCAACATAATCGAACGTAACATGGCACATCATAACGAGCCGAGACCACTATTGCTGGCCTTCCCAGGGTCAGGCAGCAAATATTAAAGCACTGTAGGTTAGAAGAGATACACCTATTAGCAGACAGTAGAACAAAAGTCAATGCTATCCTCACCAAACCTAACCAAACATAACAGAGCGTAACAAGGCTAAAGCAATCGTGCCACGAACGCCGGTCATGGCCTCCCCAGAGTCGAGTAGGGTATAAGAGAGCAACGAACAGCAGAGAAATCCGCCTAATAGTAGTGTGTAGCGCAAACGTCGACGATATCCTATCCTATCGTAGACAAACATAACATGACCAAGCGTAACCTATCAAGCCATATCGCGACGCGGACACAATTTATGGCCTCCAAAGAGCAGAGGGGAGAATATTAGATAACAGAGGGGCGAAGGAATCCACCGAATAGCAGTGCAAAGCACAAAAGTCAAAGCTAACCCAGCATAACCTAGCCAAACATAATATAACCGACAGTAACCTATCCCAACCTAACGTGCATATACTACTGTTACTGAGCTTTGCAGAGCCAAGCAGAATATAATAGAACGGATTAGAGCGCAGATGTCCGGCGCAATGATGTGTAAAGCAGATAAGTGGAAGATACCCTAACATAGCCTGATCTAACCTAACATAACCAAGCATAACCATTTCCAACCTAACGTGCCTATTCAAATATTGCTGGACTCCCCATCGCTAAGCGGGGCATATTGGGGGAGAGTATAGCGCAGAAGCCCACATAATGGCAATTTTTGCACGGGAGTCAGGGATATTCTAATCTAACACAAACAAACATAAACTAACCAAACGTAACGTAACACATCCTGACGCTCCGCTGCCACCATTTCTGGAAATCCCCGAGCTAAGCAGGGAACATTAGATCACAGTAGAGCGCAGAAGCTCACCGAACAGCTGTGTATGGAGCAAAGGACATAGCTACCCTGTCCTGACCTATCCAAACGTAGCCCAAACAAATGCAGCCTGACATAATCTAACCTGCCGAGTCCGCAATTGCTGGACTCCTAAGCGCCAAGAAAAGAATACTAGAGCACAGTAGAGCAGAGATATCCACCGAAGAGTAGTGTATAGCACAAAAGTCAAAGCTTCCCTATCCAAATGCAACCAAGGCCTAACTATTCTAACGTAACATAACCCAACCAAACGTGCCACGACCGCAATTGCAAGCCTCCCCAGAGGCAAGCGGATGTTAGCAAAGCAACGCAGAGAGCAGGTATCGTCTGAATAGCGGTGTATAGCACAAAAGTCAAAGTTACCCTATCCTGACCTAATCAAACGTAAGATAGACAGACGTAACCTAAATCAACCTAACGTGCCCACAGCATCATTGCTGACTTCCGCAGAGACAATCGGAATATTCTAGAGCACTGTAGAGCGCAGAAATGCGGCGCATTGAAGTGTAAACCAGAAAAGTAGAAGATATCCTAACATCACATGACCAAGCCTAACCTAACCAAACGTAATCAATTTCACACTAACATTCCTAGCCAAATATTGCTGGGCTCCCCATCGTAAAGCAGGGCATATTAGGGGAGTGGAGCGCTGAGGGCTATTGAATGGACGTGTATAGCACAAAAGTCAAAGCTATCCTGTGCTAACCTGACCAAGCGTAACGCAACCAAACGAAGCCTCACTCATTCTGACGTGCCGAGACCGCTATTACAGCCCCCCCCCCCCAGAACCAAGCAGAACACATTTGAGGATAATAGAGCGGAGAAATCCGTGTAATCGCAGTGCATAACAAAGCAGTCGAAGCTACCACATCCTATCGTGCCGAGAACACCGTTGCTTGCCTCACGAGAGCCAAGCGGAGTATACTAGAGCAAAGTGGGCCGCAGTAATACACAGCATTGCAGTGTATAGCGCAAAAGCCAATAACATCCAAACCCAACCCGAGCTAACAAAGCCAAACTCGACATAGACTGGCTCCATGAAACGTGCCGAGACCACTTCTGCTGGCCTCCCGAGAGTGGAGCAGAGTATAGTAGAGCAACTTATGGCGCAGAAATCCACCGAATAGCAGTGTATAGCGTAAAAGTCATAGTCGTCCTAACCAAACTTAGCCTAATCTAACGAAACCAAGCTTAGGCTAATCTAACCAAACCAAACGTAACGTATCTCATCCAAACGTGCCACGACCCCTATTGCGGGCCTGCACGGAGACGTACGGAACATATTACTGCACACTAGTTCACGGAAATCCACCGAATAGCAGCGTACGGCACAGAAGTTGAAGCTACTCTTTCCTAGCCTAACCAACCGTAACGACACCGAGCGTAGCATAGCTGAAAGTAGCGTGCTAGACCACTGTAGCTGCCCTCCACAGATCCAAGCAGGGCATATTAGAGCACAGTATAGCTCAGGAATATACGGAACAGCAGCGTAGAGGACGAAAGGCAAGGCTAACCTGTCTTAACCTAAGTAGACCTTAACTAAGCAAACATAGCACGACTTAACGTGAAATGCTGCACCCACTCTTCCTGTTGTCCCCGAAGACAGGCATAGTTTGATAGCGCAATACAGAGCGCAGAGGTCCATAGAATAGCAGTGTCTAGCTCAAAAGACTAGGTTGTCCAGAATTAACCAAACGTAACCTAACATAGCCAAGCGTAATTTATCTAAATCTATCGTTCCGAGACCACCATGTCTGGCATCTCCAGATCCATGCAGAGCATATCAGACGACAGTAGGGAGCAGAAATCCACAGAATCGCAGGGTATGGCGGAAAAGTCAACGCTGCCGAAACCTAACCCATGCAAACCTAAACTAACCAAACGTAGCATAGCTCAACCTAACATGCCGCCGCCACGTTTCCTGGCCTCCTCAGAGCCAAACAGAACACACCAGAGCACAGAAGAGCGCTGGAATCCACCAAAATCCAGTACATGGCGCAGAAGTTAAAGCTACACTTTCCTAACCTAACAAATCGTAACACAACCAAACGAAACAGAACACAAAGTAACATGCCGAGGCCACCGTTGCTGTCCTCTCCAAGCCTAGCAGAGCATACTAGAGCACGGTAGGGCTCAGAAGTCCACCGAATAGCAGTTTATAGCACAAAAGTCGAAACTAGCTTATCCAAACCTAATCACAACTTACCTAACCGTGTGCAGCAAAGCTCCACCTAACGTGCTGCGACCACCGTTCCTGGCGTCCACGGAGACAAGCAGAACGTGAGAGGGCAAATTAGAGCGCAAAAGTCCATAAAAGAGCAGTTTGTAGAACAAAAGTCGAAGCTATCCCAACCAAGCACAGCATAACCTAATATAACCGAACGGAATAGAACACAACGTAACGTTCCGCGACCACCATCACCGGCGTCCCCGGAAAAAGGCAGAGTGTGATGGCGCGCAGTAGAGCGCCGATGTCCATGCATTAGCAGTGTGTAGCGCGAAAGTCAACGCTATCCTAAGCTAACTTAACATAACCTAAGCTAACCAAACGTAACCTAATTCAGCTAAGCGTACCAAGAACAATATTGCTTGCCTCCCCACAGGCAGGCAGAGTCTAGTAGAGCAATGCAGAGCGCAGAGAACGCCCGAATAGCAGCGTATAGCACAAAAGTCACAGCTATCATAGCGAAACCTAACCAAACCTAGCCAAGCCAAACCTAACATGACTGAACATAACGTTGCGAGGCCACCAATGCTAGCCTCCCCATCACTGTGCAGAACATATTAGAGGAGCGTAGTGCGAAAAATCCATACAATCGCAATGCATGGCACAATTCTCGAAGTTACCCTCTCCCAACATAACCATACGTATCATAACCGAAGGCAGCATAACTAAACCTAACGTGCTGAGACCAGTGCAGCTAGCCTCCCCAGAGCCAAGCAGAATATACTAGTGCGTCGTAGAGCACTGAAACCCACCGAATAGCATTGTGTAGCACAAAAGTCGAAGCTATCGTAGCATAACACATCGTAACCTAAAACAACCAAACATAAACTGACCCAACCTAACGTGCCTCGTCCAATATTGCTGTCCTCCCGAGAGCCGAGCAGAGTACAGTAAAGCATTGTAGAGCGCAGAAGTGCCCCGAATAGCAGTGTACGATACGAAAGTCAATTCTATCTTGTCCTAACCTAGCCAAACGTAATAAAAGCAAACGTAACCTAACTTAACATGACGTGCCGAGACCAGAGTTGCTTGCCTCCCCGGAGACAAGCAGAATACACTGTAGCACAGAAGAGCGCAGAAAGTGAACAAGTAGCTGTATATAGCGCAAAAGTCAAAGAAATCCTGAACCAACCTTACATAACCTAACCTAACCAAACGTAGACTAACATATCCTAACGTACCGAGTACAAAATTGCTGGATTCCCCATCGCCAGGCAGTGCATATTAGAGTAGATTAGATCGCAGGAATCCATAGAATCGCAAGGTCTAGCAGAAAGGTCGGAGCTACACAAACCTAACCAGAGCTAACGTAACCTAACCAAACGTACCCTATTTGAACGTATCTTGTCGAGACCGCAATTACTGTCTTCGCCAGTGCGAAGCAGAACATACGACAGCACAGCTGACAGAAGAAATCCGTCGAATAGCAGCATATAGTACGAAAGTAAAATCTATCCAAACCTGACCCAAATTAACATAACGCACCCAAACGTAGCCTAACTCAACCTAACGTGCCGCCACCTCTATTGCTGGTCACCCCATATCCAAGCAGAACACATGAGTGGAGAGTAGAACGGAGAAGTTCATAGGATCGCAGTGTATATCTGAAAATAATAAGCTGACAAAACCTAACGCAAGCCACCTTAACATAACCAAACAAAGCATAACTCAAACTATCGTGCCCAGACCGCTATTGCTACCCTCCCCAGAACCAAGCAGGAAATAATACAGCACAGTATATTGCAGAAATCCACCGAGTAGCAGCGTACAGCAGAAAAGTTGAAGCTACCCTGGCCAAGCAATACCTATCCCAACTTAACCGAACGTAACCTGACTCAACATAGCGTGCCGAGGCCACTATTTCTGGCCTTCCCAGAGCCAAGCTGAGAATATTAAAGCTCTGTAGGGAACAGGAGTCCACTGAATAGGAGACTGTAGCACTAAAGTCGAAGCTATCCCCTCGTAACCTAGCCAACCGTAACATAACAAAGCGTAACATTACTCAACCTAACGTGCCGATGCCACCATTGTTGCCGTCCGCAGAACCAAGCTACACATACTAAAGCACAGCCGATCGCAGAAGTCCACCGAATGGCAGTGTGCAGCTCAAGAGTTAATGATATCCTGACCAAAATTAACCTGAACCAACCTAACCCATCGTAACGTGGCTAATCATGACGAGCCGAGACCACTGTTTCTGGCTTTGCCAGAGCCAAGCTGAAAATATTGGAGCCCTGTCGGGCGCAGAAATCTGCCTAGTAGCAGACCATGGCACTAAAGTCATAGCTATCCTGTCATAACCTTACCATCCGTAACATCACCAAACATAACCCTACTCACACTAGCGTGCAGCGATCACGATTGCCGGCCTCCCCAGTGCCAAGGAGAACACGTTAGTGGAGTGTAGACAGCAGAAATCCGTGGAATCGTTGTCTACATCAGAAAAGTAGAAGCTGCCTACGCCTAACCCAAACCATCGGAACATAGCTGAACACAGCCTAACTGAACCAAACGTGCCGAGACCGCTGTTGCTGCCCTCCCAGAGCGAAGCAGGGCATACCAGAACACAGTAGTGCCCAGAAGTCCAATGTATAGCAGTGTGCAGCACAAAGGTTGACGCTACCCTGATCATGCTTTGCCTAAGCCATCCTAACCGAACGTATCCTAACTCAACATAACGTGCCGCGGCCAGTATAGCTAGCCACCCCAGAGCCAAGTGGAACACACTAGTAAAGTGCAGAACGCAGAAATCCATAGACTCGCAGTGTATGCCAAAAAAGTGTAAGCTACCAGAATTCAAGCAAAAGCCAACGGAACATAACCATTCATAACATAACTCAAACTATCGTGCCGAGAAGGCTATTGCTGCCCCCCAGAGCCAAGCAGAACATACTGGAGCACAGTAGATCACGGGAATCCACCGACAAGCTGTGTAAAGCGCAAGAGACAAAGCTACCCTATCCTATACTTGCCAAACGTATCATAACAGAACGTACACTTAACTAAACCAAAGGTGCAGAGACACCTCTCGCTAGCCACCACACAGCCAAGCAGAACATATTAGAGGCCGGTAGAGCGCAGAATTCCATTTAATCTAAGTGCACGGTTTCACAATCGTCGAAACTACCTTATCGTAACCTATCCAAACGTCATATAAGCAAACACAACCTAACTATACCTAACGTGCCGAGATCGCTTTCGCTGGCCTCTGCAGAGGCAAGCAGAGTACACCATGCACAGTAGAGCGCAGAAAGCCACTAAATAGAAGTGTACAGCAGAAATGTCATAGATACCCTAGCCTAACCTCTCCTAACATAACCAATTCAAAAGTGGAATAGTTAAACCTAACGAGTCGATGCATCCATTGCCGGCCTCCACAGAGCCAAGCACATCACATTAGAGCACAGCAAAGCGCGGAAATCACCGAATAGCGGCGTAGAGCACAAAATTCAGTATCATCCTAGCCTAATCTCTCCTAACGTAGCCTAACCAAGCGTAACCAAACCAAACCTAACGTACCGAGGTGACTGTTGCTGACCTCGCAGAGCCACGCTGAGCATTTTGGGGCACAGCGGAGCGTAGAAATCGACCGCCTTGCAGTGTATAGTGCAAAAGTCTGAGATACCCGGACCAAACATAACCTAACATCACCTAATACCATATGTACCATAACCAAACCAAACCTGCCGCGAACACTGCTCCTGACGTCCCCAGATACAAGCAGAATTGGATAGAGGGCAGTAGTGCGCAGAACCCTATAGAAGAACAGTGTTGAGCCCATAGGTCAATGCTAACCAAACCCAAACCAAACTAACCATACCTAACTGAGCGTAATCAAACACAACCAAAAGTGCAGCAACCACGGTTAATCCCCTCCCCAGAGCCAAACAGAATATACTAGAACACAGTAGAGCGCAGTAATCCACCGCATTGTGGTGCATTGCAGAAGAGTCTAAGGTATCCTTACCGAACTAGACCTAACATAACCGAACGTAGCCTAGCTAAACGTAAAGTGCCGCGACCACTATTGCTGACCACCAGGGAGTCGAGCACGGTACAGTGCAGCTATGTAGAGCCTAGAAATCCACCGAAGAGCGGTGAACAGCACGAAAGTCTAATCTATCCTACCCTAACCTAACCAGATGTGCATAACCATACGCATCATACCTTAGCCTAACGTGCCGAGAGCACTACTGCCGGCATCTCAATAGCCAAGAAGAATATACTAGAGCACAGTATATCGTACAAGCCCACCATAAAACAGTGTACAGCACAAACCTCAAAGACACACTAACCAAATTTAACCTAACCTAACCAAATCAAGCGCAACATAACGCAACCAAATATGCCGACGCCGCTATTGCTGGCAGCCACAGATCGAAGCAGAACATATTAGAGTACGGCAGAGCGCCTAAAGCAACCGTACTACTGTGTATAGCACAAAAGTCAAAGTTGTCCTAACCTAACGTAACCAAACGTAACACAACTCATTCTGACCTGCCGCGACCACTATTGCTAGGCTGCCCAGAGCCCAGCGTAATATACTAGAGCACAGGAGATCGCAGTAGTCTACCGCATTGTAGTCTATAGCACAAAAGTGGAAGATATTCTAAACCGAGCTGTCCTTAGCTAACACAAGAGAACGTGGCCTAACTGAACGTAAGGTGCCGAGACTAGTATTCCTGGCATCCCCTGAGCCACGGAGAGCATACAAGAGCGGCGTGGAGCACGTAAATCCACCGAAAGGCTGTTTACGGCTCAAAAGTCAAAGTTATCATATCCTAACCTACCCAAACGTAATACAACTTGATGCTTACTAACTTACCCAACGAGACGAAGCCACTATTGCTGGCCTCCACAGAGGCAATCCCAGCGGAGCGCAGAACTGTACCGTACCGAAGTGAACAGCGCAAAAGTTAAACCTATACTTACCAAACATAGCCTAAGCCAACGTACCCGAATGTAAATTGACCCACATAACGTGCCCAAACCACCACTGCTTGCCTTCCCAGATCCAAGCTGAAAATATCAGAGCACTGTAGGGCGCAGAAATCCACCTAATAGCATACTATAGCCCTAAGATCAAACTACTTCCCCTAACCTAACCAATCGTGACATAACCATTCGTAACACAACTTAACCCAAGTTGTCGCCACCACTATTGCTGACCTCCCCAGAGCCAAGCAGGACATTCTAGAGGACAGTAGTACGCAGAAATCCACCGAATAGCAGTGTACAGCACAATAGTTAAAGCTGTCGTGGCCATAATTAGCCTAAGCCAGCTTAACCGAACGTAACATGACTCAACATAACATGCCGAGACCACTATTTCAGTCTTTCATAGAAACAAGCTGAAAAAAAATTAAAACACTGCTGGGAGCAGAAATCCACCCAATTGCAGACTACGGCACTGAAATCGAAGTTACGCTCTCCAAGTCTAACCAATTGTAACATAACCAAAAGAAGCATATCTCAACCTAACGTGTCGCAACCACTATGGCTGGCCCCCGCAGATCCAAGCAGAACACGTTAGTGGAGAGTAGAACACAGAAATCCATATAATCGCAGTGTATATCGGGAAAGCCAAAGCGGCCCGAATATAATCCAAGCGAACGGAACATAACCAAACATAGCCTAAGTAAACCAGACGTGCCGAGACCGACGCTGCTGCCCTCTCAGGACCAAGCAGGATATACTAGAGCACACTGGAGCATAGGAAATCCGCCGAATAGCAGTGTACAACACAAAAGTTAAATCTGCCCTGACCGAACATAGCCTGACCCAACCTAACCGAACGTAGCCTGACTGAAAAGAAGGAGCAGAGGCCACTCTTTCTGGCCTTATCAGAGCCAAGCTGAAGCTATTAAAGCACTGCAGGGTGCAAAATTGCACCTAATATCAAACTATAGCTCCAAAGACAGAGATACCCTCTCCTAACCTGGAGAATCGTAACATGACCGAATGTATCCTAACTTACCCTGTACGTGCGACGATTGCCATTACTGGCCTCCCCAATGCGAAGCAGAATATACTGGAGCGCGGTAGAGTGCAGGGACCCAACGAAAAGCAGTGTACAGCACAAAAGTTACAGTTGCACTGACCGAACTTAGCGTACACCAGCTTATCCGAACGTAACCTGACTCAACCTAACACACCGCGACCACTAATTCTGATCTCCCCAGAGTCAAGCGGTACACACAAGTAGAGTGTAGAACGCAGAACTCTATATAATCGCAGTGTACATCAGAGAAGTCATAGCTCCCCACACCCAACCCAAAACAACAGAACAAAGTCAAATATAGCCGGACTTAAGCTAACGTGCCGAGACCGCTGTTGTTGCCCTCCCCAGAGCTAAGCAGGTGATACTAGAGCACAGTAGAGCGCAGAAATCCAGCGAAGAGCAGTGTACAGCGCAAAGGGTATAGCTATAATAACGAAATTTAGCCTAGCCCGGCCTAACCGAACGTAGCCTGACCCAACATAACGTGTCAAGGCCACTGTCGCTGGCATTCTCAGAGAAAAGCTGAAAACACTAGAGCACAGTAGGGCGCAGAAATCGACCTAATAGCACACTGTAGCACTAAAGTCAAAGCTACCATCTCCTAACCTGGCCAATCCTAACGTATCCAAACGAACCACAACTCAAGCTAACGGGTCGTGACAACCACTGCTGCTCCCCCCCCCCCAAACCAAACAGAACACATTAGTGGAGAGCAGAACGCAGGAATCCATTGATTCGCTGTGTACATCAATCTAGTCATGGATAACCAAAGCTAACCCAAACCAGCAGAACATAACCAAACAGAGCCTAACTCTACTTAACGTTCCGAGACCGCTATTGCTGCCCTCGCCAGATCCAAGCACGACATACTGGTGCACAGCAGAGCGCAGATATCCACAGAACAGCAGTGTATAGCACAAAAGTCAAAGCAATCCTAACCAAACCTATCCCAAACTTGCCAAGCCATGCGTAACCTAACAATACCTAGCGTACCGAGACCATCATTTCTGGCCTGCCCAGAGCCGAGCAGAACATACGAGGGCAGAGTAGAGCCCAGAAATCCGTAGAACAACTGTTTATACCACGAAAGTTGGAGCAATCCAAACCTAATCCAAATTAGCATACCCTAACCGAACGTAGCATAACTTATCATGACACGCCGAGAGGACTATTACTGGCCTCCCCAGAAACGAACAGAGTATGGTAGAGCGATGTGGAGGGCAGAAACCCTGCAAAATGCGATGTATAGCACAAAAGCCAGAGCTACCCTGCCCTAACATAACCAACCTTGACAATACCAAACGTATCCTAACAAAATCCATCGTGCCACGACGACTTATCCTGGACTTCACAGATTCTAGCTGACTATAGTATAGCACAGTAGTGCGCAGCATGCCCCCAAACAGTATCGTAAACCACAAAGGTCAAGGATATCTTAACCCAACCGGACGTAACCTTACCTAACCAAGCATAGAACAACTAAACCTAATGAAACGGGACATCTACAGCTGGCCTCCCCAGAGGAAGGTAGGACATATTAGAGCACAGCAGATCGCAGAAATTCAGGTACTAGCAGTGCATATCACCAAAGCCAAACACATCCTAGCCAAACCTAACACAACCTGACCTTACCAAGCGTTAACTAGCTCAACCTTTCGTGCCACGGCCGCCATTGGTGAACTACCATGAGTCGAGGAGAAATGAAGAGAGCAGAAATCCACCGAATAGAAGTGTATAGCACAAAAGTCGATGCTATAGCGTCCTAACCTAACCATGCCTAACCATGCGGAACGTAATATGGCTCTACCTTACGTGCCGCTACCACTATTGCTGGCCTCCCCACGAATTGCAGAGCGTATTAGAGGAGAGCAGGGCGCAGACATCTATAGAACCGCTGTGTAACGCAGAAAAGCCAAAGATATGTAAACCTTACCCATGCTAACAAAAGCAAACCAAACGAAATCCAACTCTAATTATAATGTCGCAACCAGTATTGCTGACCACACCAGAGCCAAGCGGAGCATATTAGAGGAAAGTAGGGCGCAGAAACCCATATAATCGCAATGTACAGCAGAAAGGTCAAAGACATCCAAACCTATCCCAAGCTAACGTAGCCTAATATAACGTAGAAAGACACAACGTAATGTGCCGCGACTACTATTGCTGGCCTTCCCAGGATCTAGCAGAATGTACTAGATCACGGTAGAGCGCAGAAAACCACAAAACAGCAGTCTATAACACAAAAGTCAGAGATATCCTAACTTAACCTGTCCTAACCTGACCAAACCAAACGTAGAATATCTAAACGTAACTAGCCGAGACCTCTACTGCTTGCCTACCCAGAGCCAAGCAGAACATACCAGAGAAGAGTAGAGCGCAGGAATACACGGAATAGCATTTTATAGCACAAAAGTCAAAGCCATCCTTACCAAACGTATCCAATAGTAACCCAAAGGAGCCTAACACAACACAAACTAACATGCCGAGAGCACTACTGCCCGAGCACCACGCAGTGCGTATTAAAGGAGAGTAGGGCGACGAGGTCCCTAGAACGGCAGTGTATAGCACGAAAGTCAAATATATCCTAATATAACCCAAACAATCCTAACCAAACCAAATGTAACGTAACACAACCTAACGCGCCGCGGTCAATATTTCCGGCATTCCCAGATCATAGCAGGGAATATCAGACCGTAGAAGTGGGCAGAAATCCACCGAATAGCAGTGCATAGCGCGAAAGTCAAAGCTATCCTATCCTAACCTAAGCAAACGTATCATAGGCGGTCGTAACTTATCACAACCTGACGTGCCACGACCGCTATTGCTGGCCTCACTCGAGGTAAGCACAGTATAATAGAGCAATGTAGAACGCTGAAATCGTCCGGATATCAGTGCACAGCGCAAAGTATACACTATCCTAACCAAACCTAACCAATCGTTACCCAGCCAAACGTAATATATCGCAGCCTCACGCGCCGAGGGCACTGCGCCTTACAACCACAGCGTCAAGCTGAGTTCGATGGCGCACGGACGAGCGCGGAAGTCCATAGAATAGCAGTGTCTAGCACAAAACACAAAGCTATCCTTGCCTGACAAAACGTAACCTAACCTATCCAAAAGTAATATAACGCAACCTCACGTGCTGCAACCACTATTGCTGGCCTCCCCATAGTCGAGCAGAATATAGTAGAGCAATGAAGAGCGCAGAAATCAACCGAATGGCAGTGAATAGCACAAAAGTCGAAGCTATACTATCCCTACCTGTCCAAACGTAACCTAACCTAACGCCGCCTAACTCACCCTAACGTGTCGGTACCACTATTCCTGGACTCCCCAGTGTCAAGCAGAACATACTAGAGGAGAGTAGGTGCAGATTTCCATAAAATCGCAGTCTACAGCAGAAAAGTAAAGGAATTCCAAACCTAGCCTAAAGAAACTTTACATAATCTAACGTAGCACAGCTCAATTTAACGTGTCGCTACAACTATTGCTAGCCTCGCCAGGTCATAGTAGATCAGAGAAGAGCACAGTGTATGGCAGGAATCCACCGAATAACTGTGCATAGCATGAAAGCCGAAACTAGCCTAACCAAACTTATCCTAACCTATCCTAAAAACACTTATCCTAGCTCAACCTAACGAGCCACGACCGTTATGACTAGAATCCTGAGAGTCGAGCAGAGCATAGTAGAGCAATGTAGGGCGCAGGATCCAGAAGATAGCACCGTATAGCACGAAAGTCAGATCTATCCTATCCTAACCTACCAAAACTTAACATACCAAACGCAGCCTTACACAGACTAACTTGCCGAGACCAAAACTGCTGGCCTCCCCATAGCAAAGCAGAATATACTAGAGCACAGGAGATCGCAGATATCCGCCGAATAGCAGTGTATAGCACAAAAGTCGAAGCCATAATAACCAAACCTAACCTAACTTAACCTAGCATAACCAAAATTATCGCAACACAAACAAACGTGCCGCGGTCACCATTTCTGGCCTCCCCGGGACTAGCAGATGCTTGCACAGCAATGCAGAGCGCAGATATCGACCGCATATCAGTTTGCAGCGCAAAAGTTGGAGCCAACCTTACCAAACTTAACCCAACCTAACCTAACCAAGCACAACGTATCTGCAGCAAACGTGCCGCGACCGCTATTGCTGGCTTCCCCAGATTGAAGCAGATGCCAGTAGAGCAATGCAGCGCACAAATATCGACAGTATAGCAGAGAATAGCACAAACGTCAAAGCTACATTATCATAACCCAGACAAACTTGACGTAACAAAGCGTAACATAACTCTTCCAAACGTCCCGAGACCCCTATTGCTGCCGTCCACAGGGCCAAGCAGAACATATTAGAGGGGACTAGAGCGCAGAAGTCCATAGAATCGCAGTGTATAGCACAGTAGCCGAAGCTACCCTATCCCAACATAGCCAAGCATAACTTAGCCGAAGGTAGAATAACTCAACCTAACAATCCAGGACCACTATTTCTTGCATCCTCTGGGCCAAGCAGAATATACTACAGCAGAGTAGAGCGCAGTAATCCACAGCACTGCAGTGTGTAGCTCAAAAGTCAAGGATATCATTTGCTAGCATGTCCTAACCTAACCCAACCTAACGTAGCCTAACTTAACGTAACGCAAGGAGAATACTATTGCTGGCCATCCCGGAGACAAGCAGAGCTAATGAGTGCAACGTAGAGCGCACGAATCCACGAAATAGCGCTGTACAGGGTAAAAGTCGAATCTATCCTACCCTAACCTAACCAAACGTAACGTAACCTAACGTTTTCCGTCTCAACCTCTCGTGCCAAGACCACTATTGCTGTCCGCCCCAGGACAAAGTAGAATATACTATAGCACAGTGGAGCGAAGATATCCGCCGCACTGAAATATAAGGCACAAAGGTCGAAGATACCCTAACCTAACTGGACGTAGCATAAACTAACCAAACGTTGGCTAACTCGACCTAACGTCCCGAGCTCACTAATCCTGGCCTCCGCAGCGCTAAGCAGAGCATATTAGGGCACAGTATAGCGCAGTAATTCATCGAATAGCAGTGTATAACAGAAAAGACCGAGCTATCCTGTCGCAACCTCATCAAACGTAACATAAGCCGGCGTAAGGAAACCCAAACTGACGTGCCATCACCGCTGCTGCTGACCTCACTAGAGCAAAGAAGATTATAGCACAGCAATATAGAACGTCGAAATCGTCCGAATAGCGGTGTATAGCGCAAAAGTCGAAGCCATCCTTACCAAACGTAGCCAAACGTAGCCTAACCAAACTTAACATAACTCAACCTAACGTGCCGAGAGCAGCATTCCTGGCACTCACAGAGATAGGCAGAGTGTTGTAGCGCAAATGTGTGGGCAGAAGTTCATAGAACAGTAGTGTGTAGCACAAAAGTCGAAGCCATTCTAACCTAACACTACGCAACTTAAACAAGCCAAACGTACTGTGAATAAACCTAACGTGCCGCGACAGCTATTACTGGCTTCCGAAGAGGCAAGCAGAATAGAAAAGAGCACAGTAGAGCACAGAAATGCATAGGACATCAGTGTCGAGCACATATGCCGAAGCAATCCTAAAATAACCCAATCAAGCCTAACCCATCCAAACGTAACAAATCCCTACCTAACGTGCCGCGACTAGTATTGCTGTCCTCCACATAGCCAAGCAGAATACACTAGAGCACAGCAGAACGCGGAAAGCAACCAAATAACAGTCTACAGCACAAAAGTCAAAGGTATCCTAACATAACCTGACCCAATCTAGCATAACCAAACGTAGAGTAACAAAACCTAACGTGCCGCGACCACTATTGGTGGTCTCCCGAGTGCCGAACAGTGTATATTAATGCCTTTCAGAGCGCAGGAATCCACCGAATTGCATTGTACAGCACAAAAATCAAAGCTATACCGTCCTAACCTAACCAAACCTAACCTAACCAAGCGTCATCTAACTCAACGCAATGTGCCGCGACCACTATTGCTGGCATCCCTGGCAATGCAGAGCATATTAGAGAGTGGGGCGCAGAAATCCATTGAATCGCAGTGTATGGAAGAAAATCAAAGCTACCCAAGCCTTACCCATGCTAACGTAAACTAACCAAACGTCACATAACTCAACCTAGCATCACGCGTCCGCTATTTTTCGTCTCGCCAGAGCCAATCGGAACATATTAGAGTAAAGCAGGGCGCAGAAATCCATAGAATCCTAGTGTGCTGCAGAAACGTCAAAGGTATCCAAACCTTGCACAAACTGTCGTAACCGAGCCTTACGTAGCCAAACTCAACGGAACGCGCCGTAGCCACTATATCCGGCCTCCCCAGGTTCTAGCAGATTAGGTTAGAGCGAATTGGAGGGCAGGAACCAACCGAATATCTGCGTACACCACAAAAGTCAATGATAACCAATCCTAAACAAACGTGGAGTAACTAAACGTAACGTGCCGCGTCTTCTATTGCTGGCTTCCACAGAGAGAAGCAGAATATGATAGAGCACGGTCGAGCACAGGAGTCTACAGGATATCAGAGTTGAGCACATATGTCAGAAATATCCTTCCCTAACCAAACCGAACCTTTCCCATCCAAACGTATCCAATCGCTAGCAAACGGGCCGCGACCACTACTGCTGGCTACCCCAGAGCTAAGCAGAACATACTAGAGCGCAGAAGAGCGTAGAAGTCCTCCGAATTGCAGTGTAAACCAGGAAAGTCGAATCTCCCCAAACATAACACAAGCTAACGTAGCGGAACCAAAGGTAGCCTAACTGAACCTAGTGGGCCGAGACTACTACTACTGGCCTCCCTATGGACGAGCGGAGTAAACTAGAGCAAAGCAGCGCGCAGAAATCCGCCGAATGCCATTGTAGAGCACAAAAGTCTAAGCTATCCTATCCTAACCAAAGCAAACCTAACTTAACCAGACGCAACATATCTCAGGCTAACTTGTCGAGAGCACTACTGCTGGCCTCACCGTAGTCAAGCAGAATAAGCAAACCTAACTTAACCAGACGCAACATATCTCAGGCTAACTTGTCGAGAGCACTACTGCTGACCTCACCGTAGTCAAGCAGAATATAACACAGCAAAGGAGAGCGTAGGATCCCACCGAATAGCAGTGTATAGCACAAAAGTCATAGCTTTCCTAACCAAACTTGTCATAACCTAGCCAAGCCAAACGTGTTATACCTCAACCAAACTTGCACGAACATTATTACTATAACTTGTCATAACCTAGCCAAGCCAAACGTGTTATACCTCAACCAAACTTGCACGAACATTATTGCTGGCCTCCACGGGGAGAAGCAAGATGTATTAATGCACAGTAGAGCGCAGAAGTGCAACGAATAGCAGTGCACACCACAAAATTTGAAGCTACCCTTTCCTAACTTACCCAAACGTGACACAGCCGAACGTAACCTAACTAAATGTAGCGTGCCGAAACCACTACTGCTGGCCTCGCCAGCGCGAAGCGGAGCACGTTATTGCACAGTAGAGCGCTGAAATCCGCCGCATTGAAGTGCAAAGCTGGAAAGTAGAAGAGATCCTAACCTTACACAACGAAACGAAACCAGTCCCAAACTAACGTGTCTAGACAACCACTGCTAGCCTCCACATCCCCAAGCAGGTCGTGCTAGAGGAGGGCAGATCGCAGTGGTCCATATGGCGGCAGTGTACAGTACTAAAGTCAAAGATACCTCAACCACACCCAAACAATCCTAACCTAACCAATGTAAACTAACACAAAATAACGCGCCGCGGCCACAATTTCTGGAATTCCCAGAGCAAAGAATGGAACATTAGATCACAGTGGAGCGCAGAAATCCACCGCATGGCATCCAACAGCACAAATGACAAAGCTACCCTGTCCTCACCTAGCCACAGATAGCACAAAGAAGCGTAACTTAAATCAACTTAACGTGCCTAGGCCACTATTGTTGAAATACCCAGAACAAAGCTGAATATGCTAGAGCACAGGAGAGCGCAGCAGTCCGCCGCACTGAATTGCAAGGCACAAGAGCCAAATGCACCCTAACCTAATCTGACAGAACCAAACATAGCCAAACGAAGCCTAACTAAACCTAACGTGCCAAGAACACTACAGCTGGCATCCCCAGCGCCATGCAGAGCATATTAGAGCACAGTAGAACGCAAAAATCCGCCGAACAGCAGCGTATAGCGCAAAAGTCTGAACAACCTTAACCAAACTTAGCCTAATCCAACCCAACCAAGCGTGAACTATCTCTCCCGAACTTGCCACGATCGCTATTGCTGGCCCCCACAGGCTCAAGCAGACGCTAATAGAGCAATGCCGTGCACAGATATCGGCAGAATAGCAGTGCATAGCACAAATGACAAAGCTACACGAACCATACAAATCCCAACCCAGCCAAACCAACCGTCATCAAATCAACACAGTGTGCCGAGACCTCCATTGCTGGCCTTCACAGAGCCAATCAAAATATACTAGGGCACAGTCGAGCGTAGTAATTCACCGCACTGCAGCGTGTGGTACAAAAGTCAAAGACATCCAAACCTAACCCAAGCAATCATAACATAACCAAACGTAACATATCTCAACCTAATGTCCCGAGAACACAATTAGTTGCTTCCCCATTGTCGAGTAGAGACCAGTGGAGCAATGTAGAGCGTATAAATACTCCCAATAGCGGTGTACAGTTCAAAAGTCTAAGGTATCCTGGCCTGACCTAACAAACCGTAACATAAGCATACGCAACGTAACAGAAACTGATATGCCACGAAAGCCATTGCTGGCCTTGCAAGAGCTAGCAGATTATTGCAGGGCAGTGTAGGACACTGGAATCGTCCGAATAGCAGTGTACTGCAAAGAAGTAACCGATATCCTGTCCTAACATGACCTAACATTACCTAATTAAGCGTAACCAATCCCAACCTAACGTACCTAGCCCACAATTGCTGGCATCCCCATCGCCAAACGAGGCTTGTTAGAGTTGAGTAGAGCGCAGAGGTGCATAGAATGGTAGTGTATTGCACCAATGTCAAACATATCTACACCAAACCCAAATAAACCTATCCTAACCAGGCGCAACCGAACGCATCCAAACGCACCGCGGCCACCATTTCAAGCATTCCCAGATCACAGCAGGTTGTATTAGATCGCAGTAGGGCGCAGAAATCCACCGAATAGAGGTGTATAGCACAAAATTCAAGGCTACCCTTAACTATCATAACCAATCGAGGCATTACCAGTCGCAGCCTAGCAAAACGTATCGTGCCTTGACCTCTATTGCTGGCCGCCACAGGGTGGAACAGAGTATTGTACAGCAGCGTAGATAGCAGAAAGCCGCCAAATAGCAACATATAGCACAAAAGTCAAGGGTACACTGACCTAACCAGTCCTAGCATATTCCAACCAAGCGATGAATAACTGAATTTACGTGCCACGACCATTATTGCTGGCTACCGCAGAGCCAAGCTGAACATACTAGAGCGCAGTAGAGCGTAGAAATCCTCCAAATAACCACGAAAGTCGAATCTATCCAAACATAACACAAGCTAGCATAACGCAACCAAAGGTAGCCCAACTGAAACTAGCGGGCCGATACTACTCTTACTGCCCCCCCCCCCCCAAGGGATGAGCAGAATACTATAGAGCACGGTGGACCGCAGCTTTCCGTTGCATTGGTTTGTAACGCAGAAAAGTAAGAGATATCCCAACCACACGTGGCCTGACCTAACTCAACCAAACGTAACCAATCCCAACCTAACGTGCCTATCCCACTATTGCTGGCCTCTCCATCGCCAAGCAGGGGAGATTACGGGAGAGCGGAACGCAGAGGTCCATATGATGGCAGTGTATGGTACGAAAGTGGAAGATGTACCGTCCTACCAACAATCAAGCCTAACCTAAGCATACGTAAGGTAACCAAACTTAACGCACCGCGGCAAAAGTTTCTGGTATTCCCAGGGTAAGGCAGGGAGTATTAGATCGCAGTAAAGCGCAGAAATCCACCGAATAGCAGCGTACAGCGCGAAAGACAGAGACATCCTAACTTAACTTAACCTAACCTAACCCAATCGAAGGTAACATAACTCAACCGAGCGTGTCACGTCCACCATTGCAGGCCTCTCTAGAGACAAGCAGATGCTAGTACAGCAATGCATATCGCAGATATAGACCGAATAGCGGTATATAGTACAGAAGTCAATGCCATCCTAACCAAACTTTGCCTCATCTAACCTAACCTAGGTTGACCTATGTCAACCAAACGAGCCACGAACGCCATTGCTGACATCCACAGATTAAGACAGACCCTAGTGGAGCAACGCAGTGCACAGATATCGGCCGAGCTGCAGTGTACATCGTAAAGGATGAGGCCATCCTAACCAAGCACATCATAACCCAGCTAAGCCAACCGTAAAATAACTCAAACTAGCGTGCCGACAACACGCTTTCTGGCCTCCCCAGAGCCAAGCAGATAATACTAGAGCTCTGCAGAGCACAGTAGTCCACGGCAATCCACGGCGTGTGTCACAGAAGTCAAAAATATCCTAACCTAACCTCTCCTAACCTAGCCAAGCCAAGCGTAGCATAGCTTAACATAATGTGCCGAGAATAGTATTGCTTGCCTCCCCAGAGGCAAGCTGGGCATATAAGAGCAATGTAGAGCGCAGGAGTCCACCGAACAGCGGTGAATAGCGCAAAAGCTAAAGCTTTCCCACCCTATCCTAACCAAACGTAAGATAAGCCGGTGTAACGTCTGTTACTGGCATCCACATAGCCGGACAGAGTACTGTAGAGCGACGTAGAGCGCAGAAATTCTGCGAAGAGCAGTGTATAGTTGAAAAGTCATTGCAATACGAACCGTGCCATGGCCTACAAAGCGTAATCAAACGGAGCATAACTCAACGCACAGAGATGTGACCACTATTGCTCGACACGCCTGGGCCAAGCAAAATATAGTACAGCGCAGTTGCTGGCCTCACGATAGCTAAGCAGAGAATAGCAGAGCACTGTAGGACGCTGGAATCGTCCGAAAAGAAGTGTATTGCCAAAAAGATATCCTAACCTAACCTGACATAACATAGCATAACCACACGAAACCAATCCCAACCTAGAGTACCCAGCCCACAAATGCTAACCTCCCCATCGCCAAGCAGGGCATATTAGAAGTGAGTAAAGCGCTGAGGTCAATAGAATGGGAGTGTATAGCACGAAAGTCAATCTTATCCAAGCAAAACCCAAACAAACCTATCCAACCAAGAGTAACATATCTCGACCAAACGCACCGCGGCCACAATTTCTGAAATTACCAGAGCGAAGCAAGGAAGATAAGATCACAGTAGAGCGCAGAAATTCACGGATTAGCAGCGTATACCTTACCCAGACTAACTTAACATAACCAAGAATAACATAGCTCAACCTAACGTGGCGAGACCACTATTGCTGGATCCCCCAGAGCCAAGCAGAATATACTATGGCACAATAGAGCGCAGAAGGCCACCAAGTAGCTTTGTATAGCATAAAAGGCAAAGATATCCCAACCTAACCTGTCCTAATATAACATAGCCGAACGTAGAATAGCAAAGCGTATTGAGTAGAGACCTCTATTGCTAGCCTCCACGGAGCCGAGCAGACCATATTAGAGCACAGTAGAGCGCAGAAGTCAACCGCATAGAAGTGGACAACACAAAAGTCAGAGCCATCCTAACAAACGTAACCTAACCTATTGAAACCAAACGTAACCTAATAAAACATATCGTGCCACGATGACTATTGCTGGTCTCACCAGAGTCAGGCAGTGTATAGCAGAGCGACGAAGAGCGCAGATACCCACCGAAGAACAGTGAGTACCACATATGTCTAAACTATCCATAGCTAACCTAGGCTAACATAACCAAACCGAACGTAGCATAAGTCGCACCTAGCTTACCGTGACAACTATTACTGGCCTAACCATAGGCGAGCAGAGCGAAGTAGAGCAATGTAGAGTGCCGAAATCCACCGGATGGCAGAGTATATCACAAAAGTGGATGCTAATCTCTCCTAACCTTCCTAGCGTAACAGATCCAAACGTAACTTAACTTAGCATTTCGCGCCACGGCCACTGTTGCTGTCCTCCGCAGAGTCGGGCAGATTATAGTAGATCACGGCAGAGCGCAGACATCCACCTAATAGCGGCGTATAGCGCAAAGGTCAAAGCCAAATTAACCAAGCTCAATCAAACCTAACATTGCCAAAGGTCACCTAACTCAACGAAACGTGAGACGACCGCCATTGCTGGCCTCCCCAGAGACAAGCCGATGCAAGTAAAGCAACGTAGAGCGCACATATCGAACGATTAGCATTGTAAAGCACAAAAGTGGAAGTTACGTAAACCGAACCTAACCCAACATGGCCAAGCCAAGCTTTATCAGACTCAAGCTGACATGCTGAGACCACTATTGCTGGCCTCCACAGAGCGGAGCAGGACACATTAGTGCACAGTAGAACGCAGAAACCAACCGTATAGAAGAGTATAGCACGAAAATCAAAGCTAACCTATCCTAACCAGGACAAAAGTAAAGTAACCTAACGTAACCTAACTCAGCATAAGATGTCGAGTCCACTATCGCTGCCACCGCCAGAGCCAAGTAGAACGTATTAGAGACGAGTGGGGCGCAGAGATCAGTAAAATCGCAGTGCATAGCACAATAGTCGTAGCTACCCTGTCCTAACATAACCATACGTAACATAACCGAACGAAGCTTAATTCAACATAACGTGCCGAGACCACTATTGTTTGCACCTGCAGAGCCAAGCAGAATTTGCTGGAGCATAGTAGAGTGCAGGAATCCAACGAATAGCAGTGTATAGCACAAAAGTCAAGGCTATCCTGTCCTAACCTGACCAAGTGTACCCTAACCAAACACAGCGTAACTAAGCCTTATGTGCCGAGACCACTATTGCTGGCCTCGCCAGCGCCAAGCGGAGCATACTAGAGCACTGCATAGCACAGAAATCCACTGAATAGCAGTGCATAGCACCAAAAGTCAAATCTATCCCAACCAAACCTAACCAAACCTAGCCTAACCAAACGTAACGTAACAAAACCTAACGTGCCGCGACATATATTGCTGGCCTTCAGAGAGTCGAGAAGGGTTTGGTAGAGCAACGTAGAGCGCAGAAGGTCCACCGAATTGCAGCGTACAGCACAAAGGTCAAAGCTACCCATCCCTAACCTAACCCAACGTAACAAAACCAAACGTAGACAAACACACCCTAACGTGCCTAGATCGCTATTGCTCGCCTCCCCAGGGCAAAGAGGACTATACTAGAGCACGGAAGAACGCAGAAATCCGCCGCACTAAAGTGTAAAGCACAATAGTCGAAGATATCTTGACCTAAGCAAACATAACCTGACTTATCCTTACGCAGCCTAACTCTGACTGACTTACCGAGATCATTATAGCTTGCCACCCCATCGCCAAGCCGAGCACACTAGAGCACAGTAGAGCGCCGAAATCCACCGAAGAGCAGTGTTCTGCACAAAAGACAAGGCTATCCTATCCTAGCCCAACAAACCTAATATAACCAAACGTTTTATACCTCCAACTAACGAGCCGAGACCACTATTGGTGGCCTCCCCAGAGCCAAGCAGAACGTACCAGAGCACAGCCGTGCGCGGAAATCCACCGAACAACAGTCTGTACCATGAAAGGTAAAGATAAACTACCTAACCGAAACTAACACAACATAACCGCACGTAGCATAACACAACCTAACGTGCCGAGACGCTGTTACTGGCATCCACATAGCCGGACAGAGTACTGTAGAGCGACGTAGAGCGCAGAAATTCTGCGAAGAGCAGTGTATAGTTGAAAAGTCATTGCAATACGAACCGTGCCATGGCCTACAAAGCGTAATCAAACGGAGCATAACTCAACGCACAGAGATGTGACCACTATTGCTCGACACGCCTGGGCCAAGCAAAATATAGTACAGCGCAGTAGAGCACAGAAGTCCACCGAAAAATGGTGAACACCATGAAAGTCAATGCCATCCACACCTAATCTAAACAGGCATAACTAAACCAAACGTAGCCTAATTCAACCTGACGTGCCCAGACCACCATAGCTGGACTGCACTTAGCCGAGCAGAGTACAGTAGTGCCAAGTAGAACGCTGAAAGCCACTAGCTTGCAATGTATAGCACAAAAGTCACAGATATCCTAACCTAACAATACCTAACCTAACCTAACCACACATAGGATAAATCAACCTAACGAGCCGAGATCTCTACTTCTGGACGCCCCAGAGCGAAGCAAAACATATTAGAGTACGGTGGAGCGCAGAATCTCACCGAGAAGCAGTGCAAATCACTAAACTCTAGGCCATCCTAACCAAACATGGCCTAATGCAACCTAATCAAATGCAACCTAACTAAAACTATCGTGCCACGACCGCCATTGCTGGCATCCCCAGAGTCGTGTATGGTATTGTAACGCAACGAAGAGCGCAGAAATCGACCGAATAGCAGTGTATAGCACAAGAGACGGAGATATCCTGTCCTGGCCCATCCAAACGCTACATAACCAAAGGCAACATAACTCAGCCTAACGTGCATAGAGCACGACTGCTGGCCTCAGCATAGCCAGAAGAATATACTAGAGCACTGCAGAGCGCAGAAACCCACCGAGGAACAGTGAATACCACGTAAGTCAAAGCTATCTATAGCTAACCTAGGCTAACGTAACCAAGCCGAACGTAGCCTAACTCGCACATAGCGTGACTTGACCACTATTACTGGCTTCCCCATAGACGAGCAGAGCGTAGTAGAGCAATGTAGAGCGCAGAAATCCACCGGGCGGCAGAGTATATCACAAAAGTGAATGCTAACCTCTCCTAACCGATCTAAACGTAACACAACATAACGTAACTTA
This sequence comes from Eufriesea mexicana, assembly GCF_001483705.2. Lineage (NCBI taxonomy): Eukaryota > Metazoa > Arthropoda > Insecta > Hymenoptera > Apidae > Eufriesea > Eufriesea mexicana. Next base: position 981,377 of record NW_016908527.1, on the reverse strand, counting down.
ACTGAACATATCGCGCCACGGCCACTGTTGCTGTCCACCCCAGAGTCGGGTAGATTATAGTAGATCACAGGAGAGCGCAGAGATCAACCGAATAGCCGTGTGCAACGTGAAAGTCAAAGCTACCCGTACCTAACCCGACCCTGCGTAAGGCAATCAAACGTAGCCTAACTCAGCCGAACGAGAAGAGACCAACATAGCTGGTTACGCACAGACGAGAAGAGCATAATAGAGCAATGTAAAGAGCAGGGATTCACCGAAAAGTGGTGTGTAGCACAAATGTTAAAGCTACCCTATTTTAACGAAAGCAAACGTAACACAACCAAACGTAGCCTAACTCAAGGTAACTTGCCGAGGCTATTGTTGCTGACTTCGCCAGGGACAAAGAGAGGATAATAGAGTACCGTAAAGCGCTTCAGCACACCGAATAACAGTGTAGAGCACAAAAGCTGAAGCCAACCTCAGCTAACCCAACGGAACGCTACATAAGCAAACGTAACTTAAGTCAAATTAACATGCCACGACTACAATTGCTGGGCTCCCCAAATTCGAGCAGAGTTCAGTAGAGCACAGTAGAGCTGAGAAACACACCTAATAACTGCTTACAACAGGAAAGTCAAAGCTACACTGAAATAACGCAACGTAACCTATCGTAACCGTACGTACTCTAACTCAACCTAACGTGACGCTACCACCATTGCTGGCCTCCCAAGAGTCGAACAGTATATAGGAGATAAGTGTACAGCGCAGAAATGCTCCGAAGGGCAGTGTATAGCACAAAAGTCTAAGCTATCATTTCCTAACCAAACCAAACCCAGCATAACCAGACGCAACATGTCCCAGACTTAGGTGCACAGAGCACTACTGCTGGCCACCCTATAGCCAAGCAGAATATTCTAGAGCAGGGTCGAGCGCAGAAATCCACCGAAGAGCAGCGTACAGCACAAATGACAAAGCTATCATAACCACACATAAACTTCCCTAACCAAATCAAACGTAACCTAACCTAACCTAATGTGCCGAGGCCACAATTGCTGACAGCACCACAGCAATGAAGAGCATATAAGAGCACAGTAGAGCGCAAGAATCAACTCTACAGGAGTGTATAGCACAAAGTCTAAGCTGCCCTGTACTAACCTAACCAAACGTAAACCAACCGAACATAGCATAGCTGAACCCAACGTGCCGAGACCACCGCTGCTGTGCCCCTCAGAGACAGGCAGAGTATATTAGAGCACAGTAGAGAGCAGAAATCCACTGAATAGCAGTGTATGGCGAAAAAATCAAAGCTACCCAGCACTAACCTAACCAATCGTGGCATAACAGAACGTAGGCTAACTCAACATGACGTGACGAGACAACTATAGCTGGCCTTCACAGAGCCAAGCGAAATGTACTAGAGCACACAAGAGAGCAGTAATGCACCGCGTTGCTGTGTAGAGCATAAGGGTTGTAGGTATCATAACATAACATGTCTACACCTAACCTGACCTAACGTGGCCTAGCTCAATGTAAGCAGCCGAGACTACCATTGCTGGTCTCCCCAGAAACACGCAGGGAATATTAGAGCAGTATAAAGCGCAGAAATCCACCGAATAGCAGTGTATAGCGCAAAAGTCAGAGCTATCCTATCCTAACCTATCCAAACGTAACATAACCGAACGTACCCTAACAAAACCTAACGTGCCTAGCAAATACTGCTGGTATCCCGATAGCCATGCAGAACATATTAGAAGAGGAGTGGTGCTCAGAAATCAGTAGCATGGCAGTGCATAGCAGAAAGGGCAAAGCTATCCATACTTAACCAATGGTAACATAACCTAACCGAACGTAACATAACTTAACCCAACCTGCCGCAGCCACTATTTCTGGCCTCCCCAGAGCAAAGGCGGGCGTAATAGAGCTGAGTAGAGGGCAAGAAACCACCGAATAACAGCGTATAGCACAAATGTCAATGCCATCCTAACCACACATAACCTACCCTAACCAAACCATTCGTAACCTAACTGAACCTAACGAGCCGAGGTCGATATTGCTGGCCACCCCACAGCCATGCAGAGCAAATAAGAGCACAGTAGAGCACAGGAATCGTCTGTACTTCAATGTATAGCGCAAATGTCGAAGCTACCCTATCCTGACAGGACCAAACGTAACATAACGATACGCAGCATATCAAAATTTGTCGTGCCCGGACCATGATTACTGGCCACCCCAGTGTCGAACAGAGTACAGTAGTGGGCAGTAAAACGCAGAAAGCCACCAAATAGCAATGTATAGCACAAGAGTCATAGCTATCTTAGCCTAACTTAACCAAACATGGTAAGACCAAACTTACCCTAACACTACCTAACGTGCCGAGACCACTCTTACTGCTCTCCCCAGGGTCGGGGAGGGCATAGTAGAGCAATGTAGTGCGTAGAAATCCACTGAAAAGCAGTCTACGGAGCAGAAGTAAGTTGTATCCCATAATAACATATCCAAACGTAATATGAACGAACGTAACATAACTTAAACTGAAGTGAAGAGAACACCTTTGCTGGTCTCCCTAGGGACGAGCAGAGTGCAGTGGAGTAATGTAGTGCGTAGAAATCAACTGAATAGCAGTCTATAGGGCGGAGGTAAATTCTGTCCTATAATAATATATCCAAACGCAGTATAAACGGACGTAACCTAGGTTAACCTGAAGTGCCAAGACTACTGTTGCTGGCCCCCCTGAGTCGAGCAGAGTATAGTAGAGCAATGTAGAGCGCTGGAATTCGACGAAGAGTAGTCTATAGCACAAAAGCAAGCTCTGCCCTGTCCTCACCTATCCATACGTGGTTAACATAACCGAACGTACCCTAACAAAACCTAACGTGCCTAGCAAATACTGCTGGTATCCCGATAGCCATGCAGAACATATTAGAAGAGGAGTGGTGCTCAGAAATCAGTAGCATGGCAGTGCATAGCAGAAAGGGCAAAGCTATCCATACTTAACCAATGGTAACATAACCTAACCGAACGTAACATAACTTAACCCAACCTGCCGCAGCCACTATTTCTGGCCTCCCCAGAGCAAAGGCGGGCGTAATAGAGCTGAGTAGAGGGCAAGAAACCACCGAATAACAGCGTATAGCACAAATGTCAATGCCATCCTAACCACACATAACCTACCCTAACCAAACCATTCGTAACCTAACTGAACCTAACGAGCCGAGGTCGATATTGCTGGCCACCCCACAGCCATGCAGAGCAAATAAGAGCACAGTAGAGCACAGGAATCGTCTGTACTTCAATGTATAGCGCAAATGTCGAAGCTACCCTATCCTGACAGGACCAAACGTAACATAACGATACGCAGCATATCAAAATTTGTCGTGCCCGGACCATGATTACTGGCCACCCCAGTGTCGAACAGAGTACAGTAGTGGGCAGTAAAACGCAGAAAGCCACCAAATAGCAATGTATAGCACAAGAGTCATAGCTATCTTAGCCTAACTTAACCAAACATGGTAAGACCAAACTTACCCTAACACTACCTAACGTGCCGAGACCACTCTTACTGCTCTCCCCAGGGTCGGGGAGGGCATAGTAGAGCAATGTAGTGCGTAGAAATCCACTGAAAAGCAGTCTACGGAGCAGAAGTAAGTTGTATCCCATAATAACATATCCAAACGTAATATGAACGAACGTAACATAACTTAAACTGAAGTGAAGAGAACACCTTTGCTGGTCTCCCTAGGGACGAGCAGAGTGCAGTGGAGTAATGTAGTGCGTAGAAATCAACTGAATAGCAGTCTATAGCGCGGAGGTAAATTCTGTCCTATAATAATATATCCAAACGCAGTATAAACGGACGTAACCTAGCTTAACCTGAAGTGCCAAGACTACTGTTGCTGGCCCCCCTGAGTCGAGCAGAGTATAGTAGAGCAATGTAGAGCGCTGGAATTCGACGAAGGGTAGTCTATAGCACAAAAGCAAGCTCTGCCCTGTCCTCACCTATCCATACGTGGTACAGACAAACGTAACCAAACTTAACCTAACGTGCCGAGACCATTGTTGCTGGCCTCCACAGAGACACGAAGAATTTGCTGGAGCACGGTAGAGCGCAGAGGTCCGCCGAATAGCTGTGTACAGCACAAAAGTCGTAGCTAACCTCTCCTAACCTAGCCAAACGTAACATTACCGAACATAATATAACACAGTATAACCTGGCGCGTCCGATATTGCTGGCATCTCCAGGTACAAGCAGAACATATTAGGGGCGGGGGAGGGCGCGGCGCAGAAGACCACAGAATCGCAGTGTATAGTAGAAAAGGCAATACTATTCGAGCCTAGCCCGGGCCAACAAAACTTATCCAAACGAAGCATAACTCAACGTATCGAGCTGCGACCACAATTGCTGGACGCAGCAGGGTCAAGCAGAATATCGTGCAGCATAGTGGGGTACTGAAATCCACCGAAAATTGGTGCATGCCAGGAAAGTCAACGCTATGCACACCTAACCCAAACATACATAACCTAGCCAAACGTAGCCAAACTCAACCCAACGTGCCGAGAACACAATTACTGGCCTCCACTGAGCCGAGCACGGTATAGTAGGGCCAAATGGAGCGCAGAAAGCCACCGGATAGCAATGTACAACACAAAAGTCGAAGATATCCTAACCTAAACAAACCTATCCAAACATAACCATACGTAGAATAAATAAACCTAAGGAACCGAGACCTCTACTTCCGCCCACTTCGGAGCGAAGCAGCACATATCAGAGCAGAGTTGAGCGCAGAAATCTACAGAATCGCCGTGCATAGCACTATAGTCGAAGCTACCACGTCATAACATAATCGAAAATAACATAGCTGAACGTAGCCTAGATATACCTATCGTGCCGATACCGCCGTGTCTTGCCGCTCCAGATCCAGACAGAATATACTAGAGGAAACTACATCGCAGTAATCCACCGCATTGCGGTATATAGCACTAAACTCAACGCTATCCTAACATAACCAAACGTAACATAACTAAACCTAATGTGCGTATACCGCTGTTGCTGGCCCCCCATCTCCAAGCCGAGCATATTAGAGGAGAGCAGAGCACAGGAGACCGTAGAATGCCAGTGTATAGAACAAAAGTCAAAGGTTTCCGAACCGAACACAAGGAAACCTGACCTAACCAAAGTTAGCATAGCTCCACCTAACGCTCCGCATCCACAATTTCTGGCCTCCCCAGAGCAGAGAAGAGAATATTAGATCACAGTAGAGCGTAGAAGTCCACCTAGTAGCAGCGATAGCACAAAAGTAAAAACTATGCCTGCCAAACATAGCCAAACATAGCGCAGCCATGCGTAACATCACTCAACCTAACGTGCCCCTAGAATTTCACCTGGCGGCCCCAGAGACAAGCAGGTTGTGATAGCGCACACTAGAGCGCAGAAGTCAAAAGAACAGCAGTGTGCAGCGCAGGAGACATGGATATCCTAACCTAACGCAACGTAATCTGACCAAACCAAACTTATTGTAGCTCATCCTACAGTGCCGCGACCACTACTGCTGGCTTTCGGAGAGTAGAGCATAGTATAGTAGAGCACATAGAGTGCGGAAGCCCACCGAATAGCAGTGTATGTTACAAAGGTAAAAGATAACCTTTCATAGCCTAACCAAGCTTAACACATCCAAACGTAACCTAACAAAACCTATCTTGCCTGGACCAACATTGCTGGCCTCTCCATCGCCTTGCAGATCGTATCAGCGGAGGTCGGAGCGCAGAAATCTACAGAATGGCAGTGAGCAGCTGAAAGGTCAAAGATGTTCAATCATAACGAATGCCAACATTACCTAACCAAACCTAACGTAACTATACCTTACGTGCCACGGCCACCACTCTGGCCTGCCGTGAACAAAACAGGGCATACTAGAGCGCAACAGAGTGGAGGAATTCACCGAACAGCTGCGCAGCGCACGAAAGTCAAAGCTATCCTGTCCAAACTTAACCTAACCTAACATAACCAAACGTATCCTAGCTCTTCCTGACGTTCCGCTACCGCTATTGCTGGCGTACCGAGTGTGGAGGAGAATGTTGTAGAGATACAAGTATCACAGGAAGCCTCTGAAGAGCAGTGCATAGCACAAGAATCATAGCTGCCCTTTTCTAGCATAGCCCAATTTTACATATCAGTTCGTAGCATAACCCAACCTAACGAGCCGCGGCAGACATTCATGTCGCCCCCGGAGGCAAGCAGAATGTTACAGTGCACAGTAGGGCGCACAAGCCTGTAGAATAGAAGTGTGTAGCACAAGAGTCGAAGCTATCCTAACCTAGTCCAACATAACCTAACCTAACCAAACGCAATCGAACTCAACTTGACGTGCCGCGAACACCATTGCTGGTTTCAGGAGAGTCGGGCAGAGTATTGTAGAACAAAGTAGAGCGCAAAAATTCACCGAAGTGCACAGTATAGCACAAAAGTCTAACTACCATATCCTAACCTAAGCGAACGTAACGTAAGCGAACGCAGCATAGTTCCGGCTAACGTGCCGAAAGCACTACTCCTGTCCTCCCCACAGCCGAGCAGAATATCCCAGGGCACAGAAGAGCGCAGAAATGCACAGAATAGCTGTATACAGCACAAATGTTAAAGCCTGCTTAACCAAACTTAGCCTACCCTAACCTAACAAAACTTAACCTAACTCAACCGAACGTGCCACGAGCGCTATTTCTGGCCTCCACAGTGACAAGCGGAGGCTAGTGGAGCAATGAAGAGCTGAAATATCGACCGAATAACAGCGTATAGGACAAAAGTCGAAGCTATCCTAACCAAACCGGACCTAATCAAGAAAGCATGACCTACCTCTCCCTATCGTACCGTCGCCACTATTTCTGGCATCCCCACAGCAATGCAGGGCGTGTTAGAGTGCAGGAGATGGCCGGAATCCACCGAATGTCAGGGCATAGCACGAAAGGTACAGCCATCTTAACCAAACATAGTCTACCCTAGCCGAACCAGATGTAACCTATCACAACCTATCGTGCCACGGCAGCCAGTGCCGGTCTCCCCCGATTCGAGTTCAGTATAGTAGAGCAAGGAAGGGCTCAGAAAGCCTCCGAATAGCAGGGTATAGGACAAAAGCCATAGTTGTCCTCTCCGAACTTGACAAAGCCTATCGTAACCAAACGTAACCTATCACATCCTTTACGGGCCGGGACCACTATTACAGGCCTCCCCAGAGCCGGGCAAAGTATAATAGAGCAATGTAGAGCGAAGGAGTCCGCCGAATAGCAGTCTATAGCGCAGAAGTCAACCCTACCCTGCCCTAACCTATCCAAACGCAATATAACGAAACGCAGCCGAAACAAACCTAACGTGCCAAAGCCACTATTGCTGTCCTCCTCAGAGCCAAGCAGAATATGCTATAGCAGAGCAGAGTGCAGTAATCCGCGGCATTGCAGTGTGTAGCACAGAAGACAAATGTATCCTAACCCAACATATCTTTACCTAACAGTACCAAACGTATCATGACTCAACCAACCGTGCAGCGAACATATTGACTGGCCTCCCCAGAGACTAGCAGAACATATTGGAGTACTGTAGAACGCATAAATCCACCGCAGAGCTGTGTACAGCGCAAAAGCTGAGGCTATCCTATCCGAACCTAGCTAAACGTAACATAAGCAGGCGTAACATTACCCAAAGCGACGTGCCAGGAATGCTTTTGCTGACCTCACGAGAGCTAAGCCGTGTACAGCACAGCAATGTAGAGCGCTGAAGACGTCCGAAAAGCAGTGTATAGCACCGAGGTCAAAGATGTCTTAAATAAACGTAACCATACTTATCCTACCCAAACGTGGCATAACCAAACCTATCGTGCCGGGAGCACTCTTCTTGGCATCCACAGACATGCTGTGTGTAAAAGCGTACAGAAGAACGCAGAAGTCCATAGAATAGCAGTGTTTAGCATAAAAGTCGGAGCTATCCCTACCTAACACAACGTAACTTCACCTAACTTAACCAAACGTAATATAACCCAATCTAACGTACCGCTACAACAATAGATGGACTCCCGAGAGTCGGGCAGAGTATAGTAGGGCAATGTAGAGCGCAGAAGTCCTACGAATACAAGAGTACAAGGCAAAAGTTTGAGATATGCTATCGTAACGGAGCCACTCGTATCGTAGCCGAATCTAACCTAACTCAAACTATCGTGCCGAGACCACTATTGCTATCCACCCTAAAGGCAAGCAGTGCATATTAGAGCGCGGCAGAGCGCAGAAATCTACCTCACAGCAGCGTATAGACAAAAGTCAAGGCCATAATATCCTATCCTAGCCAAACCTTACCTAACTAAACGTAACATAGCCTATCGTGCCGCGGCCACTATTACTGACGTCCACGGGGACAAGCAGGGTGTGTTAGCACACAATAGGGCGCAGAAGTCCGTAGAATTACAGTGAGTAGCACAAAAGTCGGAGATATCACAGCCTAACTTAACCTAGCCTAACCAATACAAACGTAATCTACCACGACATAACGTGCCACGATCACTGATGTTGGTCACACCGTGACACGCAGAATATATCAGAGGAGAATAGGACGCAGAAGTCCGTAGAATCTCAGTGTATAGCACAAGAGTCAAAGCCAACCTAACCAAACATATCCAAACCTAACCAAACTCTACGTAATCTATCTCAACCAAACGTACAACCGTCGCTATTCCTGACCTCCCCAGAGACAAACGGATGCTAGCATAGCAATGCAGAGCGCTGACGTCGACCGAATAGAAGTGTGTGGCACAAAAGACAAAGCTATCCTAACCAAACCTATCCTATGCCAGGCAAGCCTAACGTAACATGTCTCAACCAAACGTGCCACGAACATTATTTCTGGCCTCCCCAGGGACAAGCAGAGTACATTACAGCGCAGTAGAGCGCCGAAATCAACCGCACAGCAGTGCATATACAATAGTCGAAGCTATCCCATCCTAACCTAACCATACGTAACATAGCTTAACCTAACGTGCCGCGGCCGCTGCTGCGGGCGTCCCCGGAGACAGGCAGAGCTTATCATAGCGCAGTAGAGAACCGAAATCAACCGAAAAGCAGTCTATAGCACAAAAGTCACAGCTATCCTCTCCTCAACTGACCAAACGTTACATATCCAAACGTAACGTAACCCAACCTGGGATGCCACGACCGCTATTGCTGGCCTCACGAGAGCCAAGCAGACGCTAGTAGAGCAATGCTGTGCGCAGGTATCGGCCGAATAGCAGTGTATAGCGCAAGAGGCAAAGCCATCCTAACGAAACGTAACCTAACCTGACCGAACCAGACGTGACCTAACTCACCCTATTGTGTAGGGTCATGCTCCGTTCGGTTGTGTTGCGCTTGGTCATATGAGGCCATGGTAGCTTGCTACTTTCTGCTGTGCACTGCTGTTCGGTGGAATTCTGCGCCCTGGAGTCACCTAGTTTTCCCTTCTTTGCTCTGGGAATTCCAGAAACAGTGGCCGCGGCGTGGTTTGGATGGGATAGGTTACGTTTGATTTGGTTAGGATTGTTTGGGTCAGGTTGAAGTACCTTTGTCTTCCGTGATACGCAATGACATGCTATGGACGTCTGCGCTCTCTTCTCCTATAATATGCCCTGGTTGGCGACGGGGAGTGCCGCAATATTTGCCACGGCACGTTAGGTCTATGTGGGATACGTTTGGTTAGGTCGTGTTAGCATTGGAATGGTTTGGAAGGCTTCGGCTTATCCGCTTGCACTGTGATTCTAGGGATTTCTGCGCTTCACCCCATCTAATATGATGTGCTTGGCCCTAGGGAGGCCAGCAAAAGTGGTCGCGTCGCGTTAGTTTGACTTGTGTTACGTTTGATAATGATACGACTGGCTAGGTTTGGAGATGGTACCATTGGCTTTTGTGCTATACACTGCTATCCTGTCGATTTCTGCTCTCTACTGTACCTAGTATATTCTGCTTGACTCTGGGAATGTCAGCAACTATGGTCTAGGCACGTTAGCCTCAGCTATGTTACGTTTGGTTATGTTACGTTTTGTTTGGCTAGGCAAGGATTGCTTTGACTGTTGTGCTGTACACTGCCATTAGGTGGATTTCTGTTCCCTACTTTGTTGTTATATGCTCTGCTCGGCTCTGGGGATGCCAGCAATGGTGGTCGCGGCAAGTTAGGCTATGTTAGGCTACGTATGGTTGCGTTAAGTCCGTCTGCGTTAGGTTTGGATAGATTAGACTTTAGAGGCATACACTGATATTCGGTTGGTTTCTGCGCTCTACTATGCTCTACTATATCCAGCTTGGCCATTGTGAGTCCAGCAACAGTGGTCGCGGTACGGTATGTTGAGCTACGCTATGTTTGGTTAGGCTCCGTTCGTTTGGGATAGGCTTGGATAGCTTAGGCTTTTCTGACAGTCACTACGATGCGATGGGTTTCTGAGCTCTACTCTCCACTAATATGTTCTGCTTGGCTCTGCGGAGGGGAGCAGTCGCTGTGGCGGCACGTCGGGTCTTGTTAGCTTGCGTTTGGCCGTACTGCGTCTGGCTAGGTTACGAGGTGGTAGCACTGGCTATTGTGCTATACACTGCTACTCGGAGGATATCTGCGCTCTAGTCCCCTCTAATATGTTCTACTTGGCTCTGGCGAGGGCAGCAATAGTGGTCTCGGTACGTTAGGTTGAACTATGTTCTGTTTGGCTTGGCCTGGTTAGCTTAGGTTTGGTGTGGCAGCTGTGACTTTTGTGCTATATACTGGTATTCGGTCGATACCTGCGATCTGCACTGCTCTACTAACATCCGCTTGTCTCTGGTGATGGAGCAACGGTGGGCGTGGCACGTATCGTTGCGTTAGGTTAAGTTTGGTTAGGATGGCTTCTCCTTTTGTGCTGTACACTGCCGTTCGTTCGATATCTGCGATCTGCATTTCTGTATCAGCTTCGGCTGGTCTCCGCGGAGGACAGCAATAGTGGTCGTGGCACATTTGTTTCTGGTACGTAACGAGTGGTTAGTTTTGTTTGGGCTAAGTTTGGTCAGAATGGATTTGACTTTTGTGCTATATACAGATACAGGGTAGATTTCTGCGCTCTAGTATGCTCGAATATGCTCTGCTTCGCCCTGGCTAGTCAAGCAATGGTGGTCGCCCCACGTAAGGTTGAGTTGGATTACGTTTGGTTTGGTTAGGATTTGTTGTGTTAGGTTAGGATATCTTAGACTTTTGTGCCGCACACTGCCATTCTATGGACTTCTGCGCCCTCCTGTGTGCTAGTACACTCTGCTTGTCTCTGTAGACGCAAGGAATAGTGCTTTCGGTACATTAGGTTTAGTAATGTTACGTTTGGCATTGTTAGGCTTGGTAAGATTTGGTAAGGATGGCGTTGACTTTTGTGCTGTACACTGCAATCCGGTGGATTTCAGCGCTCTGCATTGCTCTACAATACTCCGCTCGATCCTGAGGAGGCCAGCATTAGCGGTCGTGGCACGATAGGTTGGGTTACGTTACGTTTCGTTAGTTTGGGATAGGTTGGGTTGGGTTAGGGAAGTTTTTATATATGTGCTCAACACAAATCTTCTATGAACTAATGTGCTCTACTGTGCTCCATCATATTCTGCTTGTCTCTGGGGACGGCAGTAGTGGCGGTCGCGGCACGTTTGATAGTGTTATATAGTGTTTGGGTAGGTTAGGTTAGGTTAGGTTTGGTTTGGTCAGGTTGTTTCAGACTTTTGCGCTATGCACTGCAGTGCGGTCGATTTCTACTCTTTACTGACTTCTAGTATATTGTGCTTGGCCCTGCGGAGGCCGGAAATTGTGGTATCCGCACGTTAGGTGGAGTTTGGTTGCGTTTGGTTATGTTACGTTCGGTTAGGTTAGGATGGAATAGATCTGACTTTTGTGCTATGCACTGCTCTTAGGCGGACTTCTGCGCTCTACAGTGCTCTAGTACGTTCTGCTTGGCTCTGAGGATGACAGCAGTAGTGATGTCGGCTCGTTAGGCTGAGTATGTTTCATTTGGCTATGTTACGCTTGGTAATGTTAGGATAAGATAGCTTTGACTTTTGTGTTTTACACGAATGCTTTGTGGATTTCTACGCCCTACATTGCCCTAAAATACTCTGCTCGACTCTCTGGGTGGCCGGTAATGGTGTTGGCGACACATTAGGTTGAGTTATGCTACGCTTGTTCAGGTTACGTTAGTTGGGTTTGGTTTGGATAGCTTTGCCTTTCGTGGTACAAACTGCTGTTCGGTGGATTTCTGCGCTCTACACTGCCATAATATGATCTGATTGGTTCAGGGGAAGAGAGCAACAGTGGCCCCAGCACGTTGGGATGAGTTAGGTTACGTTTGGTTATGATGCGTTTTGCCCAGTTAGGACAGGATAGCATTGACTTTTGTGATACGCACTGCTGTTCTGCCGATACCTGCTCTCTGCATTGCTCTAATAGCCTCTGCTTGTCTCTGGGGAGGCCGGCAAATATGAGCGAGGCACGTTTTATTGTGTTCTGTTACGTACGGCTTGCTTTGGGCAGGTTATGTATTGTTAGTATGGCATTGACATTTGTGAATTGCAACACTATTCGGAGGCATCCTGCGCTCTACTGAGCTCTAGTGAATTCTGCTTGTCTGTGTGCAGGCCAGAAATAGAGGAATCGGCACGTTAGGTTGAGTCAGGCTATGTGTGGTTGTGTTCTGTTGGATTGGGTTAGGCTTTGGTAGCTTCAACTTTTCTGATAAACACTGCGATTATATGGATTTCTGAGTCCTGTTCTCCACTAACGTGTTCCGCTTGACTCTGGGGAGGCCAGCAGTAGCGGTCGCTGCGCTTTAGGTTGACTTATGTTGAGTTTGGCTATGTTACGTTTGACTAGGTTGGGAGAGGATAACTAAGACTTCAGTACTATAGTCCCCTGTTAGGTGGATTTCTGCGCCCTACAGAGCTCGAATATTTTCAGCTTGGCTCTGGCGTGGACAGCAATACTTGTCTCAGCCCGTGAAAATGAGCTATGTTACGTTCGGTTAGGTTGGGCCAGGCTAAGCTTGGTCAGGCTAGCCCTATCTTTTGTTCTGTACGCTGCGATTCGGAGGATTTCTGCACTCTACTGAGCTCTAGTATGTCCTGCTTGACTCTCGGAATGCCAGAAAGTGTGGTCTCGACACGTTATGTTTAGTCAGCTTACGTCCGGTTAGGTTGGGTTTCGTTAAGTTTCGTTAGGGCAACTTTAACTTTTGCGCTGCACACTGATATGCGGTGGATTTCTGCGCTCTACTATGCTCTAGTATTCCCTGCTTGGCTCTGGTGATGGCCGCAATAGTGGTCACGCGGCCTTTGGCTGAGTTACGTTACGTTCCATGACGTTATGTTTGGCCTGGTTAGGATAGGATACCATACACTATGATTGACATCATTGAGGCCGTCTCTCTCTCCGTTGTAATGTAGGTCATGGTGACCACGGGCTGGCGTGTGGGGCCCGACTGTTCGAGAAGCCGTGGTCCGGGCGCGCGACGTCGCGTGGTGGTCGCGCGGCGTCCACAGGGTATGCGTGCGTTGCGGTCCGGTGGTATGCATGTTGTGTGTGCCTGTAATCGACCGGTCTTGCGCGCATGGACATGATCATTTCGGGTGCGATTCCCGTCGCGCCGAGAGGGAACTGCGGTTGCGTCGTGAGTGCGCCCTGGCATTTGCGTCGCCGCGAAGTCCAGGGCGCACCGAAATGCGATGGGCTGGCCATCGTGGGGTTTTAGTGTGTAGAAATCCCACATAACACCGCCCCTTCCTCTAAGGGGGCCTGGTATCTTTGGAAGATTTCCTTTAACACCGCCCCTTCCTCTAAGGGGGCCTGGTATCTTTGGAAGACTTCCCCCACTTGAAAAAAAGGAAGAAAGAACGATAGCATTGACTTTCGCACCGTACACCGCCATAGCGTTGACTTCTGCGGTATACCGTGCTCCAATATGTTCTCCATTGCTCTGGGTAGGGCAGCAATTGTGGTTTTGGCATGTTAGTTTGAGTTATGTTAGGTTTGGCTTGGCTAGATTGGGTCAGGTTTGGCTAGGATGGCTTCGACTTATGTGCTATACACTGCTATTCGGTGGATTTCTGCGCTCTGCTGTACTCTAATTCGCTCTGCTTGGCTCTGGGGAGGCCAGCGGTAGAGAACTCGGCTCGTTAGGATGAGTTAGACTACTTTCGCTTAGGTTACGTTATGTCCTGTTAGGTTAGGGTATCTTCGACCTTTGCGCTTTACACTTCAGTGCGACGGATTTCTGCGCTCCACTGTGCTCTAGTATATCCTGCCTTGCTCTGTGATTGTCAGCAATAGTGGCCTGGGCACGTTAGGTTGAGTCATGTTACGTTTGGTTGTGTTAAGCTTTGTTATGTCAGGCACGGGTAGCTTTGACTTTTGTGCTGTGCTCTGCAATTCGATGAAGTTCTGCGCTCTACTGTGACCTAGTTTCCCCTGCTTTGCTCTGGGAGTTCCACAACCTCTGGCCGCGGCGCGTTAGGGTGTGATATGCCATGTTTTGTTACATTAGGTTTGTTTGGGTTAGGTTGAGATACCTTTGACTTTCGTGATATACAATGACATTCTATGGACGTCAGCGTTTCCCTCTAATATGCCCTGGTTGGCTACGATGATGTCAGAAATAATGGTCACGGAACGTTACGTCGAGGTGGGATACGTTTGGTTAAGTTTTGTAAGCTTAGGAAATGTTTGGATGGCTTCGACTTTTCTGCTGGACACTGCGATTCAATGGATACCTGCGCCCGACACTCCTCTGCTATGCTCTGGTTGGCTCTGTGGAGGCCAGTAATACTGACCGCGGCATGTTAGGTTTAGTTAGATTACGTTTGGTTAGTTTAGGTTTGGTTGGGTTTGGTTAGGATTGCTTTGATATATCTGCTCAACATGGATATCTTATGGACTCCTGTGCTCTACAGTTCTCTATCATATTCTGCTCCCCTGTGGGGAATCCTCCTACAGTGTTCGCGGCATATTAGGTTCAGCTACTCTACATTTGTTTGGGTTAGGTTAGGTGTGATTAGGTTTGGATATCTTTGAGTTGTGTGCTTATCATTGCCATTTGGTGCCATTCGGCTCTCTACTGTGTTCTAAGATGCTCTTCCCTACCCTATGGATGCAAGCAATAATGGCCATGGCGCAATAGGTTGCGTTATGCTGCGTTGGATAATATTCCGTTTGGTCAGGTTAGGATGGGATATCATTGGCTTTGGCATTGTACGCCGCTGCTCGCAGGATTTCTACGCTCTACATTGCTCTGTTGTACACTGCTGGACTCCGTGGGGGCAGCAATAATGGTCGCGGCATGTTAGGTTTTGTTAGATTCCGTTCCTCTAGCTTTGGTTACGTTGGGTTAGGTAACGATAGCTTTGACGTATGCGCTCATAACTGATATTCTATGGACATCTGTGCTCCACTGTGCACTATCAAATTCTGCTCCTCTCTGGGGAAGCAAGCAATAGTTCCCGCGGCACGTTATGTTTAGTTATTCTACGTTTTGTTAGGACAGGTTATGTCTTCTTTGGTAGGGTAGGCTGTGACAATTGTGCTATACACTGCTATTCGGCGGAATTCTGCACCCTACTGTGACCTTATATTGTCTGCCTTGTTGTGGGCAGGCCAGAAGTAGTGGCCGCGGCTGGTTTGGTTGTGCAAGGTTACTCTTGGCTAGGTTAGGTTTGTTTGGGATAGACTAGGATATCATTGACTTTTGTGCTACACACTGCCATTCTATGGACTTCGGCGCTATACTGTGCGCTACCACACATTGCTGGTCCCCGGGGACGCCAGGAATGGTGGTCGCGGCACGTTATGTTTGTTTATGACGCGTTCGGTTAGGTTACGTTAGTTTCGGTAAGATGTGTATTCACTTTGTCTTTCCTGCTATAGATTGTTCTTCGGTGCACTTCTAAGCACCACTCTGCTGTAATATACTCTGCTTGCCTCTGGGGAGGACAGAAATTCTCTCCTCGGCGCTGTAAGTCGATCTAGGTTACGTTTTGTTAGGTTAGGGTAGGATGCCTTGTACTTTTATGCTGTACACTGCTATTCGGTGGATTTCTGCGCTCATTGTTGCTGTACTATACTATACTCGACATTAGGGAGGCCAGCAGTGGTGGTCGCTGCCCGTTTGCCAGAGTTATGTTGCGTTTGGGTTGGCCAGGGTAGGAAATGTCTGGTTCGGATGACTTTGACTTTACTGCTGTGCACTGCTATTTGGTGGATTTCTGCGCTAATCGTTGTTCTCCTATACCCTTCTCGACTTTGGGGAGGCCATCAATGGTACCGTGACATGATAGGCTTAGTTTAGATACGCTTTGTTAGGTTAGGTTAGGTTAGGCTTGGTCAGGGTGGCTTCGACTTATGTGCTGTACACTGCAATGCGTTCGATTCCTGCGATCTACTGAGCTCTGGTATGTTCTGCTTGGCTCTGGGGAGGCCACCAATTGCGGTCTCGGCACGATAGGTTGAATTACGTTACGCTTGGCTTGGCTAGGTTAGGACACGTTTGGTTAGGTTAGACTTGTCTTTTCTGCTGTACACAGCCATTCGACCGACAGCTGTGAAATGCATTGCGCTACTAGCATCTGCTTGTCTCTGTGGCGGCCAGCAATAGGTATCGTGGCACGTATGGATTATTTAGGCTACGTTTGGTCAGGTCAGGTTTTGCTAAGTTTGTCTAGTTCAGCTTAAACTTTTGTGCTATACACTGCTATTCGGTGGATTTCTGCGCCATACATTGCTCTTCTATACTCTGCTCGACCTTCTGGCGGCCAGAAATAGTGGTCGCGGCACGTTAGGTTATGTTAGGGTGCGTTCGGTTACGTCACGTTTGGTCAGTCTTGGACAGGATGGTTTTGACTTTTGTGCTATAGACTGCTATAACGGTGTCTTCTGCGCTCTGCTGTGCTCTAGTGTGTTCTGCTTTGCTCTCAGTAGGTCAGTAATAGTGGCATAGGCACGTTAGTTTGTGTTAGGTTACGCTTGGTTAGGTCAGGTTAGGTTAGGATTTGTCAGAATATCTTTGACTTTTGTGCTATACAGCGATATTCGTTCGACACCTGTGCTCTGCGTTGCTCTACTAGCATCCACTTCTCTCTGTGGAGGCCAGCAATAGCGGCCGTGGCACGATTATTTCTAATGTTACATTAGGCTAGTTATAGCTTGGTTATGTTTGGATAGCGTATCTTTGACCTTTGTGCAACACATTTCTGTTTGGCGGATTTCTCTGCAGTACGTTGCTCTTCTGTACCCTACTCGACACTGAGGAGGACTGCAACGCCGGTGGTGGCACGGTAGGTTTAGTCTGGTTACGTTATGCTATGTTAGGTTTGGTTAGGTTTGTTCAGGATGGCTCTGACTTTTGTGATATACGCCGCATTTCGGTGAATTTCTGCGCTCTATTGTGCCCTAAAATGACCTGCTTTGCACTGGGAAGCCCAGCAATGGAGCTCTCTGCACGCTATTTTGTGACATGCTACGTTTAAGTATGTTACGTTTAGTTATGTTAGGTTGGATAGCTCTGACTTTTTTGCCATACACTGCTGTTCGGTGTGTTCCTGCGCTCTGCGTTGCTCTACTCTACTCTGCTCGACACTTGTAAGACCAGCAATAGCGATTGAGGCACGATAGGTTGAGTTAGGTTACGTTTGGTTAGGCTGCGATAGGCTACGTTTGGCCACGATGGCACTGACTTTTGTGCAACACACTGGCATTCGAAGATTTCTGGGCTCTACTTTTCACTAATATGTTCCGCTTGGCTCTAGGAATGCCTGCAATAGGGGCCTCGGTTCGTTAGGTTTAGTTATTGCACGCTTGGTTTGGATAGGTTAGGTCAGGTGAGGATATGATATCATTGACCTTTAGATATACACTGCTACTCGGTGCCACTCTACAACGCTCTAGTATATTCAGCTTGGATCTGGAGAAGCCAGTGATGGTGGTCGCGGCACGTTATGCTTAGCTATTATACGCTCGGTTCGGTCATGTTGGGCCTGGTTATGTAAGGTTGCCTTTGATTTTTGTGCTATAAATTGCTATTTGGTGGCCCTCTGCGCTCTGCTGAGCTGTACTATACTTTGTTCTGCTCCTGGAAGGCCCGCAATAGAGGTCGTGGCACGAGAGGTTGTGTTATGCCAGGTTCGGTAACGCCAGGATTAGTTGGCATAGGAGATGATAGCTTTGACTTTTGCTCTGTACACTGCTGTACTCTGAATCTCTGCGATCCACAGTGCTCTGGCAGGTTCCGCTTGGCTCTGGGGAGTCCAGCAATTCCCGTCTCGGCTCGCAAGATAAAGTTAGTTTATGCATGGCTTGGCTATTTCCGGATAGGTTTGGTAGGTTTAGCTTTGACTTTTGTGTTATACACTGCTTCTCGGACGATATATTCGCACTGCACTGCTCTACTAGCATCTGCTCGTCTCTGGAGGGGACAGAAATTGGTGTAGGGGCACGTTTGGCTCAGTTACGTTACGTTGTGCTAGGTCAGGTTTGGCTACGTGTGGTCAGGTTCGCATTGGCTCTTGTGCTATACACAGCTATACGCTGGATGCCTGCGCTCCGCTGTGCTCTAGCATATTCCGCTTAGATATGTGGATGCCAGAAGTATTGGTATCGGCACATTAGTCTTAGTTCGGTGGAGTTCGGTTATGTTACGTTTGGCTATGTTCGGACATGGTAGCATTGCCTTTGTTGTAGACACTGCAATTCGGTGGACTTCTGGGCTGTACATTGCTCTACTATACTCTGCTCGGCTATCGGGTGGCCAGCAGTAGTGGTCGCCGACGTTAGATTGAGATATATTACGTTCCGTTAGGTTTGGCTACGTTTCGTTACGTTATGGATGGCTCTGACTTTTGTGCAACACACTGCTTTCCTATGGGCTTGTACCCTCCTCTGCGCGCTAGCACAATTTGTTTTTCTCTGTGGACGGCATGAATAGTACTCTCGGCACGTTTGATTGAGTTAAGTTACGTTTGGTTCGGCTAGAATTAGTGAGGTTTGGATAGGATAGCTGTGACTTTTGAGCTATACGCTGCTATTCGGACGACTTCAGCGTTCTACATTGCTCTGCTATACTCTGCTTAGCTCTCGTGAGGCCAGAAATAGCGGTCGTGGCGCGTCAGGATGTGTTACGTTATGCCCGCTTATGTCACGTTTGGCTAGGTTAGTACACGGAAGCTTTGACTTTTGCGCGAGACACTGCTATTCGGTGGGCTTCTGCGCTCTACTGTGCTCTAATATGCTCTGCTTGGCTCTGGGGAGGCCAGAAATAGTGGTGGCGGCACGTTTGGTTGAGCCTGGTTATGTTTGGAAGTGTTACGAATAGTTAGTTCAGGATACGGTCCCTTTGACTTTTGCGCTACATACCGCTTCTCGGTGGATTTTTCCGCTCTATTTTTCTGTAATATGCTCTGCTTTGCTATGGAGGGGCAAAAACTGGTGTCCTCTACATGTTAGATTGAGCTAGGTTGGGTTAGGTCAGTTTATGTTAGCTTGGGTATGGCTCGGATAGCTTTGACTTTCCTGCAACACAATGCGTTTCTATGGATTTCGGCGCCCTAATATCCTGTAATATATTCTGCATGTCCCAGGGGAGCCCAGCAAAAGTGGTCGCGGCACGATAGGTTGATTTAGATTACGCTTGGTTTTGCTAGGTCCCGCTAGATTCGGACGGGACAGCTTTGACATATAGTGCTATACGCTGCAATTCGGTGTATTTCTGCGCTCTACTGAGCTCTAGCATGCTCTACTTGGGCTGGGGAGACTAGCAATAGCGGCCTCGTCACGTTGGTTTCAGTTATGCTACGTTTGATTATGTTGTGTTAGCACAGGTTAGGTTGTGGTATCTCTCACATTCTTGCTGTGCGCTGCTTTTAGGACGATTCCTTCGATCTACATAGCTCTGCTATACCCAGCTTGGCTCTCGTGAGGCCAGCAATGGCTTTCGTGACTCGTCAGGTGTGGTTACGTTACGTCTGCTTGTGTTACGATTGGTTTGGTTAGGATAGGATAGCATTGACTTCTGTGCTATACACTGCTCTTCGGTCGATATATGTGCTCTGCGTTGCTCTACTAGCATCTGCTTGTCACCGACGAGGCCGGCAATAACTGTCGTTGCACCTTTGGTTGTGTTAGGTTCCGTTCGGTTAGGTTAGGTGAGGTTAAGTTTGGATGGGGTGACTTTGACTATTGTGCTATACACTGCTATTCGGTCGGTACCTGCGCTAGGCGCTGCTCTACTAGCTTCCACTTCTCCATGTGGAGGCCAGTAACAGTGGTCGTGGCAAGTTTGTTCGAAACAGGTTACGTTTGCTTTTGTAAGGTTTGGTTAGGTTTGGATAGGACAAATCTGACTTTTGTGCAATACACTGCTATTCAGCGGATTTCTACGGTCTACTGAGCTCTAATATGCTCTGCTTGGCGCTGGGGATACCAGCAGTAGCGTTCTCGGCACGATTTGTTGAGATAGATTGCGTTTGGTTGTGTTACGTTTTGCTATGTTTGGATAGGGTCTCTTCGACTATTGTGCTGTGCACTGCGTTTCTATGGACTTCTGCGCTCTACTCTCCTCTAGCATGTTCTGCTTGGCTCTGAGAAGCGCAGCAATGGTGGTCTAGGCACGTTAGGTTGCGTTACGTTATGTCTGGTTGTATTGCGCTTGGCTATGTTAGGCTCAGACAGCTATGACTTTTGTGCTGTACACTGCTATTCGTTGCTTTCTGCGCTCAACTCTGCTGTAACATGTTCTTATTTGCTATCGGAGCTCAGTAATGGTGGTCCAGGCACGTTAGATTGTGTTTGGTTAAGTTTGGTTATATTACGTTTGGTTAGGTTATGATAGGATATCTTTGACCTTTGCTCTACACACTGCTATTTGGACGATTTCTAAAGCCTACTGTGCTCTAGTAGTTACTGCTCGCTTCTGGGGAAGCCTGCAATGGCGGTCTCGGCACGCTAGGTTGAGTTATGTTACGCTTGGCTTGGTTAGGTTAGGATACGTTTGATTAGGGTACCTTTGTCTTTCCTGCAATACACAGTTATTCGTTCGATATCTGCTCTCTGCATTGCTCTTCTATACTCCGTTAGGTCCTCGTGATGACAGCAATAGCGGTTGTGGCACGTCATGCTGCGTCCGCAGCGACCGCTTATGTTATGTTTTGTTAGGTTAGGATATGATATGTCTGACTTTCGTGCTGTGAACTGCTATTCGCTGGATTTGTGTGCCCTACTGCCATCTAATATTCCCTGCTTTGATCTGGGAGTGCCAGAGATGGTGGCTGCGGCGCCAAAATTTGTGACAGGTTACGATAGTTTGGGTTAGGTTAGGATATCTTTGACTTTCGTGCTATACGCGGACATCCTATGAGCTCCTGCGCACTACTCTCCTCTGATATGCCCTGCATGGCGATGGGGAGGCTGGCAATGGAGCTCTCGGCACGTTAGGTTGAGTTATGTTGCGTTTTGTTAAGCTAGGTCCGCTTAGATTTGGCTGTTATAGCTTTGACTTTTGTTCTATACAATTCTATTTGCCGGTTCTCAGCATTCTACAGTGCTTTAATATGTCCTGCTTGTCTCTGGTGAGTCCAACAACAGCGGTCTCGGCACGTTATGTTGAGTTACGTTACTCTTGGCTACATTACGTTTCGTTAGGTTAGGACAGGGTAGCCTTGCCTTTTTTGATACACAATGCTATTCGGTTCGTCTCTGCTCTCTGCCGTGCTCTTGTATGTTATGGTTGGCTCTTGGAGGGCCAGCAATAGTGGTCTCGGCATGTTAAGTTCAGTTAGGATACGTTTGGCTAGGTAATGTTAGTTTGGACAGCTTTGACCTCTGCACTATACAAATCGATTCTATGGATTTATGTGCGCTACACTCCTCTGCTATGTTCTGCACGACTCTCCGACGGCAAGCATTAGTTGTTGCGGTACGTTAGGTAAAGCTAGGTTACGTTTGGTTGTGTCACGATTTGTTAGGTTAGGATAGGAGGGTTCAGACTTTTGAGCTATACACAGCACTTCGGTGAATTTTTGCGCTCCACTGTTCTCTAGTACGACATGCTTGGCTCTGTGGAGACCAGGGATGGTGTCCGCGCCGTGTTATGTTCAGTTCGGTTTCGTTCGTTTATGCTACGTTTGGTAAGGCTAGGATAGGATAGCTTTGAGTTTTGTACTATGCACTGCGTTCCTATGAAGTTCTGCATTCTACTCTCCTCTAATATATTGTGCTTGCCCCTGGGAAGTGCAGCAATGCAGGTCTCGTCACGTGAGGTTGAGTTACGCTACGTCCTTTTAGGTTACGTTAGCTTGGGTTAGGTAGATGTAGCATTGACCTTTCTACTATACACTGCCGTTCTACGGATTTCTGCGCCCTACTCTCCTCTGGAACACTCTGCTCTGCTCGTGGGATGCCAGCAATAGTGGTCGCAGCACGTTAGGGACAGTTAGGTTACATTTGGTTATGTTACAATCTATTACGTTATGATATGGTAACTTTGACTTTTGAGCTATGCACTGCGATTCCATGGATTTCTGCGATCTACGTTCCTCTTCTTCGTTCTGCTTGGCCCTGTGGGGGTCAGCAACAGTGGTCTAGGCACGTCGGGATGGGTTGGTTTACTTCCGGTCATGCCCTCGTATGCTGTATTCGCTATGGGTAGCCTTGACTTTCGTGCTATACACATTTATCCGGTGAACTTCTGTGCTCTACCGTGCTCTACTATTTCTGCTTGGCCCTGGGTTTGCCAGCAACTGTGGTCTCGGCGCGTCGGGTTTAGTTATGTTACGCTCGGTTATGTGACGATTGGTCGCTATAGGAGAGGATAGCTCTGTCTTCTGTACTCTACACTGCTGTTCGCTGGTTTGATGCCTTCCACTGTGCTCTAATATGCACTGAATGGCTCTGGGGCGGCCAGTAATAGAGGTCTCGGCGCGTTAGGTACAGATATTCTACGTTTGGGTAGGTTAGGATAGGACAGGTTCGGTAAGGGTACCTTGAACTTTTGAGGTATAAACTGCAATGCCTAGGATTACTGCGCCCTACTGTGCTCTAGTATATTCTGCTCAGCTCTTGGGGGGCTAGAAATAGTGATCTATGCACGTTGGGTTGTGTTAAGCTACGTTCGGTTTTGTTAAGTATCGTCATTTCATACACGGTAGCTACGACTCTTGCTCTATGCACTGCGATTGTATGCATTTCTGCGCTATGCTCTACTCCAATATGTTGTGCTTCGCTCTGTGGACGGAAGCAAGAGTGCTCTCGGTACTCTAGGATGAGTAACGTTACGTTTGGTTACGCTATGTTTGGTCAGGTAAGGAAGGCCAGCTTTGATTTTTGCGTTATACACTGATATTCGGCTGATTTCTGCGATCTGCTGTGGTCTCATATGATCTGCTTGTCTCTGGGGATTCCAGCAATAGCGGCCGTGGCACGGTTGGTTGAGTTAGGTTACGTTTGGTTATGTTACGTTTGCATAGATTAGGCCAGGGTAGCAATGACTTTTGCGCAGTACACTGCTAATCGGTGGATTTCGGCGCTCTACTGTGATCTAATATGCTCTGCTTTAATGCGGGGTCCCCAGAGACAGTGTCCGCGTCGCGTTGTATATGGTTATGTTACGTTTGGTTTGATTAGGCTTCTTTGGGAAAGGAAAGGGCATTTTCGTCTTTTGTGCTCTACTGAGATGCGGTGGATTTCTGCGCTCTACTGTCCTCTAGTATGTTCTTCTTGTCTCTGAGGAGCCGCTAATAGTGGTATCTGCACGTTATGTTGATTAATGCTACGTTTGGTTAGGTTAGGTTAGGGCAGGTTGTGTTAGTATATCTTTGACTTTTGCGCTTTACACTGCAATGCGGCGCATTTCTGCGCCCTACTGTGCTCTGTTATATCCCGATTGGCTCTAGGGAAGCCGGTAATCGTGATCCCGGAACATTATTTTGAGGTAGGATACGTTTGGTAGTATTACGTTAGCTTTGGATAGGTTCGGATAGCTACGACTTTCCTGCTACACACTGTCACCCTATAGGTTTCTGCGCTCTCCTCACCTCTAATATGCTCTGCTTGTCTCTGTGGCGGCCAGCAATACTTGTCGCGGCACGGTAGTGTGAGTTAGATTACGTACGGCTAGATTAGTTCAGGCCGGGTTAGGTCAGGGTAGCTTCGACTTTTGTGCCCAACACTGATATTCTATGGACTTCTGTGCCCTACCGCGCTCCGTCTCATTCCTCTTGTCTCTGTGGACGAAAGCAATAGTGGTCGCGGCTCGTTAGGTTGAGTTATGTTACGTTCGGTTGGGTTAGGCTAGGCTAGGTTTGGTCAGTATACCTTTCACTTCTGCTCTATGCACTGCAATCCTGTCGGTTTATACGCTCTACTGTGCTCTAGCATATTCTGCAGGGCTCTGCGGAGGCCAGCAATAGGCTCTTCGGCACGCTCGGTTAAGCTACGATACCTTCGACAATATTAGGTTCCTAGAGGTTACGACAGGATAGATTCCACTTTTGAGTCATACAATGCTGTTCCGTGTATTTATGCGATCTACATCGCTATACTGTACTCTGCTCGCCTCTGGGGTAGTCAGTAATAGTGGTTCAGGCAGGTTAGTTTGATTTAGGCCACGTTTGGATATGTTACGTTTGGTTAGGGTAAGACAGGGTAACATTTACTATTGAGCTGTATACTGATATTCGGAGATATTCTGCGCTGTATTGTGACCTAATATACTCTGCTTGGCACTGTGGAGGCCGGCAATTGTAATCTCGGCATGTTAGGTTGTGTTACGTTACGCTTGGTTGGCTTGCGTTTGTTTGAGTTAATTCCGGATAGCTTTGACTTTCTCGGCATACACTGTTACTCGGTAGATTTCTGCGATCAACTGTGCTCAACTATGCTCTGCTAGACCTTGGGGCGGCCAGCGATAGTGGTCGCTGCACGTTAGGTTGAGTTAGGTTACGTTTGGGTACGCTACGATTGGTTTGGTTAGGAGGGGATGGCATTGACCTTTGTGCTATACGTTGCTATTCGGTGGACTTCGGCGCTCCGCTGTGATCTTATATGTTCAGCTTGGCTCTGGGGATGACAGCAATAGTATTCTTGGTACGTTATGCCGCGTTAGGCAACGTTTGGTTTGGTTAGGTTCGGTCAGGTTAGGTCAGGATATCTTCGGCCTTTGCGCTATACTCTGAAACACCGCCGATGTCTGTGATCTACTGTGATGTAGTATATTCTGCTTGCGTCTGGAGAGGTCAGCAATAGTGGTGTAGGACGGTTAGGCGGATCTTGGCTACCTTTGGCTATGTTACGTTTGGTTACTTTAGGCTACTGCAACTTCGACTACTGTGCTGTAAGCTCATTTTCGTAGGATTTCTCTGCTCTACTCACATCTAATGTGCTCTGCTTTGTTCTGGGGTGGCCATCAATAGCGCTCGTGGCACAAGAGTTTGAATTACGCTATGTTAGGCTAGGTTAGGTCACGTTAGGTTTTGTTGGGATTCCTTTGACCTCTGTGCTCTACACTGCTTTTCAGTGCATTTCGGTGTTCTACTGGGCTCTAATATATCCTGCTTGGCTCTGGCTAGGCCAACAATACTGGTCTCGTCTCGTTATTTTGAGATGGGCTACGCCTGGTTACGTTAGGTTAGGTAATGTATGGTGTTGATATCTATGACTTTTGTGCTGCACGATGCATTGCGGCGGATTGCGGCGCTCTACTGCGATCTAGTTTGGTCTGCTTTGCTCCGGGCTGGCCAGAAATAATTTTTCCGGTACATCAGGTTGTGTTATGTTACGTTTGGTTAGGTTAGTATAGGACAGCCTTGACTTTTGTGCAATACATTGTGATTCGTTGGATCGCTGCGCTGAACACTCCTCTAGTATGTTCTGCTTGGCTCTGAGGAGGCCAGCAATAGCGGCCTCGGCACGATACACTGAGTTAGGCTGCGTCTGGCTTGGTTAGGTTACATTTGGATCGGTTAGGATACCTTTGACTTTTGCACCATGCGTTGCTATTCGTTGGATTTCTGCGATGTACTGAGCTATAGTATACTCAGCTTTACTCTGTGGAAGTCAGCAATAGTGGCGAAGGCACGGTAGGTAGGGTTATTTTAAGCTTGGCTCTGTTATTTTATGGTAATTTGTGATGCGATTGTTTTGATCTTTGTGCACCACATTGCCATTCGTTCGACATCTGCGCCCCGCGTTGCGCTACTAGTATCCGCTTGGCTCTGGGGAAGCCAGCTATGGTGGTGTAGGGCGGTAAGGTGGTGTTTGGTTAGATCTGGTTATGCTATGTTTCTTTATCTTAAGCTAGGACAGCTTTGACTTTTGTGCTATTCACGGCTGTTCGGGGCACTTCTGCGCTCTATTGTGATCTAATATGCTCTACTTTAATTTGGGGTGGCCAGAGACAGTGGCCGCGTCGCATTTTGCAGTGCTATGTTACGTTTGGTTTGATCAGGTTTGTTTGGGATAGGAAAGCGTATTTTTTAATTTTATGCTCTACACTGGAATGCGGTCGATTTCTGCGCTCTACTGTGCTGTAGTATGTTCTTCTTGTCTCTGGGGATTTAATAGTGATATTGGCACGCTATGTTGACTTAGGCTACGATATGTTAGGTAAGGTTGGGGAAGGTTGTGTTAGTATATCATTGACTGTTGCGCTATACACTGCAATGCGGGGCATTTCCGCGCTCTACTGAGCCCTCTTATATCCCGGTTGGCTCTGGGGAAGCCAGTAATCGTGATCCCGGTACATTATTTTGAGGTAGGATACGTTTGGTTATGTTATGTTGGCATTGGATGGCTACGACTTTCCTGCTATACACTGTGATTCTTTAGGTTTCTGCTCCCTCCTCGCCTATAATATGCTCTGCTTGTCTCTGTGGCTGCCATCAATACTGGTCGCGGCACGTTTGGTTAAGTTACGCTCCGTGCGGTTATGTCACATTTGTCTGCGTTAGGTTCGGATAGCTTCGACTTTTCTGCTATACGATGCAATCCTATGGATTTCTGCGCTCTACTCTCCTCCATTGTGCCCTGCTTGTCTCTTCGTGGGCCAGCAATACTTGTTGCAGCACGTTAGGTTGCGTTGGATCACGTTCAGTCGGGTTAGACTCCTTAGGGATAGGTTAGGATTGCTTTGTCTTTGTGATCAACACAGGTGTCCCATGGACATCTGGGCTCTACTGCTCTCTATCAAATTCTGCTCGTCTCTGTGGATGCCAGGAATAGTGGTGGCGGCACGTTAGCTTCCGTTACGTTACGTTTGGTTAGGTTAGGTTAAGCTTGATTTTGGTCAGGCTATCCTTGACTTTTGTGCTACACACTGCTCTACGGTGGATTTCAACGATTTACATTGCTCTACCATACTCTGCTCGACTATGGCGCGGCCAGCGAGAATGGTCTCGTCACGTTCGGTTCAGTTAGGTACGTTTGGCTGGGTTCGGCTTGTTTGGGTCGGTTTAGGTTCTTTATTTAGCTTTCGGTATCTTTGACTTCTGTCCTTTATACTGTAACGAGGTGGATTTCTGCGCTCAACTGTGCTCTAGTATGTCTTGCTTGGCCCAAGGGTTGCTAGTAATAGTGGTCGCTGCACGATAGGTCGAGCTATGTTACGTACGGGTATATTACGGTTGATTAGGTTGGGAGAGGGTAACTGCGTCTTATGCCGCGTACACTGCCATTCGTCGTACTTCTACTCTCTATATTGCTCTATTATACTCCGCACCCCTCTTGGGAAGCTAGTAATATATGTCGCTGCACGTTAGTTTGAGCTAGGTTACGTTTGTGTATATCCCGGTTTGTTGGGTTAGAAGGTGGTAGCTATGCCTTTTGTGCTATGCACTGCTGTTCGGTGGATTCCTGCGCTCTACATTGCTCTGATTTACACTGCTTGACTCTGGGGTGTCCAGCAATAGAAGACGTGACACGATACGTTGAGACAGGTTACGCACGGTTGCATTACGATTAGCTAGGTTAGGAGGGGCTAGGTTTGACTTTTGCGCTCTACATAGCAATTCGGCGGATATCTGCACTCTGTTGCGCTCAGACATGTTCAGCTTACATCTGACAGGGACAGCAGTAGTGGCATCCGCACATTATGTTGAGTTAGGCTACGTTTGGTTAGGCTAGGTTAGGACACGTTTGGTCATGATAACTTTGACATTTGTGATACACACCGCTTTTCGGTGGATTTCTACTCTCTACATTGCTCTGCTTTACTCTGCTCAAATCTGTGGAGGAGTGTATTAGTGGTCCCGGCACGTTAGGTTAAGTTTTGTTGCTTTTGGTTAGGGTATGCATGTTCGTGTTGGGTTCGGGTAGCTTTGACTTTCGAGGCATAGACTGTTATTCGGTTTATTTCTGCGCTCTACTGTGCTCGACTATAGTCTGCTCAGCTCTAGGGGGGCCAGCAATATTGACAGCTGCGCGTTAGGTTGAGTTAGATTACGTTTGTGTATGTTACGATTGGTTATGTTAGGAGAGGGTAGCTTTGACTTTTGCGCTGTGAGCTGCTGTTCGGTGGATTTCTGCGCTCTACTGCTATCAAATACGCTCTGCTTTGCTCTGCGGAGGTCAGAAATAGTGGCCGCGGCTCGTTAGGTTCAGTTATGTTACGTTTGGTTATGTTCGGTTTGTTTGTGTTATGTTAGGATATATTTGACTTCTGTACTCTACACAGTAATGCCTTGGATTTCTACGCTCTACATTGCTCTACCATACTCTGCTAGACTCTGTGGTGCCCAGTAATAGTGGTCACGTCAGGTTAGGCTGAGTTATGTTACGTCTGGTTGCATTGCGAATGGCTAGGTTAGGTTAGGTTAGTTAAGGTTAGGTCAGGTTAGGTCAGTGTACCTTTGACTTTTGAACATTAGGGAGTAATGCGTCGGATTTCTCCGCTCTTCTGTGCTCCAGTATATCCTGATTTGCTCTGGGGAGGTCAGCAGTAGTGGTGTAGGCTTGATAGATTGAGTTACGTTACGTTTGTTTGTGTTACGTTTGGGTAGGCTAGAATAGGATGTCTTTGACTCTTGCGCTATACACTGCTATTCGGTGGACTTCTGTGCTCCTCATTGCTCTACTATGCTCCGCTCGACTCTGGGGAGGCCAATAGTGGTCGTTGCACAATATGTGTTGCTATATTACGTCGGGTTATGTTACGATTGGTTAGGTTAGGATAGGACAGCTTTGATTTTTGTACTACACTCAGCTATTTGATCGATTCCTGCTCTGCTCGTTACTCTCCTGTATCCTACACTACTCTGCGGATGTTAGCAATATCTGTCGTGGCGCGATAGTTTCTGTTAAGATACGTTTGATTAGGTTACGTCAGCTTTGGTTAGATTTGGATACCTTCGACATTTCTGCCTTACACTGCGATTCCATTGATACCTGCTATCTACTCACTCCTATTATACTCAGCTTGTCCGGGGGGGGGGGGGCAATTCTGGTCTCGGCACGTTAGGCTGAGTTACATTACGTTTGGTTAGGTTAGGTTGGGGTGGGTTAAGTTATGTTGGCGACGACATAAGTGCTCAACACGGATATTCTATGGACCTGCGTGCTCTAATGCCCTCTATAGTATTCCGCTTCTCTCTGGGGAAGCCAGCAATAGTGGTCTCGGCAGGTTAGATTCAGTTATTCTACGTTTGGTTAGGTTAGGTTAGGTCTTGTTAGGTTTGGATATCTTCGACGCAGTTGATTATACAGTAGAGAACACAAATACACCGCATAGTAGTGAATAGCATAAAAATCGAAGCTGCCGCCTCCGAAACTAACCAAACGTAACGCAACCAAGCGTAATATAACTCAACTTGACGTGCCGAGACCACTACTGACGTCCTCCCCATAGACAATACGAATTTCGCAGAGCACAGTAGGGCCCACAATTCCGCCGTATAGCAGTGTGTATCACAGTCGATGAAGCCAGGCTAACCAAAGATGACTTACCCCAACCAAACCAAGCAAATCATAACCCAAACGAACGTGCCGCAAACAATATTTCTGGCATCCCCAGAGCGAAGCAGGACACACTAGAGGAAAGTAGAGCGCAGAAATCAACCACATAGCAGTGTATAACACAAAAGTCAAGGCTATCCTTTCCTAACCTTATCAAACGTATCGTAATCAAGTGTAACCCATCCCATCCTGACGCCCCAGGACCACCATTGCTGCTCTCCGCAGAGCTAAGTAGAACATATTGGAGGCGAGCAGAGCGCAGAAGTCCATCGATTCGCAGTGCATAGCACAATAGTCGAAGTTACCCTATCTTAACATAACCACACGTGACATAAACGAACGTAACATATCTCAACATAACGTGACGAAACCACTATGGCTAGCCACCCTAGAGCCAAGCAGAATGAACTAGAGCGCTGTAGAGCGCAGTAATCCGGGGAATGCCAGTATATAGAAACAAAGGTCAAAGTTGCATCTCCTAACCTAGCCAACCGTAACGCATACAAGCGTAACCTGTCTCAACCTAACATGACGAGACCGCTACTGCTGACCTCTATAGAGACAATCAGAATGTACCAGGGCACATTAGTGCGCAGAAATCAACCGCACTGACGTGAACAGCACATAAGTCGAAGGTATCCTGTCCTAACCTAACCTAACCTATCCCAAGCGAACGCAGCTTAGCTCAATCTAACGTGCCGAGACCACAGTTGCTGGACAGCCCAGAGGCAAGCAGAACATACTAGAGCACACTGAAGCGCAGAAGACCACCGAATATCAGTGTTTAGGCAAAAAGTCAAGGCTATCCTATCCTAACATATACAAACGTAACATAACCAAACATAATATAACTCAATCTAACGTATCACGACCACTATTTCTGGGATTACCTGAGTCGGGCAGGACTTACTAAAGAACAGCAGGGCGCAGAAGTCCATGGAATAGTAGTGTACAGCACAAAAGTCATATCTATCCAGACCTAACCCAAGCTAACGTAACCTAACCAAACATTGCTTACCACAATGTAACCTGCGCAACCACTATTGCTGGCCTCCCATGGGCGAAGCAGAATGCAGTAGAGTGCAGTCGAGCGCACAAATCCTCAGAACATCAGTGTATAACACGAAAGGCAAAGCTACGCTTACCGAACTTAACCCAATTTAAACTAACCAAACGTAGCCTAGATCAACCTAACGTGCTGAGACCACTATTGCTGGCCTCAACTTAACCAAGCAGGCAATATTTGAACTCGGTAGAGCGCAGAAACACGCGGATAGTGGTGTAGATCATCAAAGTGTGTATTATCCTATCCTAACCTCCAAAACGTAACGTAGGGGAACGTAGCATAGCTTAACCTATCGGGCCGAGGCCACTATTGCTGGCCGCCTCAGTGCCAAGATGAAAATACTAGAGTACAGCGGAGAGCAGAAATCCACCGCATTGCAGAGTCTAGTATAAAAGTCAAACATATCCTGACATGACCTGACCAAACCTAACCCATCCAAACGAAGTGTATCTAAACATAACGTGGCGGGACCAATATTGCTGGCCCCCAAGGGCCAACCAGTGCATACTGAAGCAGATTAGAGCGCAGAAGTCCGCCGAATGTAATTGAATGGTGCAAAGGTCAAAGTAGCCTGACGTAACCTAGTCAAACGTATCAAATCCAAGCGTAATATAACTCAACCTAACATGACGGAAACAGTAGTGCTGGCCTCCACAGAGACAAGCAAAATGTACTATAGCACGTAGAGCGCAGGAAACCGCCGCATTGCAGTGCATAGCACAAAAGCCGTAGATACCCTTGCATAACCTGTACTAGCCTAACCAAGCCAATCATTGCATAACTCAACGTGACGTGCAGCGAGCGCGGCTGCTGGCCTCCCCAGAGCCAAGCAGAACACATTATTGGAGAGCATAACGCAGAGTTCCATATGATCGCAGTGTACATCAGAAGAGTCAAAGGTACTCAACCCAAACCCAAACCAACAGAACATAACCAAACATAGCCTACCTCAAGCTAAGGAGGCGTGACCGTTATCGCTGCACTGCCCGTATCCAAAAATTACAGACTAGGGCACAGTAAAGCGCAGAAAACCACCGAATAGCAGTGTACAGCGCATAAGTTAGATCTAGCCTGTCCAAACTGTGCTTGACCCAACCTAACCGACCGTAACCTGCCTGAACATAAGGCTCTGAGACCGCTATACCCGCCATCCCAGAGTTAAGCTGCAAATATTAAAGCGCCGCAGGGAGCAGAAATCCACCTAACAGCAGACCATAGCTCGAAAATCAAGGCCATCCTCTCCTGACCTATATAACGGTAATAAAATCAAACGTCACCCAACTCAACCTAACCTGCTGCGACCGCAATTCATGGCCTCCCGGTGTCCAGTGGAACACGTTAGTGGAGGGTAGATCGCAGAAATCCATATTATCGTTGTGTATATCAGAAAAGTTGATACTTCACAAGCCTCACCCAAACCAACTTGGCATAACCAAGCTTAGCCTGACACAACCTAACGCGCCGAAACCGCTTTCCCTCCCTCCCCAGAGCCAAGCAGGACATACTACAGCACAGTAGAGCGCAGAAGTCCACCGAAGAGCAGCGTACAGCGCGAAAGTTAAGGCTACCCTGACCAAACATTGCCTAATCTAACGCAACCAAACGTCACGAATCACAGCCTAACGATTATAGCCCACTATTGCTGGCATCCCGAGAGCGGGGTAGAACATAGTAAAGCAATGTAGAGTGCAGAAATCCACCGAATAGCGGTATATAGTACAATAGTCTAAGCTACTCTATCCTACCACAACCAAACGCAACGTAACCAAACGCAACATAGCTCAGACTAACGTGCCGAGACTAACACTGCAGGCCTCCCCACAGCCAGACAGAATGTACTAGAGCACAGCAGATCGCAGAAATCAACCGAATAGCAGTGTATAGCACAGAAGTCAGAGCCATCCTTACCAAACTTAACCTAACCTATCCGAGGCAAGGGTAACATTACTTAAACGAACGTGCCGCGACGACCATTGGTGACCTCCACAGAGACAAGCAGATGCTAGTACAGCAATGCATAGCGCAGATGTCGACCGAATAGCAGTGTATAGCACAAAAGTCGAAGCTATCCTAGCCAAACTTAACCAAACCAACCCTTCCTAAACGTAACATAACACAACCAAACCTGCCGCGACCGCTGTTACTGGCCTCCCCACAGACAAGCAGATGCTAGTAAAGCAATGCATTGCACGGGTATCGACCGAATAGCAGCGTACGGAACAAAAGTCAAAGCAACCCTAACCAAATATATCCTAAGCCCAGCGAAGCCACGCGTAACCTAACTCAACCTTGCTTGCTGAAACCACCATTGCTGGCCTCCCCAGAGCCAAGCAGAACACACTAGAGAACAGTAGAGCGCAGAAATTCACCGAGAAGCAGGCTATACCGTGAAAGTCGAAGCAATTCATACCTAACCAAAGTTAACGTATCCTCACCAAACGTAGCCTAACTGAACATAACGTGCCGAAACAGCTATTACTGGCCTCCCCTGAATCGAGCAGAGTACAGCAGAGAAATGCAGAGCGTAGAAATGCCTTTAATTGCGGTGTATAGCACAAAAGTCATAGCTAC
Source organism: Eufriesea mexicana (assembly GCF_001483705.2). NCBI lineage: Eukaryota > Metazoa > Arthropoda > Insecta > Hymenoptera > Apidae > Eufriesea > Eufriesea mexicana. Next base: position 947,790 of record NW_016908527.1, on the reverse strand, counting down.
CCCATCCTAAAGTGGCCAATCGTATCATTACTGAACGTAGCCTAAAACAGTCTATCGTGCAATGACAACTATTGCTGGCCTCCCAAGACACAAACGGAACATGATAGAGCGCAGTTGAGCACATAAGTCCAAATAATATCAGTGTTGAGCACATATGTCAGCGCTATCCCAATCTAACCCAACGTAACCTAACATAACCAAACGTAATCTAACAAGACTTAACATGCCGCGACCAGTATTGCTGGCCTCCACAGAGCCAACCAGAGGATAATAGAGGACCGCCGGGCTCAGATATCCATAGAATCGCAGTGTCCAGCAGAAAAGACGATGCCATCCAAACAATACCAAAGTTAAAATAACCTAACCAAACGTACCCCACCTCGACCTAACATGCCGAGGCCCCTATTGCTGGCCTCACCGTCGCCAAGCAGGGAATATTAGAGGAGAACAGTGCGCTGACGTTCGTAGAATGTCATTGCATATCACGAAAGTCAAAGGCATCTCAATCAAACACAAACAAATCTAGCCGAACATAACGTAACATGTACCAACCTAACGCGCCGCGGCCGCCATTCCTGGAATTCCCAGAGCAAAGCAGGTAAAACTAGGTCACAGTAGAGCGCAGTATTTCACCGAATTGCAGTGCACAGCACAAATGTCGAAGCTACCTTGGCCTCACATAGCCAAGCGTAGCACAACCAAGCGTAACATGACTCAACCTAACGTGCCCAGACCACTATTGCTGACAACCACAGAGGAAGGCAGAATATACTAGAGCACAGTGGAATGCAGAAATCCGCCGCACTGAAGTGTAAAGCACAGAGGTCGAAGGTGCCCTAACGTAACCGGGCATAAGATAACATAAGCAAAAGTTGACTAACTCAACCTCACGTGCCGAGGCCACTGTCGCTGCCTTCCCCAGAGCCAAGCAGAGCATATTAGAGCAGAGCATAGCTCAGAAATTCAACGAACAGCAGTCTAAGGCACGAAAGTGGAAGCCAGGTTTACCAAACCTATCCTAACATAACCTAACAAATCGTTTCGTATCTCAAACTATCGTGCCGCCACTAGTATTGTGCCTATCGAACAGTAACCAGTATTGCTGGCCTCCGCAGAGCCGATCGGAACACATTAGAATAGAGGTGTGCGCTGAAATCCATCGGTTGCCGGGTATAGCAGAAGGGACATTGCTATCCAAATCTGATCCAAATAAACATTACATAACCAAACGTATCATAATTCAAGCTAACGTGCCGCGGCCACTATCTCCGCCCTCCCGAGAGCAGAGCAGAGCATGCAAGATCACAGTAGAGCGCAGAAATTGACCGAAAGGCAGTATATACCGCAAAAGTCAAAGATATCCTAGCTATCCCTAACCGAACATCACGTAACCAAACGTAACATAACATAGGCTAACGTGCCTGGGCTACTATTGCTGACTTCCCCAGAGCCTAACAGAATGTACTAGAACACAGTAGTGTACATAAATCCGCCACAATGCAGAGCAAAGCTCAAAGTCAAAGATATCCTTACAGAACCTTCCCAATCCTAACGTACCAAACGTAGCCTAACTAAATATAACGTGCCGCGACCACCATTTCCGGCCTCCCCAGAGCCAAACAGAAGATACTGGAACACAGTAGAGCGCACAAGGTCACCAAACAGCAGTGTACTGCACAGGAGTCAAAGCCAACCTAACCAAACGCATCCAAATCTAACAAAACTCTACGTAACCTATCTCAACCAAACGTACAACCGTCGCTATTGATGGCCTCCCCAGATTCAAGCAGTTGCTGGTAGAGCAATGCAGCCCAAGCATATCGACCGAATAGCAGTGTGTAGCACAAAAGACAAAGCTATCCTATCCTAACCTAAGCACACGCATCCTGACGTAACCGAACGTAATACAACTGAACCCAACGAGGCGCTACTACCATTGCTGGCCTCCCGAGAGCCGAGCAGAGCAAAGTAGAGCAATGTGGAGCGCAGAAATCCACCGAATAGCAGCGTATAACACAAAAGTCGAAGCCATCCAAACCAAACTGAACATACCCTAACCAAGCCAATCGCAACCTATCCCAAGTTAACGGGCCTAGCCCAATATTGCTGGCCTCCCCAGCGCCAAGCATTGCATGTTAGAGATGAGTAGAGCGCAGGGGTCCATAGAATGGCAGCGTATAGCACGGAAGTAAGGCATATCCAAAGCAACCCCAAACAAACCTAATCCAACCAATCGTAACATAACACACCCTAACGTGTCATACCACTATTTCTCGGATCCCGAGAGTCGAACATAGTATCGTAGAGCAATCTAGAGTGCTAAAGCCCGCCGAAAAACGGTATATATCGCGAAAGTCAAAGCAACCCAATCCTAACCAAAACTTTCATAACCAGACGAAACGTTGCCTAACTCAAACAAACGTGCCGAGAACACTATTGCTGGCCACCGCGCAGCCAAGCACAATACATTAGTGGGGAGTAGAACGCAGAAATCCATAGAGTCGCCGTTTATATCAGAAAAGTCAAAGCTACCGGAATCTAACCAAAACCGACAGAGCATATCCGAACACAGCCTACCTTACCCTAACGGGCCGAAACGGCCTTTGCTGCCACGCCAGCCCGCTCCACTCCCCGCCCCAGAGCCAAGCAGTACATACTGGAGAACAGCAGAGCGCAGAAGTACTCCAGATGGCAGTCCACAGAACAAAAGTTAAAGCTATGCTTACCAAACATAGCCTAACCCAGTCTAACCGAACGTTACCTGTATCAACATAACTATTCTAGGCCGCTATTGATGACATTGCCAGAGCCAAGCTGAGAATATTAGAGCACAGTAGGGCGCAGTTATCGACCTAATAGCAGACTACATCACAAGGGTCAAAGCAATTCCTTCCTAACCTAACAAAACCTAACACAGCCGAACGTATCCTAACTCAAACTAACGTGCAGCGACCACTAATGCTGGCCGCACCAGAGCCAAGCAGAGCACAATAGTGGAGTGTAGACCGAAGAGATCCATAGAATCGCATTGTATATCAATAATGTCAAAGCTACCCAATCCTAACCCAAATCAACTGGACATAGACAGACATAGCCAAACTATATCTAATGCCCCGAGACCGCAATTGCTGCCCTCCAAAAGGCCAAGCAGGACATACTATGGCACAGTAGAGCGCAGAAGTCCTCCGAACAGTTGTGTCCACAACAAAAGTTAGACCTATCTCAACCAAGCTTAGGCTAACCCAACGTAACCATCCGCAACCAGACTCAATAAAACGTGCTGAGGCCACTGTTGTTGGCCTTACCAGAGCCAACCTGAAAATGTTAGCGCACTGCAGGGCGCGGAAATCTACCTAATAGCCGACTATGGCACTGAAGTCAAAGCTTTCTTCTACTAACCTAACCAATCGTGACATAGCTAAACCTAACCTGCCGCGACGACAATTGCTGGCATCCCCAGAGACATGCAAGACATACTAGTGCAGAGTAGGGACCAGAAGTTCGCCGAACTGCAGTGTAAGTCACAAAAGTTAAATCTATCCTGACGTAACTTAGCCTAACGCTTCATAACCGAATGCAACCTGACTCAACATAACGTGCCGAGACCACTATTGCTGGCCTTCCCTGAGTGAAGCTGAACACGTTAGAGCACTGAAGGGCGCAGGGATCCAACTAATAGCAGACGACAGCACTAGAGACCAAGCTATGCCCTCCTAACCTAACCAATCGTAGCATGACGAATTGATGCAAATGAATGCAACGAATAGCAGTCTATAGCAAAAAAGTCAAAGCCATCCTCTCCAAACATAGCCAAACCTTACCCAGCCAAACGTTATCTAACATACCAAAATCTGCCACGACCACACTTAGTGGCCTCCACAGAAAAAATCGTTTGCTAGTAGAGCAGCGCAGAGCGCAGCTATAGACCGTATGGAGTGTAGACCTCAAAAGTCAAAGCTATGCTAACTAAACCAATCCGAACCTAACCAAGCCAAGCGTAACATAGCAACACCTTGCGCACAGGGACAACAATTTCTGGCCACCGCAGATTCAAGCAGTACATATTAGAGTACATTAGAGCACAGAGGTGCCCAGTAAGGCAGTGTATAGCACAAAAGCCGGAGCTATCCTGTCCGAACGCAACCAAACGTAGCGTAACCAAACGTAACCTAACATGAACTTACGCGCGTTCACCTCAATTGCTGACCTCCCCAGAGCCAAGCAGAATATACTATAGCGCTGTAGAGCGCAGACACTCGCCGCATCGAAGTGTAATGCAGAAAAGAGGGATACATCCTTACCTAACCTGACATAACAGGAGATAACCGAACGTAACGAAGCCCAATATAGCGACCCTAGCCAACTATTGCTGGGCTCCCCACCGCCAAGCGCTGCATATTGTGGGAGAGTGTTGCACAGAGGTCCATATAATGGCAGTTAATAGCATGGAAGTCAGAGATATCCTAACCAAACACAAACAAACCTAACCTAACCAAAAGCAACATAACACATCCTGACGCTCCGCTGCCACTATTTCTGGAACTTCCAGAATAAAGCAGGGAATATTAGGGCACAGTGTGGCGCAGAAATCCACCGAGTCGCAGCGTACAGCACAAAAGTCAAAGCAATGCTGTCATAATCAAACCAAGCTTACCGTAACCAAACGTAACCTAACTCAGCCTAACGTGCCTAGACCAGAATTGCTGACCTCCACAGAGCAAAGCAGAATATACTAGAGCAAGAACGATCCCCGAGGTCCTCCGCTGTGAAGTGAAAAGCACAAAAGTCTGACATAGCTTAATGTAACCTGGCATATCCTATCATAGGCAAGCGAAGACTAACGCTCTCTAACGTGCTGAGACCACCATTGCCGGCAGACGAAGCGCCAAACAGTGCACATTAGAGGACAGCAGAGCGCTGAAATCCACCGAATAGCAGTGTATAGCGTAATAGTCAAATGTATCACGTCCTAACCTAACCAAACGTAGCATTTCCGAACGCATCGTAACTAAGCCTATTGTGCCTAGAATACAGTTTCTGGCACCTGCAAAGCCATGCAGAAAATACAAGAGGAGAATAGAACGCGGAAATCCACCTAGTAGCAGTGTACAGCACAGAAGTCGTAGATACTCTAGTCTAACATAGCCAAACATAATACAGCCAAGCGTACCCAAACTCAACCTAACGTGCCTAGACCGCCTTTGCTCACCTCCTCAGAGAAAAACTGAATATAATAGAGCACAGTAAGGCGCAGATATCCTCCGAACAGCAGTGTATGTCGCAGAAGTCAAAGCTATCGAATCCTAACCTAACCAAACGTAGACTAACCAAACGCAGCCTAGCTCAACCTGTCGTGCCGAGATCACTATTGCTGGAGTCCCTAGATCCAAGCAGAATATATTACAGCACAGCAGGGAGCAGAAGTCCACCGCATAGCAGCGTATAGCACAAGAGTCAAAGCTATCCTTTCTTAACCTTTCCAAACGTAAAGTAACCAAACGTAGCATGACTTTACCTGACGTGCCGAGACCTATATTGCTGCCGTCCACAGAGCCGAGCAGAACACATTAGAGGAAAGTAGAGCGCAGAGGTTCATGTAATCGCAGTGCATAACGCAATAGTTGAAGCTAAACTATTCCAACGTATCCAAACTTAGCATAGCCGAAGGTAGCTTAAGTAAACCTAACGCACCGAGACCACAATTCCTTTTCTACGCTGAGTCGAGTAGAATATACTACAGCAGAGTAGAGCGCGGTAATCCACCGCAAAGCAATGTATACCACAAAAGTCGAAGATATCCCGACATAACATGTCCAAAACTAAACTAACCTATCCTATACAAACCTAACCTAACCTAACCTAACCTAACATATAACCAACCGTAACGCAACTAAACCTAACATACCGAGAGCACTATTGCCGGCATCCCGAGCTCCAGGCAGAGCATATTAGAGGAGAGTAGAGCGCAGAGGTCCATAGAATGGCAGTGTATTGCACGAAAATCAAAAGTATCCAAACATAATCCAAACAAACGTAACCTAAACAAAAGTAACCTCACACAGATTAGCGCGCCGCGTCAACTATTTCTGGCAAACCCAGACAAAAGCTGGGAATATTAGTTCGCAGTAGAGCATAGAAACCCACCGAATAGCTATGTATTTCACGAAAGTCAAATCCATCCTGTCCAAACTTAGCCCAAACGAAACTAACCAAGCGTTACATACCACAAGCATATGGGCCTCGACCACTATTTTTGTCCTCCCCAGAGATCAGCCGAAGCTAGTAGAGCAACGCAGATCGCAGATATCGAACGAATGGCAGTGTATAGCACAAAAGTAAAAGCCATCGTAACCAAACTTAACCAAACCTTACGTAACCAAGCTTAACCTGACACAACCATACGTTGCACGACCACAGTTGCTGGCATCCCCAGAGACAAGCGGATGCTAGTAGAGCAATGCTGATCGCAGATATCGACCGAGTAGCAGTGTATAGCACAAAAGTCGCAGCTGCCATAACCAAACATAACCTAACCTGGCCAGGCCAAACGTAACATAAATGAACCTAATGCGCCGAGACCTCTACTGCTGTCCTCCCCAGAACCAGGCAGAGCATGCTCGAGCACACCGCAGCGCAGAAATCCACCGGATACCTGTGCATAGCACAAGAGTAAAAGCTGTCCTGGCCAAGCTTAGCCAAAACGAAACTATCCGAACGCAGTCTATCTCATCGTAACGTGCAGTGACCGCCATTTCTAGCCTTCCGAACCCCAAGCAGAACACACTGGGACGCTGTAGAGCGTTGAAATCCACCGAAATGCAGTGTATAACACAATAAAAGAAGCTACTACCTCCAACCCTACCCAATCATAACATTACCAAACACAACAGAACACAAACTGAAGTGCCGCGACCAGGATTGCAGGCCTCCACAGAGCCAAGCAGAACATATTAGTGTGTAATAGAACTCAGATCCATAGAATCGCAGTGCGCAACTGAGAAGTCTAAGCTACCGAAGCCTAACCCAAACCAACAGAGCCAAACATATCATCGCATAGCTCAACATAACGTGCCGCGACCACTATTGCTGCACTCGCCAGGGACAAGCTGGATATAGTAGAGCATAGTAGAGCGTAGAAGTCCACCGAGTATCAGTGTATACCGCGCAAGTCGAATCTATCCGAGCCTAACCCAAACTAACATAACGCATCCATACTCAGCCTTAATAAACCTATCGGTCCGAGACCACTATTACTGGCCTCGCCATCGTCGAGCAGAGTATAGTAGAGCAACGTAGGGCGTAGCAATCAACCGAGTAGCTGTTTATAGCACAAAAGCCGAAACTACCATATCCTAACATTTCCAAGCGTAGTATAACCATACGCCTCCTAAATTAACTTAACGTGCCGGGACCACTTTTGCTGGCCTACCCAGAGACAAGCAGAATATACTGGAGCACAGTAGAGCGCAGAAGGCCGCCAAATAGCAGTGAACAGCTCAAAAGTCAGGGAAACCCTAACCAAACCTGCCCTAACATAACCAAACGAAACGCAGGCTGACTAAGACTTACGTGCCAAGCCCACCACTGCTGACCTCCATAGAGTAAAGCGGACGCTAGTAGAGCAATCTTCAGAGCGCAGCCTTCGACCGAATAGCAGTGTCTAGCACAAAAGTCACAGCTACCTGAACCAAACCACGCCAAACCTGGCGAAGCAAAACGTAACTTAACACGACCTAACGTGCCGAGACTACTATTGCTGGCCTTCCCAGAGACAAGCAGAACATATTAGAGCACAGTCGAGCGGAGAAATCAACCGAATAGCAGTGTATAGCACGAAGGTCAAAGCTATCCTATCCTAACCGGTCGAAAGGTAACGAAACCAAACGTAACACAAATCAACATAGCGTGCCAGACCATAGTTGCTGACATTCCCAGAGCCAAGCAGAATACACTAGAGCACAGTAGAACGCAGAAATCCGCAGAATAACAGTGTATAGCTCAAAAGTCAGGGCTACCCTGTCCGTACCTAGGCTAACGTGACCTAAACGCACGAAGCATAACTCAACATAACGTGCCTCGACGACTATTGCTGCACACCACCGGGCCAAACAGAATACAGCATAGCATAGTAGAGCGCAGAAATCCACCGAATAGCAGTGTATTGAACGAAAGTCATAGTTATCCTGGAGTAACATAACCAAACGAAGCATAAACGAACGTAACCTAACGCAACCTGACGTGCCTAGACATCTGTTGCGGACCTCCAAAGCGCGTAGCAGAACATATTAGAGGACAGCATAGCACAAAAGTCAGTCGAATAGCAGTTCACGCCACAAAAGTTAAAGCAATCATTTCTCAACAAAATAAACCGTAATATAGCCAAATGTAAAATAACTCAAATCAACGTGCCGCGGACAATACTGCTGGTATCCCCAGAGTAGGGCAGAGCGTAGTAGAGCACAGTACGGGGCAGAATTCCACAGAATATCAGTTTACAACACGAAAGTCGAAGCTATCCAAACCAAACCCAAACAAGCGTAACCTTACCAATCGTAGCATAACCCGTACTATCATGCAGAGACAACTATCGCAGGCATCCTCATAGCCAAGCAGAGCACACCAGGGCACAGCAGAGCGCAGAAATCAACCGAATATAAGCGCATTGCACAAAAGTCATAGCACTAATCTCCTAACCTGGCCAAACGTGACATGACCAGACGTAGCATGGCCCAACGTGTGGCGCCACGACTGCCATTGCAGGCCTCACGCCAGGCAAGGACAGTATAGCAGAGCGCAGTAGAGCGCAGAAAGCCGCCAGATAGGAGTTTATAGCACAAGTGTCAAAGATATCCTAACCTAACCTGTCATAGCCTCACCTAACCAAGCATGGAATAGCTAAACCTAAAGTGCCGCTAACGTTATTGATGGATTCCCCAGAGACAAGGGGAATATTGTATAGCACAGTAGAGCAAACAGGTCCATAGAATGTCAGTGTTGAACACATAAGTCTGAGCCATCCTAACCTAACCCAACCAAACATAACATCAGCAAACGTCATCCTAACTTAACCTTAGTGCCGAGATCACTACTGCTGGCCTCTCCAGAGCCAAGCCGGATATACTAGGGCACAGTAGAGCGCAGAAACCCACCTGATAACAGTGTATAGCAAAAAGGTCAAAGGTACCCTATCCTAACCGAACAAAGCGTAACATATCCGAACGCCGCGTAACACAAACTACTGTAACACGAACGCCATTGATGGCCTCCCCAGAGTCGAGTGGAGTATAGTAGAGTAACGTAGTGAGCAGAAATCCACCGAACAGCAGTTCATAGCACAAAACTAGAAGCTATCGCGTCCTAACCTAACCAAACCTAACCAATACAAACATAATATGACACAACTTATCGTGCCGCGACCACTCTTGCTGGCCTCCCGAGGGCTAGAACATATTAGAGGACAGTACTGCGCAGGCATCCACAGAATCACAGTGTAAAGCAGAAATGTCAATGCCATCCCAACCTTACCCATGCTAACTTAAACTGACCAAACGGAACAAAACTCAAACCTAACATGCCGCAGACACGATTTCTGACCCCCCAAGAGCGAAGCAGATCATATTGGAGCACAGCAGAGGGCAGAATCCCAACGAAAAGCAGTATGTAGCACAAAAAACGAAGGTACACTATCCTAACTTGAACAATCGTAACACTACCAAACGCAATCAAACTGATCCAAACGAACTGCTGCCACTACTGCAGGCCTACCCAGCGCCAACCATAGCATATTGGAGCACAGTAGAGCGTAGAAATCCACAGAGTAACAGTGTACAGCACAAAAGTCAAAGTTATCCTATCCTAAACTAACCAAATGTAACATAAGCGGACGTGAGGTAAACCAACCTGACGTGTCACGGACGGCATTGCTAGCCTCACGAGAGCTAGGCAGAGCACAGCAGAGCAACGTATGGTGCAGAAATCCACAGAATTGAAGCGTATAGCACAAAAATTAGAGCCATTCGAACCAAACTTAGCCAAACCTAACCTAGCCAAACGTAACCTAGCTAAACCAAACGAGCAACGGTCACTGTTGCTGGCCTCCACACAGTCAACCAGATGCTTGTAGAGCAATGCACAGCGCGGGCATAGACTGAAGGGCAGTGTATAGCAAAAAGGTCAACGCCATCCTAACCAAACTTACCCTAACCTAGCTTTACCAAGCGTAACATGAATCAACCAAACCTGCCACGACCGATATCACTGGCATCCACGGAGGCAAGCAGATGCAAGTAGAGCAATGCAGGGCACAGATATCGACCGTATAGCAGTGCATAGCACAAGGGTCGAAGCTATACTAACCAAACCTATCCGAACCTAGCCATGCCATGCGTAACCAGACTCAACCTTGCGTGCCGAGGCCATCACTGCTGGCCACTCAAGACCCAAGCCGAGAATGCTAGAGCACAGTAGAGCGCAGAAACTCAACGTACAGCAGTGTATAGCACAAAAGTCAAAGCTATCCGTTCCTAACCTAACCAAACTTAACGTGACCAAGCGTAGCCTGACTCTTCCTAACGTGCCGAGACCTCAATTCCTGCCCTCCTCAGAGACAAGGAGGTCACATTAGAGGAGAGTAGAGCGCAGAAGTCCATAGAATCGCATGGCAAAACACAAAAGCCGAAGATACCCTATCCTATCATAGTCAAAGGTAACACAACCGAACTTAGCTTAACTAAACCAAACGCGCCGAGAAAACCATTGCTTGCCACACCAGAGCTAAGCTGAATATACTGGAGCGCAGTAAAGCGCAGTAATCCACTGCATTGCAGTGTGTAGCACAAAAGTCGAAGATATCGACTCCTATCCTGGCCTAACCTAGCAAACCCAAGCGTAAACTAACTTAACATAACGTGCCGAGAATAACATTGCTGTCATCCACAGAGAACAGCAGGGCATATTAGAGCAATGGTGAGCGCCGATATAGGCCTAACAGCGGTGTATAGCATAAAAGTCGAAGCTACCCTATCATAACGTAACCGAACGTAACGAAACCGAGCGTAATACATCTCAAGCAAAGTGCCGAGACCACTGTTTCCGGCCTCCCCGGGGCCAAGCAGAACACACTGGAGCACAGTAGAGCGCAGAATTTACAGAACAACTGTCTATACCATGAAAGTCAAAGCAATCCTTACCTAACCAAAGCGAAAGTAACCTAACCAAACGTAGCCAGACTCAACCTAACATGCCGAGACCGCTATTGCTGATCTCCCCAAAGTGGGGCAGAGTACAGTGGTGCAATGTAGAGTGCTGAAATCCAACGAATTGCTGTGTCTATCCCAAAAGTAGAAGCTACCCTGTCCTAACCTAGCCAAACGCAAAGGAACCAAACGTAACACATCTTAGACTAACGTGCCGAGGCTAATACTTCTGGCATCCCCATAGCCAAGCAGAATATGCTATAGCACAGCAGAGCGCAGAGATCAACCGAATAGCATATTACAGCACAAAGGTCAAAGCCATCCTGACCAAACATGACCATTCGTAACCTAGCTAAACCAAACGTGTAACGGTCGCCATTGATGGACTCCCCAGAGTCAAACAGATGTTAGTGGAGCAATGCATAGCGCTGATATCGACCTAGTAGCAGTGTGTAGCACAAAAGTGAAAGCTACCCAGTCCAAACATAACTTAACCTAACCTACCCAAACGTAACCTAACATAACCTAGTTTGCCGAGGCCACCATTTCTGGCCTGCCCAGAGCCAGGGAAACGTACTAGGGCAGAGTAGAGCGCAGAAATACACAGAACAACAGTTTATACAACGAAAGTCGAAGCTATCCAAACTTAACCCAAATTAACATACCCTATCCGAACGTAGCATACCTCAACGTGACGCGCCGAGAGGATTATTACTGGCCACCCCAGAGACGAACAGAGAATAGTAGAGCGATGTAAGGGTAGAAATCCAGCGATGTGCGGTGTACAGCACATAGGCCAAAGCTAACATGCATTAACATATCCAATCGTGACATTGGCAAACGTATCCTAACAAAACCCTTCGTGCCACGGCCACTATTCCTGGCCTCCCCAGATTCAAGCAGAGTATAGTAGAGCACAGAAGGGTGCAGAAAGCACCCAAATAGAAACGTAAATCACAAAGGTCAAGGATATCATAGCCTAACCGATGCTAACCTAACCTAACCAAACATTGAATAACTAAACCTAACGAGCCGAGACTCCTACTGCTCGCCTCCCCAGAGCCAGGCATGACTTATTAGAGCACAGTAGGGCGCAGAAATTCAACGAATAGCAGTGCCTAGCATAAAAGTCAAGGACATCCTAGCCAAACCTGACCTAACATAACCCAACCAGCCGTTAACTAACTCAATCTGTCGTGCGACGACCTCCATTTATGGCCTGCACAGAGTCAAATAGATTATAGTAGGAGAATGAGGAGCGCAGAAATCCACCTAATGGCAGTGTATAGCACAAAAGCCGATGTAATATCGTCCTAACACAGCCAATCCTAATCAAGCGAAACGTAATACTGCTCAACGTTACGTGCCGCGACCACCATAGCTGGCCTGCCCATGGCCGCTCAGAGCGCATTAGAGGAGAGTAGGGCGCAGACATCCATAGAATCGCAGTGTAAAGCAGAAGAGTCAAAGATATCCAAACATTACCCTTGCTAACGAAAACTAACCAAGTGAAACCCAAATAGACCTAATATGCCTCGGCCACTATTTAAAGCAGAGCAAAACAATGCAGAGCATACTAGAGCACAGCAGAGAGGAGAAGTCCACCGAAACCAGTATGTAGCACAAAAATCAAAGGAGCACTATCCTAACATAACAAATCATAACAATACTAAACGCAACGAAACAGAACCGAACGTGCCCCCAACACCATTGCTGGCCTTCCCAGAGCCAAGTAGAGAAAATTAAAGTAGAGAAGGGCGAAGTGTCCAATGGAATGACAGTGTATAGCACGAAAGTTTAAGATAACCTAACCTAACCCGAACAAATCTGACCGAACCAAACGTAACCTAACAGGACGTAAGGCGCCGCGGCCACTATTTCCGGCATTCCCTGATCATAGCAGGGAACATCAGATCGCAATAGTGGGCAGAAATCCACCGAATGGCAGTGTACATCACAAAAGTCAAGGCTATCCTATCCTAACCTAACCAAACGTAACATAAGCGGTCTTAACGTATCACAACTTGACGTGGCAAGACCGCTATTGCTGGCCTCACGTGAGCTAAGCACAGTATAGTAGAGCAATGCAGAACGCGGAAATTGTCCGGATAGCAGTGCACTGCACAAAGTAAAGGCTATCCTAACCAATCATAGCCCATTGTAACGTAGCCGAACGTAGCACACCTCAACCTAACTTGCCAAGGGCACTACTCCTGGCACCCACAAAGGCAAGCGGATTGCGATAGCGCTCAGGAGATAGCACAAGTGCATAGAATAGCAGTGAGTAGCGCAAAAGTCAATGCCATTCTAACCGAGCACAACGAAACCTAACTTAACACATCGTATCCTAACAAAACCTATCGTGCGGCGGTTACTATTGCTGGCCGCCCGAGAGTAAAGCGGAGTATAGTAGAGCAATGTAGAGCGCAGAAATCCACCGAGTATCAGTGTATAGCACAAAAGTCAAAGCAATCATATCAAAATATAGCTAAAGGTACCATAGACAAATGCGACATAACTCAGACTAACGCGCCGATGCCTATACTGCTTGCATCCACATAGCCAAGAGAATATGCTAGACCACAGCAGAGCGCAGAAATTCGCCGGAATGCAGTTTACAGCAAAAAAGTCAAAGCCACGCTGACCAAACATAGCCAAGCCTATTCTAACAAAGCGTAACGTATCCCAAACTAACCTGCCACGACCGCTATTTCTGGTCTCTCCAGAGACAGGCAGATGGTAGTAGAGCAATACTGTGCGCAGAAATAGAATGAAGAGCACTATATAGCACAAAGGAAAGGCTGTACTGACCAAACCTATCCGAACCTAGACAAGCCATGCGTATACTATCTCAACCGTGCGTGCCGAAGCCACCACTTCTGGCCTCCCCAGAGCCAAGCAGAACATACTAGAGCACACAAAAGAGCAGAAATTCAACGTACAGCATTGTATAGCGTAAAGGTCAAGGCCATCATAATCAAACCTAACAGAAACTAGCCAAACCAGGCGTAACCTTACTCAACCAATCGTGTCACGGACACTATTGCTGGCCACCTCTGACTCGAGTAGAGTATAATAGAGCAATGTAGAGCGTGGAAATCCAACGAATAGCAGTTTATGGCACAAGAGTCAAAGTTATGTTATCCTAACTTAACCAAACGTAACATAGCCGAATGTGACCACACTCCACCTAATCGCCCTACACAACTATTGCTGACATCCAAAGAGTCAAGCAGAATGGAGTAGATCACAGTAGAGCAAAGAAATCCGCGTCGTTGCAGCGTAAAGCAAAAAAGTGAAAGCAACCCAAGCCCAACCCAAACCACCATAACCTAGCCAAGCGTGGCCTAAGTGAAACAGACTTGCCGAGAACGCTATTACTGGGCTCCTTGGAGTCGTGCAGAGTAGAGCACAGCAATGTAGAGCGTAGATATCCAACGAAAAGAGGAGTATATCGCAAAAGTCAAAGATGCTCGGCTGCTAAGCAGAGTATAGCAGAGCAATGTAGAACACTGAAGTAGCCCGAATGGCAGTCTATAGCACAAAAGTCTAGGATATCCGGACCAAACCTAGCCAAACCAAGCCTAACCACACGCAACATAACTCAACCTAACGTGCCGAGAGCGTTGTTCCTGGCGTCCACAGTGAAAAGCAGAGTATGATACCGCACAAAAGACCGCAGGAGACCATAAAATAACTGTGTGTACCACAATATTTAAGCCAACCTAACCTAATGCAACGTATACTGCAAATACCAAACGTAACCTAACACAACCTAACGTGTGGCGACCATTACTGCTGGCCTCCCGAGACACGAGCGGGGTATAGTAGAGCAATGTACAGCGCAGGCTTATACCGAATAGCCGTGTATAGCACAAAAGTCGAAGGTACCCTTTCCTAACCTATCCTAACGTAACATAGCCAAACGCAACCTAACCCAGACTTACGTGCCGAGACCAATACTGCTGGCCTCCCCGGAGTCAAGCAGCAAATACTAGAGAAAAGTAGGACTCTGGAATGCACCGAAAAACTGTCTATACCACGAAAGGCGAAGCTATCCAAACCTAACCCATACCAACTTAGCCTAACCGAACGTGGCCTAACTCAACCTGACTCACCGAGACAACTATTCCTGGCATCCACAGCGTCGAACAGAGAGTAGTAGAGCACAGTGCAGCGTAGAAAGACACCAAATAGCAATGTATACCGCTATAGTCAGAGATACCCTAACCTAAAAAACATAGACTAACTTAAACAAACGTGCCGCGATCTATACTGCTGGCCTCCCCAGAACAAAGCAGTCACGTTAGAGCATAGACGAGCGGAGAATTCCACCAAAAAGCAGTATGTGGCACAAGAGTCATAGGTACACTATCCTAACCTAGCAAATCGTAAGACTACCGAATGTAACCAAACTCAACCAAACGTGCCGCCACCGAAATTGCTGCCCCCCCCCCTGATCCAAGCAGAACATGCTAGAGGAGAGTAAACCGCAGAAATCCATTGAATCACAGTTTACAGCATAGAAGTCGAAGATAAACGGACCAAGCCCAGACTAACATATCCTAACCTGACAGCAGGCTCAACATAACGTGCCGCTGCCACTACTTCTGGCCTCCACAGGGCCAAGCAGATTAGCGTGTAGCAGAGTAGAGGACAGGAATCCACCGAATAACAGTGTACAGCACAAAAGTCGTAACTATCCCCTCCTAACCTGACCAAACGCTACGTATGCAAACGTATCGTTCCCCAACCTGGGGTGCCACGACCACCATTTCTGGCCTCGCGGAAACAAAGCAGGTAACAGCAAAGCAATGTACAACGATGAAATCCACAGCATAGCATTGTAAAGCACGATGGTCAAAGCTATCCCATCCAAACCTATCCAATCTTGGCATAACCGAACGTAACATAGATCAAACTAACGTTCCGCGACCACAGTTTCTGGCGTCCCCAGAACTAAGCAGATTGTGGTAGGGCGCAGTAGAGCGCAGGAGTCCAGAGAATAGCACTTTGTATCGCAAGATTCGAAGCAACCCTAACCTAAGGCAACGGAGCATAGCCTAACCTAACGTATTATAACCCAAGCTAACGTGCCGCTACCGCTATTGCTGGCCTCCCCAGTATCCAGCAAATAAGAGCAGAGGACGGAGGAGAGCAGGTATCCACCGAATAACAGTGAATAGAACGAAAGTCATAGCTACCATAACCAAACTTATCCATACCTGGCTTACCCACACGTAACCTAACACAACCTAACGCGCAAGGACCACATTTCTGGCCACGCAAGAGCCAAGCAGAGTATAGCCGAGCAATGTAGGACGCTGAAATGTACAGAACAGCAGCGTATAGCACAAAAGTCAAAGATATACCAACTAAACATAACCAAACCTAGCCGGACCGAACGCAACATAACTCAACCTAACTTGCAGCGACCACTATTAATGGCGTCCCCAGACGCAAGCAGAGTCTTGTATCGCACAGTACTGCGCAGATGTCCAAAGAATCGCCGTGTAAGGCAGAAAAATCAAAGATATCCAAACATCACCCATGCTAACTGAAACTATCCAAACGAAGCCTAACTAAGCCTAGCACTCCGCAGCCACTATTTCTGGCCTCCCCAGATCTAATCGGAGCATATTAGAGCACAGTAGGCCGGAGAAATCCACCGAAATGCAGTATGTAGCGCAAAAGTCAAATGTACCCCAACCTAACCTAACCAACCATAACGAAACCAACCGTAACCAAACTCAACATATCGTGCCGCCGCCACCATTGCTGGCATCCCCAGGTTCTAGCAGATTAGAGTAGAGCGCACTGAGGCGTAGGAATCCACCGAAAAGCTGTGTACAGCAGGAAGGTCAGCGCTACCCTTGCCAAACGTAGGCTAACTTAACCAAACAAAACGTAGCCTAACAAAACCTAACGTGCCACGAGCACTATTGTATAGTAGAGCAACGTAGAGGGCAGAAATCCAATGATTAGCAGTGTATAGCACAAAAGTCATATCTATCCTGCCCTCACCCGTCAAAACGTAATATAGCAAACGCAACGTAACTTAACCCAACGTCCGAGAACACTATAGCTGGTATTCCCAGACCCAAGCAGAATACTCTGGAGCACAGTAGAGCGCAGGAAGCCACCAAATAGCAGTGTATAGCACAAAAGTCAAAGATATCCTAACCTAACCTAACCAAACGTAGAATACCTAAGCCTAACGAGCCGCGACCAGTATTGCTGGCATACACAGAGCCAAGCAGAACATACTAGAAGAAAGTAGATCGCAGAAATCAGCGAATAGCTGTGTATAAGGCAAAAGTCGGTGCCATCCTAACCATACTTGACCTAACCAAACCTAACCAAAAGTAACCTAATTCGGACGGCAACCACTACGGCTGGCCTTCCGAGAGTCGAGCAGAGTATAGTAGAGCAACATAGAGCACAGGAATTCAACGAATATCCGAGTATAGCGCAGAAGTCAATGTCATTCTGTGCGAACCTGACCAACCTTATCATAGCCAAACGTAACCTAACTCAGCCTGGCGTGCATAGACCACTATTGCTGACCCCCTCAGATTCGGGCAGATTATAGTAGAGCACAGTAGAGCGCGGAATTCCATCGAATACGAGTGCACAATGCGAAATACCAACCTATCCTAACCTAACCCAAATCCTCATAACATAACCAAACGCAGCCTAAATGAACCAATCGTGCCGACCAGTATTTCTAGCCTCCTCAGAGCCAAGCAGAATATACTACAGTACAGTGGAGCGCTGTAACCAACCGTCTTGCAGTGTATAGCACAGGAGTGAATGATACCCTAACACAACCTGTCCGAATCCAACCCAACCGAAAGTAGCCTAACCCAGCACAACGTGCCGAGGCCAGTATTGCTGTCCTCAACAGAGCCAGGAAGAGCATATTAGAACAACGTAGAGCTCAGAGATCCACCGAATGTCAGTGCATAGCACGAATGTCAAAGCTACCTATAGTAACCTAACCAAGCGTAACATAACCATACGTAAACTATCTAAACCTAACGAGCCGAGACAAATATTACTGGCCTCCACAGAGTCGAGCAGTGTGCAGTAGAGCAACATAGAGCAATGCACATGTCATCCGAATAGCGGCGTATAACACAAAAGTCGATGCTACACTCTCCTAAACTCACCAACCGTGACATAACCAAACGTAGCCTAACACAACCTATCGTGCCATGACCACCTTTGCTGGCCTCCCCTGAGCAGAGCAGAGTATGGTAGACCGCAGTAGAGCAGGAAAACCCCCGAATAGCAATGTATGGCGCAAAGGTCAAAGATACCCTGCCCTATCCATACCAAACCTGACATAACCCAACATAGATAAGCTGAACCTAACTTGCTGCTAACACCATTGCTGACTTCCCCAGAGGCGAGCAGCATATAATAGAGCACAGTAGAGCACAAAAGTCCATAGGAGATCAGCGGTTAGTACATACGTCATAGCCATTCAAACCTAACCAGATATAAGGTAGCCTGACCAAACGTATCCTATCTCAACCTAACGTGCCGAGACAAATACTGCTAGCCTCCCCTACGCCAAGCTGGGTATTTAAGAGGAGAGTAGAGCGCAGAGGTACATAGAGGGGCAGTGTATAGCACGAAAGTCAAAGATATCCTAACCTAACCCAAACAAACCTAACCTAACCAAGCGTAACATAACAAATCCTAATGTGCCGCGGCCAATATTTCAAGCACTCCCAGATCAAAGCAGGGAACATTAGAACACAGTCGAACGCGGAAACCTACCGAATATCAGTGTATAGCTCAAGAGTCAAAGCTACCCCATTCTAACATAGCCAAACGTAACATAGTCGGACGTAACGTTACCCAACCTCACGTGCCACGACCACTACTGCTGGTTTGCCAGAGACAAGCAGAATTTGGTAGAGGACAGTAGAGCGCAGAAACCCTTAGAATATCAACGTTGAGCGTATATGTCAGAACTGTCCTAACCTAACCCAACATAACCTAACACAACCAAACGAAATCCAGCTTCACATACCGTGCCGCACCAGTACTGCTAGCCTCCGCAAAGCCAAGCAGAGCATGATAGTGGATCGCAATGCGCAGAAATCCATATAATCGCCGTGTATGGCAGAAAATTCGAAGCTACCCAAACCTAACCACACCTGATATAACGTAACCAAACATTTCTCAACCTATCATGCCACGACCGGTACTGCTCGTCACCCCAGAGTCGAGCAGAGTATAGTAGTGCTATGATGGTCGCAGAATTCCACCGAATAGCAGTATATAGCACAAAAGTCCTAGTTATCCTATCCTAACCAAATAAATCGTAACATTCCCAAACGTAATTATCAAAACCTAACGCTCCGGGACCACTACCGCTGGCCTTCCCAGAGCCAAGCAGAATATACTAGAGCACAGTAGACCGCAGAAATCCGCCGCATCGCAGTTTATTGCACAAAAGACATAGGTATCCTACCCTAATCTGACCAAACTCACCATAAACGAACGTAACCTAACTCAACCTAACGAGCCTATACCACTATTGCTGGCCACTCGATCGCAAAGCAGTGCATATTAGAGGAGAGTAGAGCGCAGAAACCCATACGATGTCGGCGCACAGCGCAAAAGTCAAAGATTTCCGAAACGAACCCAAAGAAACCGTACTTAACCAAACGTAACATAACCCAACGTAACGCGCAGCAGCCGCATCTACTGGCCTACCGAGAGCAAAGAGGAGAATATCTGATCACAGTAGGGCGTATAATTCCACCAAATAGCAGCGTATTGCACAAAAGTAATATCTATCCCAGCCAGACATAACCAAACCTAGCCAAGCCAAACCTAACATAACTCAACCTAACGTGGCGAGACCACAATTGCTGGCCTACCCAGAGCAATGCAGAACATTCTAGGGCACGCTATACTGCGCAAATTATCGGTATAGCGGTGTACAGTGCGAAAGCCAATGCTATCCTATCCTAATCAGGCCAGACGCAACGTCACGCAACGTAACATAACTCAGACCAAAGTCACGTGAGCGCTATTGCTGTCCTGACTAGAACCATGCAGAGCATATTAGAAGGCAGTAGTGAGCAGAAATCAATAGAATCGCAGGGCATAGAAAAATAGTCGAAGCTATCCTATCCGAACATAACCACACCTACCGTAACCGAACGCAGCACAATTCAAACTAACGTGCCGAGACCACTATTGCTATGCTCCCCATCGCCATGCAGAACATATTAGAGGAGAGTAGAGCGCAGAAATCAATAGAATCCCAATGCATGGCACAATAGTCGAAGTTTCCCTCTCCCAACATAACCATACGTAACATAACCGAAGGTAGCTTATCTCAACCTAACGTGCAGAGAGCAGGGTAGCTAGCCTCCCCAGAGCCAAACAGAATATACTAGAGCGCTCTAGAGCGCTGAAATCCTCCGAATAGCCGTGTATAGCGCAAAAGTCAAAGCTATCACCCCCTTACGTAGCCAACCATAATATGCCCAAACGTAACGTAACGTAGCCTGGGGAGCCACGGCCAGTATCGCTGCCCTCTCGAGAGCCAAGCAGAGCGTAGTAGAGCAATGTAGGACGCTGAGATCGACAGAATAGCAGCGTATAGCGCGGCAGTCAGAGATATCCTCACCAAACCAAACCAAACCTGACATAACCAAACGAAACATAACAGAGCCTAACGTGCCGAGAGCATTATTCCTGGCGTCAACAGATACAAGCAATGTGAGATCGCGCAACGTAGAGCGCAGAAGCCCATAGAATGGCATTGTGTAGCACAAAAGTCGAAGCTATAATAACCAAGCACATCGTTACCTAACCTAACCAAACATAATCCAACCCGCACTAACGTGCCTCGACCACCATTTCTGTCCTCCCTAGAGCCGAGCAGAGTATAGTAGAGCAATGTAGAGGGCAGGAATTCACCGAATTGCAGTGCATGGCGCGAAAACCGGTTCTATCCAAATATAACCAAAGCAAACGTAACCTAACAGATCGTACCCGAATTCAAACTAACGTGACGGGACCACTATTGCTGGCCTACACAGAACCGAGCAGCGTATGCGACGAAATCCACCGATTAGCTGTCTATAGCACAAAAGTCAACTCTATCCTGTCCTAACCATGCCAAACGTAATATCAGCGAACGTAACCTAACTTAGCATGACGTGCCGAGACCAGAGTTGCTTGCATCCCCAGAGACAAGCAGAATATGCTGGAGCACAGAAGAGCGCAGAAAGCGAACAAATAGCAGTGGATAGCGCGAAAGTCAAAGAAACCCTGAACAAACCTGACTTAAACTAACCTAATCAAACCCAGACTATCAAAACCTAACGTGCCTTGTCCAAAATTGCTGGCCTTGCCATTGCCAAGCAGAGCACATTAGGGTAAATTAGAGCCCAGGAATCAATAGAATCGCAGTGCGTAGCATAAAAGTCGAAGCTACCCTATCCAAACATAACCATACGTAACATAGCCGATCGCAGCTTAGCTCAACTTAACGTGCGGAGACTACTATTGCTACCCTCACCAGGGCCAACCGCAATATACTAGAGCTCAGTAGAGCGCAGTAATGCACCGAACAACAGTGTACACCATGTACGTCGTCGCTATCCAAGCCTAAGCCAGTACAGCATAACCTAAACACAATCTAACGTACCGAAACCACTATTACTGGTTTACTCCTCATCGTCGGGAACATTATAGTATTGCAATGATGGGCGCAGAGATCCGCCGAAAAGCGGTGTATAGCACAAAAGTGGAAGCCGCCATAACGATACGTAACCTAACCTAACCTAGCCGAAAGTAACTTAACACAAACGGACGTGACACGACCACCATTGCTGGCTCCCCATAGATAACCAGATGATAGTAGAGCGGTGCAGTGCACCAACATCGAACGAATAGCGGCGTACAACATAAAAGTCAAAGCTACCCTATCTAAACGAACCAAAGGTAACGTAACCAAAGGCAACATAACTTAACCTAACGTACCGAGACCACTACAACTGGCCTCCACAGAGCCAAGCAGAAAACACTACAGCACTGTAGGGAGAATCAAGCCACCAAACAGCAATGTATAGCACAAAAGTAAAAAATACCCTGATCTAACCAGACGTAACCTAAACTAGCCAAACGTAGAATAAATAAACCTAACGTGACGCAACCACTATTGCTGGCTTCCCCAGAGACGAGTAGAGTACAGTATAGCAACGGAGAGCGAAGAAACCCTCCGAAAAGCAGTGTACAGCACAAAAGTAAAAGCTATCCTATCCTAACTTGACCAAGCGTAACATAACCGAACGTAATGTAACACAAGCTGTGGTGGTACGACCGCTATTTCTGGCCTCGCGAAAGTCAATCAGAGTATAGCAGAGCAATGTAGTACGATGAAATCAACCGAGTGGTAGTGTGCGGCACATGAGCCAAGGCAATCCATAAAAAGCCTGACCAAACCTAATCTAAACAACCTGAACATAACTCAACCTAACAGGCCGCGTCCATTATTCCTGGCGTCCACAGAAGAAAGCATATTGTGATAGCGCACAGTAGAGAGCAGAGGTCTAGAGAATGGCAGTGTGCAGGACAAAAGTCAAAGCTTCCTTAATCTAACGCAGCGAAACCTAGCCTAACGTAACGTATTCTATCTCGACCTATCGTGCCGCCATCACCATGCCTGGACACCCGAGAGTCAGGCAGAGTGTAGTAGAGCAATATACAGAGCAGAAGTCCACCGAGTAGCAGAGAATAGCACAGAAGTTTAAGCTATGTTATCCTAACCATGCCAAACGTAGCTTAACCGAACGCATCCTAACTCAGACTAACGGGCCGAGACCACTACTGATGCCACCCTCAGAGCCAAGCAGAACAGATTGGAGGAGAGTAAAGCGCAGTAGTCTATAGAATCGGAGTGCATAGCACAATAGTCGTAGCTACGCTATCCAAACACAGCCAGACCTAACAGGACAGGACGCAGCTTCGCTCAACCTAGGGCGCCGAGGCCGCTATTGCTTGTCTCCCAGAGCCAAGCATAGCATATTAGAGCAATGTGGAGAGCAGAAGTCCACCGAAGAGCAGTGTATAGCATGAGAGTCAAAGCTATCGCATCATAACCTTGCCTAACGTAATCGAACTCAAGCTACCGTGCAGAGACCAATATTGCAGCCCACCCCAGAGACAACTAGAACGTACTAGAGCATAACCTGTCCCAACATGACCTAATCAATCGCAACCTATCCCAACCTATCGTTCCTAACCCAAAATTGCTGGCCACCCCATCGCCGAGCAGGGCATATTAGAGGTGAGTAGAGCGCAGAGGTCCATAGAATGGAAGTGTATAGCACGAATGTCAAACATATACAGACAAAACACAAATAAACCTCACCTAACCAAGCGTAACCTTACACAACCCAACGCGTCGCGGCCACCACTTCAAGCATTCGCAGATCAACGCAGGGAATATTAGATCGCAGTAGAGCGCAGAAATCCACTGAATAACAGTGTATAGCAGAAAAGTTGAAGCCATTCAAACCCTACCATGGCTACCATGTCCTATCGAAATGTATACTATCAGAACCTAACGCGCCGATTCAACTATTGCCGGCATCTCCGTTACCAAGCTGGGAATATTAGTGGAGATTAGAGCTCTGAGGTCCATAGGATGGCAATGCATAGCACGAAAGTGATGATGTCCCAAACTAACCCAAACATACATAACCTAACCAAACGTAGCCTATCTGGACCTAACGCGGCGCGGCCACGATTTCTGTAATTCCCAGAGCAAGTCGGGAGCATTAGGTCACAGTAGATCGCCGAACTCCACCGAACTGCCGTGTACTGCACAAAAGTCAAAGCTATCCTATCCTAACCTTACCAAACGCAACATAACACAGACCAACGCGCCGAGACCTGGAATGCTGGCCTCCACAGTGCCGAGCAGAACATAATAGAGGAGAATAGAGCTCAAAAATCTATGGAATCGCAGTGTATTGCAGGAAGGTCGAAGCTATCCAAACCTAACAAAAGCAATCATAAGACAACCAAATGTACACTATCTCAACCTATCGCGCCGAGACTACTATTACTGGCTTCTCCAGAGCCAAGCAGAACATATTAGAGCACAGTGGAGCGAAGAAATCGACGGAACAGCAGCGTACACCGCGAAATACAAATCTACCCAACCCTAACCCAAACGCACGTAACGGGACCAAACGTAAGCTAACTCGACACAACGGGCCGAGACCAATACTGCTGGCATCCCCATAGCCAAGCTGAATACACTAGAGCGCAGTAGAGTGCAGAAATTCTACCTATAGCAGTGTCTAGAACAAGAGTCAAAGCTATCCAAACCTAACATAAACAAACGTAACATAACCGAACGTATCCTACCTATAGCTGTCGTGCCGCGACCGCCATTGTTGGCCACCTGGCGGACAAGCAGAGGCTATTCGAGCAATGCAGATCGCAGATATCGACCGAATGGCAGTGTATAGCACAGAAGTCACTGCTACCTTAACCAAACCTGACCTAAGCTAGTCAGGCCAAACGTAACCTATCCTAAACAAACGCGCCGAGACCACTATTGCTGGCCTTTCCAGAGCCAAGCGCAACATATTAGGCCACAGTGGAGAGCAGAAATCGATCGTATAGCAGTGTATGGTACGAAAGTCGAAGCTACCCCATCCTAACAATGCCATACATATCATAACCGATCGATGCATAGCTCAACCTAACGTGGCGAGACCACTATTGCTGGCCTCCGCAGAGCCAAGCAGTATACACTAGAGCACAGCTGAGGGCAGACGGCCGCCAAATAGCAGTGTATAGCACAAAAGTCAAAGATATCCGTACCTAACCTGACCAATCCTAGTTCAAACGAACGTAGAATAACTAGACCTAAGGATACGAGACCTCCATCTCTTGCCTCCCCAGAGCCCTGCAGATAATATTATACCACAGCAGATTGCAGAGATTCACCGAGTAGCAGCGTGCAACACAAATGTCAATGCCACCCTAACCAAACCTAACCCAGCCTAACCTAACCGAACGTAACCAAACTCACCCTATCGGGTTGGGTCACGTTACGTTTGGTTGTGTTACGCTTGGTTACGTGAGGCCAGGGTAGCTTCGACTTTTTTGCTGTGCACTGCTATTCGGTGGAATTCTTCGCCCTACTGTGACTTGGTTTTCCATACCTTGTTCTGGTAATTCCACAAACAGTGGCCGCGGCGCCTAAGGATGATATAGGTTACGTTATGTTAGGTGATGTTTGTTTGGTCTAGGTTGAGATACCTTTGGTATATACTCTTATGCTCTGCTTGGCTCTGTGGAGGCCAGCAATACTGGTGGCCGCACGTTAGGCATAGTTATTCAACGTTTGGTTATGTCTGGTTAAGTCTGCTTAGGTCAGGATATCTTTGACTTTTGTGTTGTACATCGCTATTTGGTGGCTTTGTTCGCTATCCTGTACACTACTAAACACTGCTCGACTTTGCGGAGACCAGAAATAGTGGTCATGGCACGATAAATTTTGTTAGGCTACGATTGGTTATGTTAGGATTGGTCACGTTAGGATAGGATAGCTTTGACTTTTATGCTATATACCGCGAATCGAAGCATTTCTACGCTCTGCATTGCTCTGCTGCACCCTGCTCGACTCTCGGGAGGCTAGTAATAACTGTCTCGGCACGTTAGGTTGAGTTACGCTACGTTTGGTGAGGATACGTTAGCTTAGGTAAGGTATGGACTGCTTTGACTTTTGCGGTATAGACTGCTTTTCGGGAGATACCAGCGCTCTACTATGCTCTAGTGTGTTCTGCTTGGCTCTGAAGAGGCCAGCAATGGTGGTTTCAGCTCGCAGGATTGAGCTATGTTTCGCGCAGCTTTGCTAGGTTTCGGATCTATTTGGTTAGGGAAGCTTTGACTTTTGTGCTGTACACTGCTATTCGATCGACACCTGTGCAATGCATTGCTCTACTAGCATCTGCTTGTCTTTGGGGAGGGAAAGAATAGCGGTCATGGCAGGTTTGATTCAGTTATGTTACGTTTTGATAGGCCTGGCTTGGTTCAGCTTTGTTATGGTGGCTTCGACTTCTGTGCTACACACTGCTATTCGGTTGACATCTGCGCTCTGCGTTGCTGTACCAGCAACTGCTTTTCTCTGGGGAGGGCAGCAATGGTGGTCGCGGCACGTACCGATGGGAAACGTTACCTTGGTTAGGATAGGTTGGGCTTTGTTTGGTATGGATGGCTCTGACATCTGTGCCTTACACTGCTTTTCGGTGGGTTTCGGCGCTCTACTGTGCTCTAGTACATTCCGTTTGGCCGTGGGGAGGTCAGAAGTGTTGGTCGCGGCACGATGGTCTGAGTAATGTTGCGTTTGGTTATGTTACGTTTGGTTGGGTTAGAATAGGGTAGCTTACACTTTTGTGCTGATCACTGTAGCCCTATGGACTTCTGCGCCATTCTGAGCGCTGTCACACTCTTCTTGTCTGTATGGACGCCAGGAATAGTGCTCTCGGTACGTTGGGTTGAGTTATGTTACGCCTGGCTTGGTTAGGTTCGGTTAGGCTTGTTTGGAATAGCCTTGACTTCTGTGCCTTGCACGTCAGTGCGGCGCATTTCTGCGCTCACCTGTCCTCTAGTATATTTCGATTTGCTCTAGGGGCCAGCAATAATGGTCTCGGCACTTTATGTTGGGTTATGTTACGATTGGCTGTGTTACGTTTGGTTAGGTAAGGAGATGGTAGTCCTGAATTTTCCGCTCTACACTGCAATTGGGCGGATTTCTGCGCTCTACTGTGATCCAATAGTACCTGCGGCGCTCTGGGAATGCTTTAAATAGTGGCCGCGGCGCGTAATGCCGCGATAGGTTACGTCCGGATATGTTAGGTTTGTTTGGTTTGCATTGGGATAGTTTCGACTTCCGTACCATACACTGCATTTCTATGGACCTCTGCGTTCTGCTGACCTCTAACATGCATCCCTTGGCGTTGGGGATTCCAGCAATAGCGGGCTAGACACGTTAGATTGGGATTGGATACGTTTGGTTCCGTTAAGTTGGGTCAGGTTACGATAGGATATCATTTCTATTCCGCTGCACACTACAGTGTGGCTGATCTGCGGTCTACTGTGCTCTGGTGTACTCTGCTTGGCTCTGAGGAGGCCAGAAATGGTGGTCTCGGCACGCAAATTTGAGTTGCGCTTTGCACGGCTTGGCTAGGTTCGGATAGGTTTGGTCAGTATAGCTTTGTCTGTGTGCTGTAGACTGCTTTCCGGCCTATGTCTGCGTACTGCGTTGCTCTCATGGCACCTGTCTGCCTCTGAGGAGACCAGCAACAGCAGTTGTGGCAGGTTTGTTTGGGCTATGTTAGGCTTGGCCAGGTTACGTTAGGATAAGTTTGGTTACTATGGATTTGACCCTTGTGCTATACACTGCTATTCGGTGGATTTCTGCGCTCTGCTTTGCTCTAGTTTATTCTGCTTGGCCATGGGGATGCCAGTGATATAGGTCTCAGCACGATAGTCTGAGTTAGGTTGCGTTTGATTATGTTACGTTTGATTTGTTTAGGACGGTGTGGCTTTACTTTTGTGCTACACAATGCAATTCTGTGGATTTCTGCGCTATACATTACTCTACTATATTCTTTTCGACTATCGGAGGCCAGCAGTAGTGGTCGCCGCACGATAGGCTGAGATATATTACGTTTGGTTATGTTAGGTTACGTTGTGTAACGTTTGGATAGCTTTAACTTTTACGTCGCTCACTGTTGCCCTATGGACTTCTGCGAGATTCTGAGCGATGTCACAGTCTTCTTGTCTCTGTGGTGCCCAGGAATAGTGCTCTCGACACATTATGTTGTGTTAGGCTGCGTTTGCTTAAATTACTTTTCGTTAAGTTAGGATAGAACAGCTTCGATCTTAGTGCTATACACAGCCATTCCATGGACCCTGCGCTCTAATCCCACGTAATATGCCCGGCTTGGCTGTGGGGAGGCCAGAAATTGTGTGGTAGGCACGTTAGGTTGGGATATGTTACGTCTTCTATGGATAGGTTTGGTCATATTTGGTTAGCATTTCCCTTACTTTTATGCTGTACACTGCTATTCGGGCGATTTCATCATTCTACATAGCCCTCCTATTCTCTGCTTATCTCTCGAGAGGCCAGCAATAGCTTTCGTGTCACGTCAGGCTGTGTTACGTTACGTCCGCTTATGTTACGTTTGGTTAAGCTTGGACAGGGTATCTTGGACATTTGTGCTACACACTCCAATTCAGTGGATTTCTGCGTTCTACGTTGCTCTGCTGCACTCTGCTCGACACCCGGGAGGTCAGCAGTTGTGGTCGTGGCACGATAGGTTGAGCTGCATTGCGCTTGGTTGGGTTGGGTTACGTAGTGTTAGGATAGGGTAGCTTCGACTTTCGCGCTGCATACTGCTATCCTATG
Organism: Eufriesea mexicana; assembly: GCF_001483705.2. Lineage (NCBI taxonomy): Eukaryota > Metazoa > Arthropoda > Insecta > Hymenoptera > Apidae > Eufriesea > Eufriesea mexicana. The sequence goes on along the minus strand of NW_016908527.1, from coordinate 919,125 downwards.
GACTTATGTGCTCTCCGGTGCGCCACCACAACCTGCTTTTCTCTGTGGGTGCTAGGGATAGTGTTATCGGCACGTTAGGATGATTTACGTTACATTTGGTTAGGATAGCTTTGACTTTTGTGCTGTACACCGCTATTCGGAATATTTCAGCGTTCTACATTGTCCTGCTATTCTCTGCTTAGCTCTCGTGTGGCCATCAGTGGCTTTCATAGCACGTCAGGTTGGATTACGTTACGTCTGCTTACGCTACGTTTGGTGAGGTTTAGGCAATGTAGCTTTGACTTTTGCGCTGTGCACTGCTATTCGGTGGCTTTCTGCGTCCTACTGAGACCTAATACTCCCTGCTTTGCCCTGAGAATACCAGAAATTGTTGCCGCGGCTCTTTACGATGGGTTAGGTTTCTTATGGTTACGCAAGGTCTGTTTCTGTTTGGTTGGGATGCCTCTGACTTTCGTACCACACACTGCCGTCCTAAGGATCTCTGCGTTCTACTCTCCTCCAATATGCCCTTATTGTCGATGGGTATGTCAGCAATAGTGGACTAGGCACGTTAGGTTGGGTTTGGTTACGTTTGGCTTGGCTATGTTAGATCAGGTTTGGTAGGATATATTTTACTTTTCTGCTCTACACTGCAATACGGCGGATTCCAGCAGTTTGCTGTGTTCTGGTATATTCTGCTCGGCTCTTGGGAGGTCAGCAATAGTGGTGTAGGCACGTTATGTTGAGTTAGGTTACGTTTGGTTACGTCACGTTTGGTTATGTTAGGATAGGGTAACGGTGACTTTTGAGTTATACACTACAACTCGCTGGATTTCTGCGCTCTACAGTGCTCTAGCATGTTCGGCTAGGCTCTGGGGAGGCCAGCAATAGCAGTCTCGGCTCGTTAGGTTCCGTTATTTTACATCTGGCTAGGTTGGGTTAGGCCTGATTAGGTTAGGATATCTTTGACTTTTGTGCCATACATTGCTATTTGATGGCTTTCTGCGCTTTACTGTGTTCTGTTGTACTCTGTCCCACTATAGCGAGGCCAGCAAAATTCGTCATGGCACAATAGGTGGCGTTAGGCTATTTTTGGCAATGTCACGATTAGTCAGGTTAGGATGGGAAAGCTTTGGCTTTTGTGTAGTACGCCGCCGTTCGGAGGATTTCTACGCTCTACATTGCTCCACTGTACTCTGCTGGACTCCGTGGAGGCCATCAATAATGGTCGCGGCATGTTATGTTTAGTTCGATTCCGTTTCTGTAGCTTTGGTTACGTATGGTTAGGAAAGGATAGATTTGTCATATGTGCTCAAAACAGATATTCTATGGACATCTGTGCTCTTCTCTACTCCATCATATGCTCCTCCTATCTGTGTAAGCCAGCTATAGTGTTCGTGGCTGGATGGGTTGTGTTAGATTACTCTAGGCTAGGTTAGGTCTTTCCGCATTAGGAGAGGATAGCTTCGACTTTTGTACTATACACTGCTATTCGGCGCATTTCTGCGCTCTACGTTACTCCACTGTGCTCTACGCGACTCTGGGTGACCAGCAATGTCGGTCGTGGCACTACAGCCTGAGTTAGGCTACGCTTGCTAGTGCTGCGTTTGGCTAGGATAGGATGGCGTTGCTTCGACTTTTGTGCTATACATCCCTATTCGGAGGATTTCTACGCTCTACATTCATCTACCGTACTCTGCACGGCACAGGGGAGCACAGAAATAGTGGTCTCTGCACGATAGATTCAGTTCGGCTATGTTTGATTAGTCTATGCTAGTTTTGGTTTGGTATGCATGGCTTTGACTTTTGTGCTTTACCCTGCTGTACGTTGAATTTATGCGTTCCAGGTGGCTCTGCTATACCCTGCTCGACTCTCGGGATACGTGCCATGGCGGTATGGCTCGTTAGGTTGTGTTAGGCTACGTTTGGTACTGTTAGGTTTGGATATGTTTGGTTAGTGTAGCTTTGACTGTCGTGCTACGCGCAGGTATTCGGTGGATTACTGCCCATCACTTCGCTCTACTCTTGTCTGCCGGACCCTGTGGAGGAAGGAAATAGTGGTCGCGGCACGTGACGCTAAGTTTCGCCACGTTAGGTTGGGTTATGTGAGTTTGGGTTAGGTTTGGATATCTTTTACCTTTCCGCTCAACACTGCGACTAAATGTATTTCTGCGCCCTGCTCTCCTCATACCTGTTCTACTTGGCTCTGTGTATCCAGCAGTAGTGGTGGCGGCACGTAGGGTTGAGTTATGTAACGCTCGGTTAGGAGAGGTTTATTTGGGTTTGGTCTGGATATGTTTGACATTCGTGCTGCACACTGCCATTCTATGGACCTCTGCGATCTACTCACCTCCAATATGCCCTGCTTGGCGATGTGGAGGCCAGTAATTTTGCTCACGGTACAATAGGTCGAGTTAGGCTACGTTTGGTTAGGTTATGCAGTTTGGGTGGGGTTCGGATTGCTTTGACTTTCATGGTATGTACTGTTGTGCGGTGAGCTTCTGCGCTCTACTGTGCTATCGTATGTTCTGTTTGGCTCTGGGGAGGCCAGTATCATTTCTCTGGGCCCGTTAGTTTGAGTTTGGCTACGATTGGTTACGTTACGTTTGTTTGGGTTAGGTTCGGATAGATTCTACTTTCGTGGAAGCGCTGCTGTTCGGTGGACTTCTACGGACCACTGTGCTCTAGTATGTTCTGCTTGGCTCTGTGAAGGCCAGCATTAGTGGTCATGCCACGATTGGTTCCGCTAGGATACGCTTGGTAATGCTACTATTGGTTAGGTTATGATAGTGTAGCATCGACTTTTGCGCTAAACTCCGCTATTCGTAGGATTTATACTCTCTGTGTTGCTCCACAGTACTCTGCTCGAATCCGGGGAGTCCAGCAATAGTTTTCACTGCACGATTGTTTGTGATAGGCTACGTTTGGTTAGGTCATGTTTGCTTTGGGTTAGGTTTGGATTGCTTTGACTTTCGTGGCATAGACAGCTTTTCGGCGGGTTTCTGCGATCTACTGTGCTCTTGTATGTTATGCTCGGTTCTGGTGTGGCCAACGATAGTTTTAACGTCACGTTAGGTTGTGATAGAAAACGTTTGACTATGTTTCGTTTGGTAAGATTAGGATAGGATAGCTTTGACTTATATGCTATACACCGATATTCGGTGAACGTCGGCGACCTACATTTCTTTAATATGCCCTGCTTGTCTCTGGCAAGGCCAGAAATATTGCTCTCGGCACATTATGTTCAGCTATGTTACGCTTGGCTCGGGCAGGTTGGCAGAGGTTAGATGAGGACTTCTTTGACTTTTGTGCCACACACTGCATAGCGGTGTATTACTGCGCACTACTGTGCTCTAACGTGTTCTGCTTGGCTCTGGAGAGGCCAGCAAGTATGGTCTCAGCATGCTAGGTTGAGGTACGGTACAGTTGGCTTGTGTAGGATAGGATATGTTTCGTCTGAATATCATTGACTTTTGTGATATACACTACTATTTGGTGGCATTCTGCGCTCTACTGTGCTTTACTACGCTCTGCCCGACTCTGGAGAGTCCAGTATTAGTGGTCATTGCTTCATAGGTTGTGCTAGGATACATTCAGTTATGATACGATTGGTTAGGTTTGGATGTGGTGGCTTTGGCTTTTGTGCTTTACTCCGCTGTTCGGTGGATTTCTAGGCTCTGCATTGCTCTACTGTACTCTGCCCGACCATGGGGTGTCCAGCAATAGTGGTCTCTGCACGTTATATTGAGTTAGGCTACCTTTCGATATGTTCTGTTGGTTCGGGTTAGGTTAGGGTAGCTTTGACTCTTCTGATATACACTGCGGTTTTATCGATTTCTGTGTTCTACTCTCCACTAATATGCTATGCTTGGTTCTTGGGAGGCCAGCAACAGTGGTCGCGGCACGTTAGATTTTGTTATGTTACACTCGGTCCTGTTATGATTGATTGCTTTAGGAGAGGATTGCTTTGACTTTAGTGCTTTAGTCTGCTATACGGTGGATTTCTGGGCCCTACAGAGCCTCAGAATTTTCAGCTGCCTCTGGGTGGGCCATCAATTGTGGCCTCGGCACGTTATCTTTAGTCAGGTTAAGTGAGCTTAAGTTGGGTTAGGCTAAGTTTGGTTAGGGTAGCTACAACTTTTGCGCTGTACGCAACTATTCGATGGATTTCTGCGCTCTACTGCGCTCTAGAATGCACTGCCTGGACCTGGGGTGGCAGCAATAGCGGTCTCTGCACGTGAGGTTTAGTTATGATACCTTCGGTTATGATAAGATTGGTTAAGTAAGGAGAGGATAGCTATGACTTTAATATTATAGCCTGCTATTTGGTAGATTCCTGCCCCCTATAGTGATCCAGTATCTTCGGCGTGGCTTTTGGAATGCTAGCAATAGTGGTCTCGGCACGTAACGTCGAGTCATGTTACATACCGTTAGGTTGGGATAGGCTACGTTTGGTTAGGGTGGTTATAACTTTTGTGCTGCACGCAGATATTCAGCGGGTTTCTGCGCTCTACTGTGCTCTTGTATGTCCTTTTTGGCTCTGGGGTGGGCAGCAATATCGGTCTCGGCACGTTAGGTTGAGTTAGGATACGATCGGGTAAGTTCTGTTGGTTTGGGTGAGGTTTGGCTAGCTTTGACTTTTCTGACATACACTGCGATTTTATCGACCTTTGAGTTCCACTCTCCACTAATATCCTCTGCTTGGCCCCGGGGAGGCCAGCAATAGTGGTCGCCGCACGTAAGGTTGAGCTATGTTAAGTTTGGTCATGTTACGGTTGGTTTGCTTACGAGGGAATTGCTTTGACTTTAGTTCCGTATTCTGCTATTATGTGGGTTCCTGCGACATGCAATGCTCTAATGCTTTCAGCTTGGCTCTAGCACGGCCTGCAAGGGAGGTACCGGCGCGTTACGACGAGTTAGTTTACGTTCGGTTTGGTTGTGTAAGGCTCCTTTTTACGGATAACTTTATCTTTTGTGCTGTAGACTGCTATTCGGTGGATTTCTGCGCTCCATTGCGCTATAGTATGTCGTGCGTGTCTCTGGGGAGGGCAGCAACAGCGCTCTCGGCACCTTGGGTTGATTTACGCTATGTTTGATTATATTAGGGTTGGTATAGTTAGGAGAGGATGGTATTGACTTTAGAGCTATAGTTTGCTGTTAGGTTGCTCTCGGCACCTTGGGTTGATTTACGCTATGTTTGATTATATTAGGGTTGGTATAGTTAGGAGTGGATGGTATTGACTTTAGAGCTATAGTTTGCTGTTAGGAGAATTCCTGCGCCATACAGTGCTCTGATGCTTACAGCTTGGCTCTGGGATGGCCAGCAATATTGTCCTCTGCACGTTACACTCTGTCAGGCAACGTTCGGTTAGGCTGCGACAGGATAGGTTTTGCCTGGATAGCTTTATCTTTTGTGCTGTACACTGCCCTTCGGTGGATTTCTGCGCTCTACTGTGATCTAGTATGTCCTCCATGGCTCTTGGCAGGGCAACAACAGCGGTCTCGGGACGTTAGTATAAGTCAAGCTATATTTGGCTTTGTTCTATTGGTTTGCGTTAGGCATGGGTACCTTTGGCTCTTGTGAGATACACTGCGTTTATATCGGGTTCTGCTCTCTACTCTCCGCTAATGTGCTTCACTTGACTCTGAGGAGGCCAGAAATAGTGGTCGCGGCTGGTTTGGTTGTGTTATGTTAAGTTCGGTTATGTAACGCTTGGTCATGTTAGGAGAGGATAACTTCGACTTTAGTGCCATAGTCTGATGTTAGGTGGATTTCTGCTCCCTATAGTGGTTTAATATTTTCTGCTTGGCTGTGGGAATGCCAGAAATAGTGGCCACGGCACGTTATGTTGAGTCATGCTACGTTCGTCTAAGCTGGGTTAAGCTATGCTTGGTCAGGATAGCATTAGCTTTTGTGCTGTACAATCCTATTCGGTGGTTTTCTGCGCTCTGCTTGTGCTCTAGTAGGCCCTTCTTGTTTCTGGGGAGGGCAGCAGTAGCGGCCTCGGCACGTTAGGTCCTTTTAGGCTATGTTAGACTATGTTCCGTTGGTTTGGGTTAGGCTTGGGTAGCTCTGACTTTTCTGATATTCGCTGCGATTGTATGGATTTCTGCGTTCTGCTCTCCAGCAGTGTATTCTGGGTGGCTCCGCGGTGGACAGCAGTGGTGGTCGCTGCACGGCAAGTAGAGTTAGGCTGCGCTTTGTTATGTTACGATTGCTTAGGTTAGGAGAGGATAGCTTTGACTTTAGTGCTATGCCCTGCTATTAGGTGGATTCCTGCGCCCTACAGTACTCTAATATTTTCATCTTGGTTCTGGCAACGCCAGCGATAGTGGTCTCGGCACGTTATGTTGTGTTCGGTTACGTATGGTTACGTTACCATTGGTTAAGTAAGGAGAGGATTGCTTTGAATTGAATGCTATGGTCTGCTATTAGGGGGTTTTTTGCGCTCTACACTGCTCCAATGTTTCCATATTGGCTCTGGGAATGGCAGCAATAGTGGTCCCGGCTCGTTAGGTTGAGTTAGTTTGTGTTTGGGTATATCCTGTTGGTCTGGGTTAGGTTCGTGTAGCCTTGACTTTTCCGATATACAGTGAGATGCAATGGGTTTCTGCGTTCTACTCTCACTTATGTGATCTCCTTTGTTCTGTGGAGATCTGCAATAATGCTCGCGGCACATTGGGATGAGTTAGGGTACGTTTGGTTATGTTACTATTGGTTAGCTTAGGAGATGATGTTTTTGACTTTAGCGATATATACTGCCATTAGGCGGATTTCTACGCCCGGCAGCGCACTTGTGATCACAGCTTGGCTCTGGGAAGGCTGTCAGTAGTTGTCGCGGCACGGTATCTTGAGTCAGGTTACCTTCGGTTAGGTAGTGTTATGATAAGTTTGGCTATGGTAACTATAACTTTTGCGTTGTACACTGCTTTCCCATGGATTCCTACGCTCTACTGTGCCCTAGTATGCCCTGCCTGTCTCTGCGGAGGGCAGCAATAGCGGTCTACTCACGTCAGGCGGAGCCAAGCTATGTCATGCTATGTTCCGTTTGTTTGGTTTCGGCTTAGGTAGCTTTGACTTTTCTGATATACACTACGATTCTATGGATTCCTGCGTTCTACTCTCCCATAGTGTGCTCTGCTTGGCTCAGCTGAGGCCAGCTATGGCGGTCGATACACATGGGGTGGAGTAAGGTTACGCTTGGTTATATTACGATTGGTTAGGATAGGAGAGGATAGCTTTGACCTTAGTGATATGGTCCGTTAGTGTGTGGATTTCTGCGCCCCACAGAGCTCTATTATTTTCAGCTTGGCTCTGGGAAGGCAAGCAATAGTGGTCTCTGCACGTTATGTTGAGTCAGGTTACTTTCGGTTAGGTCTGGTCAGGCTAACTTTGCTCAGGATTGCTTTAATTTTTGTGCTGTACTCTGCTATTCGGAGGACTTCTGCGCTGCACTGTGCTCTAGAATGCCCTGCTCCGCTATGGTGAGGGCGACAATAGCGGTCTCGGCACGTTTGCTTGAGTCAGGCTACGTTTGGTAATGTACCGTTGGTTCGGGTTAGGATTGGGTATCTTTTACTTTAATAATACACACTGCGATTTTATGGATTTCTGCGATCTACTCTCCACTAGCGTGTTCCGCTTGACACTGGGGAGTTCAGAAATAGTGGCCGAGGCACGTTGGGTTTGGATGGGTTACGTTTGGTAAAGTTATGATGGTGATGCTATGCCTTTAGTCCTATAGTCTGCTACTTGGTGTATTTCTGCGACCTACAGTGCACTAATATTATCAGCTTGGCTCTTTCAAGGCCGGAAATATTTGACTCGTTCCGTTATGATGAGCACGGTTACGTTCCGTTAGGTTGGGTTGGCCAATGCTTTGTTAGGATAACTATAACCTTTGTGCTGTACGCTGCTGTTCGATGGATTTCTGTGCTGTATTGTGCTCTAGTATGCCCTGCTTGACTCAAGGCTGGTCAAAAATAGCAGTCTCGGCACGTTACTTTGTGAGTGGTTACGTTCGGTTAGGCAGTGTTTGGCTAAGTTTGGTCAGGATAGACCCAACTCTTGTGCAGTACACTGCTATTCGGTGGATTTCTGTGCTCTACTTCGCTCTAGCATGTCCTGCTTGGCCCCGGTGGCGACAGTAATTGTGGTCGCTTCACGTCAGTGTAAGCTAAGGTACGTTTGGGCATATCACGATTCTCTAGTTCAGGAGAGGATAGCTAGGACTTTAGTGAAATAGTCTGCTATTAGGTGGACATGTGCGCACCACAGTGCTTTAATATTTTCAGCTGGCCTCTGGCAAGGCCAGCAACAGTCGTCTCGGCACTTTATTATGAGTCAGGCTACGTTCGGTTACGTTGGGTCAGGCAATGTTTGGTCAGGGTGGCCTCAACTTTTGTGTCGAACGCTGCTATTAGTTGGGTTTCTGCGCGCTACTGCGCGTTAGTAGGCCCTGCTCGGCACTGGGGAGGGCAACAACAGCGGTTTTGGCACGTTACGTTGAGTTAGGCTATGTTTGGTTATCTCCTGTTGGCTTGGGTTTGGTTTGGGCAGCATTGACTTTTCTGATATACGCCGCGATTCCATGGATTTCGGCGTTCTACTCTCCACTGATGGATTCTGCTTGAATCCGGGGAGGCCAGCAATACTGGTCCCAGCACGGTGTGTTGAGTAAAGTTGTGCTCGGTTAGGCTGGGTCAGCCAAATCTTGGACACGATTGCATCAACTAATGATCTGTACACTGCTATTCGGCGGATTTCTGCGCTCTGCTGTGCTCTAGTATGTCCTGCCTAGCTGTGGAAATTGCAGCAATAGCGGTCTCGACATGGTAGTTTCAGTTATGCCATGTTCGGATATATTCTGTTAGTTTGGGTTAAGTTCGGGTGGCTCTGTCCATTCTGATATACACTGCAATCCTATGAATTCTTGCGTTCTACTCTCCACTAATTTGGTCTGCCTGGCTCTGTGGGGGCCAGCAATAGCGGTCTCGGAGCGTTAGGACTAATTAGGTCACGTTTTGTTATGTTACGATTGGCTACGTTAGGAGTTTATAACTATGATTTTAGTGTTATAGTTTGCTTTTAGATGGATCTTTGCGCCCTACAGTGCTCTAATATTCACGGCTTCGCACTGGGAATGCCAGAAATGGTGGTCTCGGCACGTTACGATGAGACAGGCTACGTTCGGTCATGTTGGGTTAGGCTGCTTTTGGTATTGGTAGCATTAACTTTTGTGCTGTACACCGCTAATCGGCGGATTTTTGCGCTCTACGGTGATCTAGTATGTCCTGCTTGGCTATGTGGAGGGCAGCAATGGCGGTATCGGTACGTTAGGTTTAGTTGGGCAATGTTTGGTTATGCTCTGTTTGCTTGCTTTAGGTTTGGGTAGCCTTGACCTTTCCTACATATATTGCGATTCAATGAAATCCTGCGTTCTACTCTCCACGAATGTATTCTACATGGCTCTGGGGAGGCCAGCAATATTGGCCGCGGCACGTTAGTTTTTTTGGTTACGTTTGGTTATGTTACGATTGGATAGGCTTGGAGATGATAGCTTTCACTTTTGTGCTGTATTCCGCTATTAGGTGGATATCTGCGCCCTACTGGGCCGCAGAGTCTTCAGCTTGTCACTGGAAAGGCCAGCAAGCGTGATCACTGCACGTTATTTTGAGGCAGGTTACGTACGATTAGGGTGGGTTAGTCTAAGGTTGGTTAAGATAGATTTAACTTTCGTTCCGAAAACTGCTGTATGGTGGCCTTCTGCTCTCTACTGTGCACTAGCGTGCCCTGCTTGGCTCTGGGAAGGGCAGAAACAGCGGTCTCAGCACGTTAGGTTTGATTATGGTATATTTGGTTATGTTCTGTTGGCTTGGTTTCTGTTTGGGTAGCTTAGACTTCTCTTATATACTCTGCGGTTCTATAGCTTCCTGCGATCTACTCTCTAATAATGTGTTCAGCTTGGATATGGGAAGGACAACACCAGTGGCCTCGGGACATTACGTTGAGTCGGGCTACGTACGGTTACGTTGGGTTGGACAAAGTATAGTCACAGTAGCTTTCTCTTTCGTTCTGTACACTGATATATGGTTGTTTTCTGCGCTTTACTCTGCTCTATTAATTCCTCCTTGGCTCTGGGGAGGGCAGCAATGGCGGTCTCGACACGTTAGGATGAGATACGCTATGTCTGTCTTTGTTCTGTTGGTTTCGGTTAGGTTTGGGTACCTTTGACTTTTCTGATGTAACTGCGATTTTTCGTACTTCTGCGCCCTACTCTCCACTAATGTGCTCCACTTTGCTCTGGGGAGGCTAGCAGTAGTGGCCGCGGCACGTTGGGTTGCGCTGTGTTACGTTTGGTTACGTTACGATTGGTTAGGTGAGGAGAGCATAGCCTCGAATTTAGTTCCATAGCCGGCTATTAGATGGATTGCCGCGACATGGAGAACTCTAATGCTTACAGCTTAGCTCCGGGAAGGCCATAAATAGTGGCCTCGGCACATCCTGCTCTGTCAGGTACCGTTCGGTTAGGTTGGGTTAAGCTGTTTGGTTAGGGCGTCTTTACCTTTCGTTGTGTATACTGATATACGGTGGATTGCTTCGCTCTACAGTGCTCTATTACATCCTGCTTGTCCCTGGGGTGGCCAGCAATTGGATCTCGGCACGTTACGGTCTAACAGGTTACGTTCGATTAGTTTGGGTTATGCTAAGTTTCGCAAGGGTAGGCTTAACTTTCGTTCTGTACACTGATATATGGTGGCTTCCTGCAATCTACTGTGCTCTAGAACGTCATGCTTGGCTCTGGCAGCAATTGTGGTCATGGCAAGTTAGTTTGCGTTAGATTACGTTTGGTTACGTTACGACTGCTTAGGTTAGGAGAGGATAGCTCTGACTTTAGTGCTATAGTCCGATATTTGGTGATATTCTGCGCACTGCTGTTTTCTAGTATTTTCAGCTGGGGTCTGGAATGGCCAGCAATAGTGGTCCGGACACGTTATTTTGTGTCAGGCTACGTTCGGCTAGGCAGGGTCTAGGTAAGTTTGGACAGCATAGCTTCAACCTTTGTGCTGTACACACCGATTTGGTCGACATCTGCGCCCAACTGTGCTCTAGCATGTCCTGCTTGGGTCTGGGGAGGGCAGCAACAATGGTCGCGCCACGTTAATTTGAGCAAGGTTACGTTTGTTTATGTTACGTTTGTTCGTGTTACGTTCGGTTAGGTTAGGAGGGGATACCTGCGTCTTTAGTGCTGTATTCTGCTATCACGTGGATTCCTACGCCCTACACAGCTCCATTATTTTGAGCTTGGCTCTGGCAAGGCCGGCAACTGTGGTCTCGGCACGTTATGATGAGTCAGGCTTCGTCCCGTTAGGTTGGTTTAGACCATGTTTGGCTAGGATAGCTTTAACTTGTTTGCGTACACTGCTTTTTGGTGGATTCCTGCTCTCTACTGTGTTGTAGCATGTCCTGCTCGGCTCTGGGGAGGGAAGAAATTGCGGACTCGGCAGGACAGGTTTTTTTGTGCTATGTTCGGTAATGTTCTGTTCGTTTGGCTCAGGCATGGGTAGCTTTGACTTCTCTGATATACTCAGCGGTTATATGGTTTCCTGCGTTCTACTCTCCACCAACGTGTTTCTCTTGACTCTGGGGATTGCAGCAATAGTGGTATCGGCTCGTTATTGTCAGTCAGGTTACTTTCGGTTGGATTGGATGAGGCTCAATTTGGACAGGAAAGCTTTAACCTTTGAGCTCTATGCTGCTATTCGTGGATTTCTGCGCTATGCAGTGCTATAGTATGACCAGCTTGGAACTTTGCATGGCAGCAATAGCGGTTCAGGCACGTTAGGTCTATTTATGCTATGTTTGGTTATGTTCTGTTGGTTTTGGTCAGGCACGGGTGACATTGACTTCTCTGATATACACAGCGCCGACATAGATTTCTGCATTCTATGCTCCACTAACCTATTCCGCTTGAGTATGCGGAAGCCAGCAATAGTGTTCGCGGCAGTTTAGTTTGCGTTGGGTTATGTTTGCTTACGTTACGTTTGGCTCGGTTAGGATAGCATGGCTTTGACTTTATTGCTAATGTCTGCTATTAGGTGGATCTCTGAGACCTACACTGCTCTAATGTTTTCAGCTTGGATCAGGCAAGGCCAGCAACAGTGGTCTCGGCACGATGTTATGATTCCGTCTACGTTCGGTCAGGTAGGGTTGTGCAAAGTTTGGTCAGGGTAGCTATAACATTTCTGCTGCACACCGCTGTTAGGGGGATTTTTGCGCTCTACTGCGCTCTAGTATGTCCGGCTTGGCTCTGGGGAGGGCAGCAATCGCATCCACGTCACGTTAGTTTGAGTTATGCTATGTTTGGCTGTGCCCCGTTTGTTGTGGTTATGTATGTGAAGCTTTGACTCTCCTGATATACACCGCGATTCTACGGATTTCTACGTTCTACTCACGACTAATGTGCTGTGCTTGACTCTCGGAAGGCCAGCAATAGTAATCGCGGCACGTTAGGTTGCTTTAGGTTACGTTTGGCTATGTTACATTTAGTTAGGTTAGGTTAGGTTAGGTTAGGTTACGTTAGTACATCATATACTTTTCTGCTAGGTAGGCTAAAAGAGGATAGCAATAACTTTAGTGCCATAGTCCGCCATTAGGGAGACTCCTGCGCCCTACAGTGCTCTAATATTATAAGCTTGTTCCTGGGAGACCGTGCAATTGTGGGCCCGGCACGTTATGTTGAGTCAGGTTACGTTCGATGACGTTGGGCAAGGAAAGGTTTGGTCACGATAGCTTTAACTTTTGTGCAGAACACTGCTATTCTCTGGACTTCTGCGCTCTACTGTACTCTAGTATGTCCCGCTTGGCTCCGCGCGTGGCAGCAGCTGCGTCCTTGGCAGGTTAGTTTGTGTCAGGCTATGTTTGGTTATTTTCCGTATGTTTGAAAACGGTACGGGTAGCTTTGACTTTTCTGACATACACTGCGGTTCTATGGATTTCTCCGTTCCACTGTACACTAATATGTTCTGCTTGACACTGCGGAGGCCAGCAGTAGTGGCAGCGGGACGTTAGGTTGTGTTACGCTTCGTTCGGTTATGTTAAGGTAGGTTTGGATAGGTGAGGGTTGCTTCGACTTTAGTGCCATGGTCTGTTATTAGGATGATTTCTGCGCCCTACAGTGTTCTAATGCCATCTTCTTGGCTCTTGCAAGAGCAGCAAGAGTGGTCTCGGCACGATAAGATGGGTCAGACTGCGCTCAGTTATGTTGGGTTAGGCTACGTTTGGTAAGGATAGCTCAATCTTTTTGCTGTGCACTGCTATTCGGTGAATTTCTGCGCTCTGCTATACTCTAGTGTGTCCTGCTTGGCGCTGGGCACGGCAGCAGTAGCGGTCTCTGCACGTTAGGTCAGTCAGGCTATATTTGCGTATATTTGGTTTGTTTGGGTTACGGTCGGGTGGGTTTAACTTTGCTGATATACCTCGCGATTCTATTGACTTCTGCGTTCTACTCTCCACTAATATGATCTGCTTGTCACTGTGGACGCCAGCAGTAGTGGTCGCGGCACGCTAGGTTGGTTTAGGCTACGTTTGTTTATGTTAAGTTTGGTAAGAATAGGAGAGGATAGCTTAGGCTTTAGTGCCATCGTCGCCTATTAGGAGGATTTCTGCGCCCTACAGAGCTCTAACGCCATCAGCTTGGCTCCGGAAAACCCAGAAAGAGTGGTCTCGCCACGTTATGTTGAGTCAGGCTGCGGTCTGTTAGGTTGCGTTCGGCTACGTTTGGTATGGGTAGCTCTAAATTCTGTGCTATGCACCGCCATTCGGTGAATATCCGCGAACTACATTGTTCTAGCATACCGTGCTTGGCTATGGGGTCGCCAGCAGTAGTGCTCTCGGCACGTTAGTCTGAGTCATGCGATCGGTTATGTCACGTTTGGCTAGGTTAGGATAGGGTAGCTCTGACCTTTTTGCTATACACGGCCATTCAGTCGATACCTGCGCGCGATATTGATCTACTGTACTCTGCTCGACTCTCGGGATACGAGCAATTAGGGCCGTGGCGCGTTAGGTTACGTCACGTTACGTGTGGTTAGGTTACGTTAGTTTAGGTATGGTTAGGGTAGCTTCGACTTTTTCGCTATATGCAGTTATTTGATGCATCCCTGCCCTCCACTCTGCTCTACCCTAATCTGCTGGACCCTGTCGAGCCAGCAATATTGCTCGCGGAAAGTTACGTTGAGCTTGGTTACGATAGGTTAGGCAATGTTAGTTCGTGCTAGGCTTGGATACCTTTTTGTATTCTGCTGTACACTGCGGTCCCATGGATTTCTGCACCCTAGCCTCCTCTAGTAAGCTCTGCTTGGCTCTGTGGAGGAAGGCAATAGTGGCGGCAGCGCGTTAGGTTCTGTTTGGTTACGTTTGGTGGTGTTAATCTATGCTGTGTTAGGCTGGGTTAGCTACGACTGTGGTGTTATGCACTTCGATTCTATGGTCTCCAGCACCCTATTGTGCGCTATCACAACCTGCTCGTCTTCGGGGACGCCAGGAACCGCGGTCGCGGCTCGTTACGTTGAGCTATGTTACGTTCGGTTAGGTAAGGTTTGGTTATGTTAGGAAGGGGTAGCCCTGAGTTTTGTATACGCACTACTGTGCGGTGGATTACTGCGCTCCACTGCGCTATAATATGCTCTGCATGGCAAGGGGAGGACAGCAATGGTGGTTTCCGCACGTTACCTTTAGTTATGTTACGTTCGGTTATTCCACGATTGGGTAATTTCGGAAAGGATAGATTTAACTTTTGTGCTATGCACTGCTATTCGTTGGATTTCTGAGCTCTACTGTGCTCTAGTATGTTCTGCTTGCCTCTGGGGATCCCAGAAATAATGTTCGTGGCACGCTTGTTTGAGATATGTTACGTTTGGCTTGGCTTGGTTAGGATATGTTTGGATAGGATAGCTTTGACATTTGTGCTGTACACTGCCATTCAGTCGATATCTGCGCTCTGCATTGCTCTGATATCATCTGCTTGACTGGGGACGCCAGAAGTAGTGGTCGCGGCACGCTTGTTTGGTTTATGTTACGTTTGGTTTAGCTTGGTAAGGTTAGGTTTGGTCAGCGTGTCTCTGACTTTAGCGCTATACACAGCAATGCCGACTATCTCTGCGCTCTGCAGTGCTCTAATATGCTCCGCGTGGCTCAGTGGTGGTCAGCAACTGTAGTCTCGGCATGTTAGGTTGATTTTTGTTACTATTGGTTAGGTGCCATTCATTGCCGTTCTATGGACTTCTACGCTCTACGCTCCTCTAATATGTTCTGCTTGGCGATAGGGAGACCAGCAATAGTGGACCCGCCTCGGTAGACTTAGTTAGCCTACTGTCGGTTTGGTTAGGATGGGCTAGATTATGTTAGAGTTCCTTTGACTCCGGTGTACATCTACGCTCTACTGTGATCTAATATGTTCTGCTAGGTCCTGCGGAGTCCAGCAATTGTGGCCACGGCACGTTAGGTTAACTTAGGATGCGTTTGATTATATTACGTTTGGATAGGTTAGGACTTGATAGCTTTTAATTTTGTGATACAAACGCCTATGCGTTGGATTTCTACGCCCTAAGTTGCTCTACTATACTTTACTCGGCTATGGGTAGGCCAGTAACAGTTGTCCCGGCACGTTATTTTGGGTAGGATACGTTTGGGTACGCTGTGTTCGTTTGGGATATGCCCAGATTGATTTGATTTTCGCGCTATACACTGATATTCGGCGAAATTCTGCGCTCTAGAGGGCTCTACTATATTCCGCTTTGCTGTGTCGAGTCCAGGAATCGTGGTCGCGGAGGGTTATGCTGAGTTAGGCTACGTTTGGTTAGGTCCTGTTTGTCTGTTTTACGCTTGTGTATCTTCGACTTTTGTGCTACGCATTGCTATTCTGCGGTCATCTGCACTCTACTGTGCGCTTTCCCACTCTGCCTGTGTCTGGGGACGCCGAGTGAAGTAGTTGCGGCTGGTTAGGTTGTGTTACGTTACGTTTGGTTAGGCAAGGCATGGGTAAGTTTGGTCGTTATAGCTTTAACTATTGCGCTATACGCTGCCATTCTGCAGATTTCAGAGCCCTACATTGCTGTGCTGTACTCTGTTTGGCTCTCGCGAGGCCAGCAATAGTGGTCGTGGCACCCCACGTTGGGTTACGTTACGCTTGGATATCATACGTTTGGTGAGGCGAGGAGATGGTAGCTTTGACTTTCGTGCTATACACTGCTTTTCGGTTTATTTCAGCTCTCTACTGCGCTATGATAAGCTCTGCTTGTCTCCGAGGACGCCAGCCGCAGCAGCCGCGGCACGTTAGGTTAAGCTATGTTACGTATGGTTAGGTTAGAATGAGATAGCTTGGACTATTGTATATGCACTGCTGTGCGGTTGATTTCGGCGCTCTACTGCGCTCTGTTGTACTCTCCTTGTCGCTGGAGAGGCCAGCAATAATGTTCGTGGCACGCTTGGTTGAGATATGTTACGTTAGGCTTGGCTGGCCTAGGATAGGTTTAGTTAGGATAGCTTTGTCTTTTGTGCTATACATTTCTATTCGGTCGATATCAGCGCTCCGCACTGCTCTACTAGCATCTGCTTGTCTCTGGGGAGGTCAGCAATAGCGGTCGTGAAACATTCGTGTTGGTTATGTTCCGTTCCTTTAGGTTAGATTAGGTTAGGTTTGGCTAAGCTGGCTTTGACTTTTGTGCTATACACTCCTATTCGATGGACTTATGCCCTCTGCTGCGCTCTAGTATATTCTGCTTGGCTATTGGGAGGCCAGCAGTATTGGTCTCGGCACTTGTGTCTGAGATAAGCTGCGTACGGTTATGTTACGTTTAGTTACGTTCGGATGGGGTAGCTAAGGTTCCAGTGCCGTACACTGCCAATCAGTGGATTCATGTGCTCTACATTGCTCTTCTATACTTTGCTCCACTCTCAGGAGGCCAGCAATAGTTGTCTCGGCACACTAGGTAGTGCTATGTTACGCTTGGCCTTCCTGTGTTACGTTAGGTTTGGTGAAGCTTGATTTGACTTTTGTCCTATGCACTGCTATTCGGTCGATCTCCGCACTCTGCATTGCTCTGCGAGCATATGCCTGTGTCTGGGGAGGCCAGCAATAGTGATCGTGGCACGTTAGTTAGGGTTATTTTACGTTTGGTTACGTCATGTTAGGCTAGGTTTGGTCAGCATGTCTCTGTCTTTTGCGTAATGCACTGCAATTCGGTGGGTTCCTGAGCTTTACATTGTTCTACTATGCTCCGCTCGACTCCCGGGAGGCCAGCAATATTTGTCGCGGCACATTCTGTTTTGTTAGGCTATGATCGGTTAGGTCAGGTTAGTACATGTTAGTTTAGGATATCTTCGACTTTTATGCTAAACACTGCTATTTGATGGACTTCGGCGTCCTTCTGTGCGCTTTCACACTCTGCATGTTCCTGTGCACGCCAGGAATAATGATCCCTGCAAGTTAGGTTTAGTTATGTCATGTTTGGGCAGGTTAGGTTTGGTCAGGTTTGTTTATGGCGTATTTAACCCTATGCCATACACTGCTGATCGGACGCCTCCAGCGCTCTACATTGCTCTGCTGTTCTCTGCTTAGCTCTCGTGAGGCCAGCAATAGCTTTTGTGGCACGTCACGTTGTGTTGTGTTACGCCTGCTTATGATACGTTTAGTTAGGTTAGGATATGATAGCATCAACTTTTGCGCTCTACACAGCTTTTCGGTGGATTTATACGATCTACTGCGCTCTAATATGGTCTGCCTGGCTCTTGGGAGGCAAGCAATAGTGGCCTCGGCACGTTAGGTTAGTTTAGGCTGCGTTTGGTTATATTACGCTTGGATCGGTTAGGATAGAGTATCTTCTTCTTTTGTGCTATACACTGCAGTTCGGTAGATTTCTACGCCGTACGTTGCTCTACTATACTCTTCTCGACTCTGGGGAGGCCAGTAATAGTGGTCTCGTCCCGTTCTTCTTAGCAGGCTACGTTTGACTACATTACGTTAGATAGGGTGAGGTATGCATAGCTTTGACTTGCGTTGTGTACACTGCTTTCCGGTGGATTTCCGCGCCCTACTATGTTCTGGTATGTTCTGCTTGTCTCTGCGGAGGCCAGCAAAAGCGGTCTCGGCACGATAGGTTGAGATAGATTACGTATGGCTAAGTAACGTTTGGTTATGTTGGGGTAGGAAAGCTTCGTCGTTTGTGCTATACACCGCCATTCGGTGGATTCCTGCGCTCTTCATTGCTCTATCATGCTCTGCTTGACACTGGCGCGGACAGCAGTACTATTCTCGTTACCTTACGTTTTATTAGGCTACGTTCGGTTGAGTTGGGTTAGGACACGTTGGGTTAGGATATCTTCCACTCTTGCGATATACACTGCAATACGGTGGATTAATGCGCTCTACCATATTCTGCTCGACTCTGGGGATGCCAGAATTAGTGTTCATGGCACGATATGTTGTGTTAGGCCACGCTTGGTTAGGTTCCGTTTGGTTAGGTTAGGATAGGATACCTTTGTCTTTTATGCTATAAAACACTATTCGGAGGACTGCAGTGCTTTACATTGCTGTACTGTACTCTGCTCGGCACTCGGGAGGCCAGTAATAGTGGTCTCGGCCCGTTAGGTTCAAGCAAACTACGCATGGTCACGTTACGTTTGGTTAGGTTAGGATAGGGTAGCACTGACTTTTGCGCTATACACCGCCATTCTGTGGACTTCTGGGCTCTACATTGCTCTAGCATGCTTTACTTGTCTCTGGGGAGGCCAGAAACACTAATCTCGAAACCTTGTTTTGTGTTATGCTACGTGCGGTTAGGTTAGGTTCAGAAATTTTGGGTTGGGGTATCTTACACTTGTGTTCTATACACTGCAATGCGGTGGATTACGGGGCTCTACTGCGCTCTAGTATATTCTGCTTGGCTATGTGGACGCCAACAATAGAGGGCTCGGCTCGTACGGTTCAGATATTCTACGTTTGGTTAGTCTAGGCTACGACCGTATAGGTTAGGATATCATCGACTTTTGTGCTGTGCATTGTTATTTGGTAGCTTTCAGCCCTCTACTTTGCTCTAATATGCCCTGTTCGAATCTGCGGCGGCCAGCCATGGTATTCGAGGCACAAAATATTTTCTTATGCTACGTTTGGTAATGTTACGGTTAGTTTGCTTTGACTTTCGTGCTATACAACGCTATTCGGTGGATCTCTACACCCTACATTGCTCTACTATACTCTGTTCGACTCCGGGGAGGACAATAATAGTTGCCTGTACGCGTCAGGTTTAGTTAGCCTACGTTAGGTTAGGACATGTTTAATGGGTTAGGGTAGGGTAGTTTCGACTTTCGTGGTGCAAACTGCTGTTCGGTGGGCTTGTGCGTTCTACTGTGCTCTAGCACGTTCTGATTTGCTCTGCAGAGGTCAGCAGTGGTTGTCTCCGAACGTTGGTATGACATAGGTAACGTTTGGCTAAGTTACGCTTTGTCAGGTTCGGAGAGGATGGCTTTGACTGTTGAGCTCTACACGGCTATTTAGTGGATTCCTGCGCTCTACATTGCTCTACTATACTCTGCTAAATCCTAGTGAGGCCAGCAATAGTTGTCGCGGCAAGTAACGTTGTACTTGGCTACGCTAGGTTAGGTTATGCTGGTTTAGGTTGGGTTTGGATATCTTTGACAATTCGGCTGTACGCTGCGACTCTATGAATTTGTGCGCCCTACTCTCCTCTAATATGTCCTGATTGGTTTTGTGAAGGCCAACAATAGCGGCAGCAGCACGTTCGGTTGAGTTTGGTTACGCTAGGAAATATTACCGTTGGTTACGTTAGGATATCGTACCCGTGACTCTTGCGACACACACTGCTTTTCGGTGTATTTCTCCTCTCTGCTGTGCTCCAATACGCTTCGCTCTTCTATGTGGAGGCCATAAATAGTGGCTGCGGCATGTTAGGTTGAGTTATGTTACGTTTGGTTAGTTTATGTTAGCATTGGTAAGGTTCGGAAGGATTCTATTTTTCTGCTATACACTGCGATTCTACGAATTTCTGCGCCCTACTCGCCTCTAATGCGTTCTGCATGACTCAGGGAGACCAGCAATATTTCTCTCGGCGCGTTAGGTGGTGTTAGGTTACGCTTTGCTTGGCTAGGATTTGTCAGGTTCGGTTAGGACTACTGTGACTTTTTCGCTGGTCACCGCAGTTCGGTCGTTATCTGTGCACTGCACTTCTCTAATAGCATCTGCTTGAATCTGCGAAGGCCAACAATAGCGGCCGTGGCGCGTTTGGTTGGCTCAGGTTGCGTTTGGTTACATTACGTTAGTTAAAGTTTGGTAGGACGTCTTTGACTTCTGTGCTATACACAGTTACCCGGCTGATACCTGCGCTCTGCATTGCTGTAATAACATCTGCATGTTTCTTGGGAGGCAATCAATGGTGGTCGTTGAACGGTTGATTGAGTTATGTTACCGTCGGTTTGGTTAGGATAGGCTAAGCTTGATCAGGTTGGCTTTGACTATGGTGCTATACACTGCTATTCGGGCGATTTCAGGGTTCTACATTTCTCTGCTATACTCTGCTTAGCTCCCGTGATTCAAGCAATTGCAGTCGTGGCACGTCAGGTTGCGCTTCGTAACGTCCGCTTACGTTACGTTTGGTTTGATTAGGATATTATGGCTTCGACCTTTGTGCTATACACTGCTATTCGGTGGATTTCTGCTTCAACTGGCTTCTAATATTCTCTGCTTTGGTCTGGGAATGGTAGAACTTGTGGCCGCGGGGCGTTAGGTTGTATTGAGTTACGTTCGGTTGTGTTGTGTTTGTCAGGGTTAGGTCAGGATATCTGTGACTTTCGTGCTATACACTGACATTCTATGTACGCCTGCGTTCTTCTCTCGTCCAGCATGCTCCGTTTGGCGCTGTGGAGGCCGGCAACAGTGCTCCCGTCACGATAGGTTATGTTATATTACGTTTGGAAAGGCTACGTTTGTTTAGGTTAGGATATGATAACTTTGACATTTTCGCCATACACTGCTATTCGGTGGATTTCTCCGCCCTTCTTTGTTCTACAATACTCTACACGACTCTGCGCAGACCAGCAATCACGGTCAAGCCACGATAGGCTGGGTTAGTCTCCGCTTGGTTAGTTTAGGTTAGGTTACGTATGGTTAGGATGTCTTTGACTTTTGCGCTATACACTGCTATTCGATGGACCTCTGCACACTTCTGAGCTCTGATGTGTTCCGTTCTTCTCTGTGAAGGCTAGCAATAGTGGTCGTGGCAAGTTTGGATGAGTTATGTTACGTTTGGTTTGGTTGAATTAGGCCATTTTGGTAAGGATGGCTTTGATTTTTGTGTTATACACAGCTGCTCGGATGGTTTCTGCCAGGGTTTATGCCAGCAACCGTGGCAGCTGCACGTCAGTTTGAGTTACGTTACGTTAGGCTAGTACTGTTAAGGATAAGTTTGGTTATCATAGCTTTTACTTTCGTGCTATGCATTGCCATTCTATGTACCTCAGCGCCCTGTTCTCCACTCATATGCCCTGCTTGACAACGGGGACGCCGGCAGTAGCTGCTTCGGCACGTTAGGTTGAAATAGGATACGTTTGGTTAGGTTATGGTAGTCATGGTTGGGTTTGGATGGCTTCGACT
This sequence comes from Eufriesea mexicana, assembly GCF_001483705.2. Taxonomy (NCBI): domain Eukaryota; kingdom Metazoa; phylum Arthropoda; class Insecta; order Hymenoptera; family Apidae; genus Eufriesea; species Eufriesea mexicana. Next base: position 897,478 of record NW_016908527.1, on the reverse strand, counting down.
TTTCTGCAGTACACTTACATTCGGTGGATTTCTGCGATCTACTCTTCTCTAGTTTGCCCTGATTTGCTCTGGGGAGGCCGGCAATAGTGCTCTCGGCACGTTAGTTTGAATTACGTTACGTCTGGTTAGGTTACGTTTGGTTAGTTTAGGAGAGGATCACTTTGACTTTTGTGCTATACACCGCTATTGGGCGGATTTCTTCGCTCTTCATAGCTCTACTATGCTTTGCTCCACTCCGGGGAGGCCAGCAATATCTTTCATGGCACGATAGGTTGACTTACGTTACGTTCGTCATGTTAGGTTAGGTTAAGTTTGGTTAGGATGGCTTTGACTTTTGCGCTATACATTGCTCTTCGGTGGATTCCTGCTCTCTACATTGCTCTACTATACTCTGTTCGACCACCGGGAGGCCAGCCGTAGTGGTCGCCAGAGGTTAGCTTGTGTTGCATTACGTTTGGTCATGTTAGGTTTTGTTGCGTTACGTTGGGGTTTTTTTGACTTTTGGCATGGCTAGGTAAAGGTACGTTTGGTTAGGATAGCCTCGTCTTTTGTGATGTACGCTGCAATTTGGCCGATGTCTGCGCAATGCCTTGCTCTACCAGCGTCTGCTTGAATCTGTGGAGTAGAGCAATAGCGGTCGTGGCACGTTTGGTTGAGATTTGTCACGTGCGGTTAGGTTACATATGGGAAAGTTTGGTCTGTATGGCTTCAACTTTTGTGCTATATACTGCTATTCGGTCTATATCTGCGACCTGCGTTGCTGTACTAACATCTGCTTGTCTCCAGGGAGGCCAGCAATGGTGGTCGTGGCACGTTTGGTTGAGTTTTGTTACCTTTGGTTACGTTAGGTTAGGTTAAGTTTGGTCAGTTTGTTTTTGCCTTTTGCGTTGTACGCTGCTATTCGGTGGATTTCTACGCTCTACAGCGCTTTAGTATGTTCTGCTTGGCTCTGCGGAAGCCAGCAGTAGTGGCCGTGGCACGTCAGGTTCAGTTATTCTACGCTTAGATAGGATAGGTTAGGCCTTGTTAGGTCAGGGTACTTTTGACTTTTGTGCTATGCATTGCAATTTGGTGGCTTTCTGCGCTCTACTCTACTGTACAATACTCTGCTCCACTCTGGGGAGGCCAGCAATAGAGATCAAGGCACGATACGTGTTGTTAGGCTGCGTTTGGTAATGTTACGATTGGTTATGATAAAATAGGGTAGCCTTGACTTTTGTGCTGTACACCTCTATTCGGTGGATTTCTGCGCCCTACTGCGATCTAATACTCCCTGCTTTGGTCAGGGAATGCTTGAAGTGGTGGCCGCGGCGCTGCAGTATGTGTTATGTTGCGCGTGGTTAAGATAGGTCTATTTGGGTTTGTTATGGATATGTTTGACATTCGTGCAATACACTGCCATTGTATGCACCTCTGAGCTCTGCTCACCTCTATGATGCCCTGCTTGGCGATGGAGAGTCCTGGAATTGTAGGCCAAGTACGTTAGGTCGGTGTAGGTTACGTTTGATTAGGCCATGTTTTGTCGCGTCAGGTTATGATATTCCATACTTCTTTGCAGTACAGTGCTATTCGAACGATTCCAGCGTCCTTCACTGCTCTGCAATAATCTGCTTAGCTCTCGCATGGACAGCAATGGCTTTCGTTGCACATCAGTTTCTGTTACGTTACGTACGCTTTTGTTACGGTTGGTTAGGTCAGGATAGGATTCCTTTGACTTTTGTACTATACTTCGCTATTGGTAGGATTTCTACGCTCTACATTGCTCTACTGTTCCCTGCTCGAACTGGGGGAACCAGTAATTGTTTTCTCGGCGCATTAGGTTGCGACACGCTACGTTCGGTTAGTTTATGATAGTCTGTGTTAGGTTTGGATTGCTATGACTTTTGTGCCACACGCTGCAGTGCGGTGGATTACTGCGCTCAACTGTGCCCTGGTATATTCTGCTTGGCTCTGGGAAGGTCAGCAATCGTGTTCTCGGCACGCTGGGTTGAGATAGGTTACGGTTGACTTGGCTAGGTTGGGATTTGCTTGGTTAGGGTAGCTTTGTCTTCTGTGCTATACACTGCTATTCGGCCGATATCTGTGCACTGCATTGCTCTAATAGCGCCAGCTTGAGTCTGTGGAAGCCAGCAATAGCGGTCGTGGCGCGTTAAGTTTTGTTAGGTTACGTTTGCTTAGGTTAGGTTTGCTGGGATAAGTTGGGATATCTTTCACTTTTGTACCATACCCTGCCTTCCTATGGACCCCTGCGTTCTGCTCTTCTCCAATATGCCTTGCTTGGCGATGGGGAGCCCAGCAATAGTGGGATAGGCACTTTAGGTTAAGTTATGTTTCGTTTGGTTATATTACGTTTGAATGGGTTCGATTAGTGTATCTTTGACTTTCTTGCTGTACACCGCTTTTCGGCGGGTTTCCACACCCTACGTTGCTCCAATATACTCTGCTCGTTCCTGCGGAGGATAGTAGTAGTGGTGTCGGCCCGTTATGGTCAGTTAGGCATCGTTTGGTTACGTTATGTTAGCTTGGGCTTGGTTTGGATTGATTTGACTTTCGCGGTTTGCACTGTTATTTGGTGGATTTCTGTGCTCTACTACGCTCTCGTATATTCTGCATGTCTCTGGGGTGGCCAGCAATAGTGGTCGTGGCACGTTTGGTTTTGCCAGGTTTCGTTCGGTTAGATTAGTATTTACTCTGTTTGGTAAGCATGGCTTTGACTTTTGTGCTATACACTGCTACCCGGTGGATTTCTGCGCTCTGCTGTGCTGTGGTGTATTCTGCTTGACTATGGGGATGGCAGCGGTATTCCTCTCGGCACGTTAGTTTCTGTTCTGTTGCGTTTGGCTATGTTACGTTTGGCTAGGTTAGGACATGGTGGCTATGGCTATTGCGCTATACAATGTTTTCCGGTAAATTCCTGCTCTCTACATTTCCCACTATGCTCTGCTCGACTCTCTGGTGACCAGCAACAGTGGTCGCCGCACGTTAGTTTGAGTTGGGTTACGTTTAGCTTGGTTAGGTTACGTTGTGTCAGGTAAGGATCGCTTTGACTTTTGCGCCGCACACTGCTATTCTATGGCTACTGCTCTCTTCTCAGCGCTGTCGCACTCTGCTTGTACTTGAGGACGCCAGGAGTAGTGCTCTCCGCACGTTAGGTTGTGTTATGTTACTTTCGCTTTTGCTGGGTTTGGTTCTGTTTGTTTAGGCTAGCGTTGAAATTTGTGCTATACACTACTGTTCGGATGATGCCAGTGTTCTACATTGCTCTGCTATACTCTGCTTAGCTGCCGTGATGCCAGCAGTAGCGGTCGTGGCACGTCAGGTTGCGATCCGTAACGTCTGCTCATATCACGTTAGATATCGGGATGCCATAAATTGTGACCGCGGCGCGTTAGACTAGATGTGTTACGTTTGGTTAAGTTAGGTAAGGCTACGTTTGGTTCGGATATCTTTGACTTGTGTTATACACTGCTATTCGGTGGAATTCTGCGCTCTACAGTGCTCTAATATGTTCTGCTTATCTCTGGGGACGGCTACAACAGCGGCCTCGACCCGATAGTTTGCGTCAGGATATATTGGGCTTTGTCCTGAAGGCTTGTCTTAGCCATGTGTAGCTTTGACATTTCTGATATATACTGCGATTATATAGAGCTCTGCGTTCTACTCTCCACTAGTGTGCCTCGTTTGACTCTGGTGTGGTTGGAAATAGTTGTCGCCGAACGTTAGTTTGAGTTATGTTACGGTCGGCTATGTTACGGTTGGGTAGGATAGGAGATGGTAGCTTTGCCTTTAGTGCTATAGTCTGAAATCAGGTGAATTTCTGCTCCGTATAGTGCTTCAATTTTCTCAGCTTGTCTCTGGCAAGGCCAGCGATAGCGGTCTCGGCACGTTAGGTTGAGTTGGGTTACGTTTGGTTATGTTACGGCTGGTAATGTTAGGAGTGGATAGCTCTGACATTACTGCTATAGTCTGGTATTATGCGAATTTCTGCGACATTGAGCGCTCTAATTCTTTCAGCTTGTTTCTGGGAAGGCCAGCAGTAGTGGCCTCTGCATGTTTCATTGTGTCAGGTTACGTTCGGTTAGGCTGCTCCAGGATATGTTTTGCTAGGATAGATTTAGTTTTTGTACTGTACACTGCAATTCGGTGGATTTTTGCGCTCTACCGCGCTATAGTACATTCCGCTTGTCTCTGTCCATGCCTGCACTAGTGATTCCGTCATGTTAGGTTGCGTTATGTTTCGTTTGGATATGTTACGTTTGGCTAGGTTAAGATAGGCTACATTGACTTTCGTGTTATACAATGATGTTCGGTGGATTTCTGTGCTCGACTGGGCTCTACTGCACTCTCCATGGCCATGGGAATGCGAGAAATATTGGTCTCGGCTCGGTAGGTTGGGTAAGGTTAGATTCGCTTAGTTTAGGTTAGGATACGTTCGGTAATGGTAGGTTTGGCTTCCATGTTATACACTGATGTTCGGTGGACTTCTGCGCCCTATTGCCCCCTAGTAAGTCTGCTCGACTCTGGGGAGGCCAGCAATAGTCTTCGGGGTACGTTAGGTTGAGTTATGTTACGTTTGGTCATGTTAAGATTGGATATGCCTTGATAGGGTGGCTTTGACTTTTGTGCTATACACTGTTATCCGGAGGACTTCCGCGCTTCAGTGCGCTCTTGTAAGTGCTGCTTGCCTTTGTGGAGGTCAGCAATAGTTGTCTCGTCGTGATAGGTTGAGATAGGTTTCGTTTGGATATGTTCCGTTTGGGTAGGTTAGGATAGGCTACATTGACTCTTGTGCTTTACACAGCGGTTCCTTGGGTTTCTGAGATCCACTGTGCCCAAGTACATACTGCTTCTCTCTGTGGATTACAGAAATAGTGGTCTGGTCGTGTTAGGTTGAGCAAGGTTTCGTTCGGATATGCTACGTTTGGCTAGGATGGGATAATCTGCTTTGACTTCTGCGCTCTTCACTGCTTTTTGGTGGATTTCTGCGCTCTAGTGTGCTCTAATGTTCCCTCTGTGGCTATGTGGATGCCAGAAATATTGGTCTCGTCACTTTGTGTTTAGATACACTACGTTTGGATAGGTAAGGCGAGGTCAGGTTATGTGTAGGTATGTTTGACTTTTGTGTTTTGCACTGCAATGCGGCGGATTTTCCCGCTCTGCTGTGCTCTAGTATATACTGCATGTCTTGTAGGGTTATGACATGATAGTTCAGTCATCTGTGCTATACGCGACTAACGTCCGACTTCTGCGCTCTACAGCGTTCTAATATTCTCTGCTTTTCTCACGTAGGCCAGCAATAGTGGCCTCTACCCGATATGCTTAGCTAGGCTACGCTTGCATACGACATGTTTGGTTATGATGGGACAGAATATCATGACTTTCGTGCCATTCCACGCCATTCGCTGGATTTCTGCGCCATATTGCGCTCCAATGTGTTCTGATTGGGTCTGGGGCGGCCACGAATAGTCGTATCGGCACGTTAGGTTGAGCTTTGTCTCGCTCCGTAAGGGTAGGTTCGGAAGGCTTGGCTAGGATTTCTTTGACCTTTGTGTCAAACACTGCCATTTGGCGGATTTTTGCGATCTGCCTTGCTACACTATGCTCTACCCGACACTGGGGAGGTGATCAATAGCGGTCGCGGCACGTTAGTTTGTGTTAGGTTACGCTTGGTTATCCTAGGTTTGGCTTAGTTTTGTCCTGAGAGCCCTGACTTTCGTGTTATTCACTGTTATTCTGTGTATTCCTGTGATCCACTGTGCCCTGCTACATTCTGCTTGGCTATGAGGAGGCCGGCAGTAGTGGTCTCGCAACGTTAGGTTGTATTGTACTACGTTTGGTTGTGTCACGTTTGGCTAAGTTATGATAGGTTACTTTGACTTTTGTGCTGTTCACGGCTATTCGGCGGATCTCTGCGCTCTAAATTGCTCTAATCTGCTCCGCCTGGCTCTGCGGATTACAGCAGCATTGGTCTCGCTACGTTATGTTCAGATACGCTACTTTTGGATACGTGTAGTAGGGTCACGTTATATCAGGGTATGTTCGACTTCTGCGCTATACACTCCTTTCCGCGGATTTCTGCGCTCTACTGTGTTCTAACACATTCTGCTTGTGTCTGTGGAGGCCACCAATAGCAGTCTCGAGACGTTAGGTTGAGTTAGGTTTCGTTTGGCTAGTTTAGTTTGGGCTATGTTTGGTAACGGTAGCTTTGGCTTTCGTGCTATACACTGTTGTTCGGTGGATTTCTGTGCTCGGCAGCGCTCTACTATATTCTCTTTGGCCCTGGGGAGGCCAGAAATAGTGGCCGCGGCAGGTTGTGTTAAGGTGTGCCACATTTGGTTACGTTAAGTTATCTTGGGTTAGGTCTGGATATATGTGACTTTTGTGCTATACACTGCGTTTCTATGGACTTCTGAGCCCTACCGTCCTTTAGTAAGTTCTGCCCGACACTGGGAATGCCGGCAGTAGTGGTCCGCGTACGTTAGGTTCAGTTAGGTTGCGTTTGGTTGTGTTAGGTCAGCTTAATTTTGGTTAGGGTAGCCATGACTTTCGTTCTGTACACTCTTTTTCTGTGGATTTCTGTGACATACTGTGCTGTACACATTCTGCTTTTCTGTGCGGAGGTCAGGAGCAGTAGTCTCGGCTAGTTATTTTGAGAGGTGTCACGGTTCGTTAGGTTCGGTTGGGTCAGGTTGGGTAACGATATCTACGGTCTTTGCGATTGTCACGACAATGCGGTGGATTTCTGCGCACAACTGTGCTACAGTGCATCCTGCTTGTATCCATGGGTGCCAGCAATAGTGGTCTCGACGTGTTAGGTGGAGTTGTGCTACGTTTGGTTGTGTTAAGTTTGGTGAGATTAGGATAGGACAGTCCAGACATCTGTGCTATACACTGCTATCCGCGGATGACTGCGCTCTACTGTGTTCCAATACTTTCCGTTTGGCTCTGGCGAGGCCGGCAATATTGTCCTCGGTACGTTAGGTTGAGTTTGGTTACGTTCTGTTATTTTAGGTTGTGCCATGTTCGGTAAGGGTAGCTAGGACTTTCGTCATATACACTGTTGTTCGGCGGATTTCTGTGCTATACTGTCCTCTAATATGTAATGCTTTGCTCTGTGGAGGTCAGCAAGAGAGGTCTAGGCACGTTAGGCTGAGGAAGGCTGCGTTTGGTTATGTTACGTTTGGTGTGGTTAGGATAGGGTAGCTATTACTTCTTCCGCTCTTCGGTGGAACGCTGCGCTCTACAACGATGTACCACGCTCTGTTCGACGCACTGGAGGCCAGCAGGAGTGGTCGTGGCACTTGAGGTTGCGTTAGGATACGTAAGGTTAGGCTTGGTTCCGCCGCGTTAGGTCCGTATAGCCTTGACCTTCGCGCTATAAACTGTTATTAGGTGGATTTCTGCTGTCTACTGTGCTCTAATATGCTCTGCTTGCATTGGGAGACCATCAATAGAGGTCTCGGCACGTTCGGTTGCGATAAACTGAGTTTGGTTACGCCACGCTTGATTAGGTTAGGACAGGAGAGCAATAACTTTGGGCTATACACTGTTATTCGGTGGATTTTTGCTCTCTGCTGCGCTCTAATTCTCGCTGCCTTCATCTGCGGATGCTTGAAATAGTCGCCGCGGCGCGTTAGGTGGCGTCATTTTACGTTTGGTCCGGTTAGGTTTGTTTTGGTTTGGTTAGGATGTCCTTGACTATTATAGTGCTATACACTTACATTCCATGGACCCCTGCGATATACTCCTCTGCTATATGCCCTGATTGGCGAATTGGAGGCCAGCAATTGTGGGCTAGGCACGTTAGGTTGGGATTGGTTACGTTCGATCAGGTTAGGTTAGGTTAGGTTAGTATATCTCATGCGTCTTTGCTGTACGCTGCCATTCGTTGAATTGCTGCGGTCTACTTTGATCTACTGTCCCCTGCTTCGCTCTGGGAATTCCAGAAACTGTTGCCGCGGCGCGCTGGGTTGAGTTAGGTTACGTTTGGTTATGTTAGGTTTGTTTGGGTTGGGATATGCTTACGTTGAACTTCTGCGCTCTACTGCGCTCTGGTGTATTCTGCTTGGAACTGTGGGGTGAGCAATGGTGGTCTCGGCAGTATAGGTTGAGTTAGGTTGCTCTTCGTTAGGTTTGGATAGGTTATGTTTGGTTAGGACGGCTTTGACTTTTGAGCTATATTCTGATATATGGTGGATTGCTGCCGTCTGCTGTGCTCTGGTATATTGTGCTTTGCTATGGGCATCCCTGCGGTATTGGTCTCCGGCTGTTAGTCTGAGATATGATGCGCTTGTTTATGTTACGTTTGGTCGGATTAGGGTAGGATATCTCTGACTTTTGCGCTGTACACTGCTATTCGGTGAATTCCTGCGCTATTCGCTGCTCTGCTATACCCCACTCGATTTTGGGATGATGGCAATGGCTGGCGTGGCACGATAGCTTTAGTTTGGTTACGTCGTGTTAGGATAGGTTAGGCTAGGTTTGGTCAGGGCGGCTTTGACTTTAGTGCTATACACTGCTGTACGGTCGATATCTGCACTCTGTATTCCTCTACTAGCATCCGCTTGTCTCTGGGCTGGTCAGCAATAGGGGTTGTGGCACGTTCTGTCTAGTTACCTTACGTTTCGTCAGGTTATGTTTGGCTAAGTTTGGATAGGATCGCTTCGACTTTTGTGCTATATACTGTTATACGGTGGATTTCCCCGCTATACTTTTCTCCGGTTTATTCTGCTTGGCTGTGGGGATGCCAGCAGTATTGATCTCGGCACGTTAGTCTGTGATATATTGAGTTCGGTTATGTTACGTTTGGCTAGGTTAGGATAGTACAGCTTAGACTTTTGTGCAATACACTGATATTCGGTGTATTTCAGCGCTCTACATTGCTCTATTATACTCTGCTCGTCACTCGGGAGGCCAGCAATGGTGTTCGCCGCACGTGAGGTTGGGCTCCTCTACGTCCGCTTATGTTACGTTTGGCTATGTTAGGAGAGGGTAGATTGGACTTTTGTGCTAGGCACTTCTATTCGGTGGCTTTCTATGCTCTACTGCGATCTAATATTCCCTGCTTTGACCTGGGTTTGCAAGAAATAGTTGCCGTGTCGCGCTAGCTTGTGTGGGGTTACTTTTGTTTAGGTTAGATTTGTTTGGGTTAGGTTTGGATATCTTTCATTTTCGTGCAATACACTGCCATTCTATAGACCCCTGTGCTCTACTCTCCTGTAATATGCTCAGCTGGCGCATGAGATGCCGGCAATAATGCTCTCGGCATGTTAGGTTGAGTTATGTTGCGTTTGGTTGGGATAGGTCAGGTTAGGTTTGCTTAGGTTAGGTTAGGTTAGGTTAGGCAGCGCTACGTTAGGCAAGGTTAGGTTTCTTTTGTTTTGGTTGGGTTTGTTTGGGTTAGGTCGGGATATGTTTGGTTTTCGTGCAATACACTGCCGTTCTATGAGCCACTGCGCTCTACTCTCCTCAAATACGCTCTGCCTGGCGCTTGGGATATCGTCAATAGTGCTCTCGGTACGTTAGGCTGAGTTATGTTTCATTGGTTGTGTTATGCTAGGTTAGGTTAGGACATGTTAGGTCGGTATATCTTTGGCTCTTGTTATAGATATTGCTATGCCGTGGACTACTGCGCTCTACTCTGCTCTAGTGTACTCTGCATGGCACTGGAGCAAAAGCAATCGTGGTCTCGGCGCGTTATGTTTACTTAAGCTAACTTCGGTTATGTTACATTTGGCTATGTTGGGATGGTGTAGCTTCGGCTATTGTGCTATGCACTGCGATCCCATGAGCTTCTGCGTTCTACTTTCCTCTAATATGTTCTGCTAGGCTCTAAGGAGGCCAGCTATATCGGTCTCGGCACGTCAGGAAGGGTTATGTTACGTTTGGTTACATTGCGTTCGGTTAGGTGAGGATAAGACCGTTCTGACATTTGCGCTACACAGTTCTATACGGCGTAGTTCTGCTCCCAGCTGTGCTGTAATGTATTCTGCTGGGCCCTGGGTATGCGAGTAACAGTGATCTGGCACGCTAGGTTTAGTTATATTACACTTGGCTTGGCTAGGTTAGGATAGGTTTTGTTAGGGCAGCTATACCTTTTGTGCTCTACACTGCTATACGATCGATAACTGCGCACTGTATTGCTCTACTAGCATCCGCTTCAACCTGGGTATGCGAGAAACAGCAGTAGCGGCAAGTTTGCTTCTGAGATGTTACGCTTGGCTGCTTTAGGCTTGGCTAAGGTTGGCTATGTTGGCATTGACTTTTGGGCTATACACTGCTATACAGTGATATCTGCGTTTTGCGATGCTATACAAGCATCTGCTTGTCTGTGGGAGTTCAGCAATGGTGATCGTGGCACATTAGGTTGAGATATGTTAGCCTTCGTTAGGGTAGGTTAGGAAGGCGTGGCTAGTATTACTTTGACTTTTGTGCCATACACTGCTATTCGGCGGATTTCTGCGTTCTACATTGATCTACTATGCTATGCTCGACTCTGCGGACGCGAGCAATAGCGGCCGCGGTGCGTTGGTTTGGGTTAGGCTACGTTTGGTTAGGTTACGTTACGTTAAGTTTGGTTAGGATTGCTACAACTTTCGTGCCATACACATTTATTCGGTGGGTTTCTGTGATCGACTTTGCTCTACTACATTCTGCTTTGCTCCATGGGGTCAGGAGCAGTGGTCGCGGCACGTCATGTTGTGTTACGCTGTGCTTGAACGGGTTAGTTTGTTTCAGGTTGGGTTAGGATATCTACGGCTTTTGTGCTATTCACAGCAAATCGGTGGATTTCTGCGCTTCATTGTGCTGTAGTACACTCTGCTTGTCCCTGTGGAGACATGCAATATTGGCCTCGTCTTGCTAGGTTGAGCTTGGCTACGTTTGGATATGTTACGTTTGGCTTGGCTAGGTTCGGATAGGTTTAGTTAGTATAGATTTGACTTTTATGCTAGACACTGCTATTCGACCAATATCTGCGCTCCGCGCTGCTCTGTTTGCACCCCATTTCCTCTGTGGAGGCCAGCAATAGTGGTCTCGGATAGCTAGGTTGAAATATCTTACGCACGGCTTGCCCAGGTTACGATAGGCTTGGTTAGAGTTACTCTGCATTTTGCTCCCCACTAGTGTGTTCTGCTTGGCTCTGGGGAGGCCAGCGATAGTTGTCGTGGCACGTTAAGCTGGGTTCGGATACGTTTGGTTGCGTTAGGTTTGGATAGGTTAGGAGAGGATGGCTTTGACCTTAGTAGTATAGCCTTCTGTTATGTGGATTTCTGCTCCCTACATTGCTCTAGTGTTTTCAGCGTTGCTCTGGTATGCCAAACAATAGTGGTCTCCGCACGTTATGTTGAGTCAGGTTACGTTCGGTTAGGTTGGGTCAGGCTAAGTTTGAACAGGGTAGCTTTAACTTATGTGCTCTACACTGCTATTCGTTGGATTTCTGTGCTCTACTGTGCACTAGTATGTCCTGCTTGGATCTGGGGATGGCAGCAGCACCGGTCGCGGTCTGTGTTAGGTTTGGGTAGCTTTGACTTTTCTGTTATGCGATGCGATTCTAAGGATTCCTGCGCCCTACCCTCCGCTAGTGTACCCTGCTTGGCTCTGTGGAGGCCAGTAATGGCGGTCCTAGCGCGATAGGTTGGGTTATGTTACCTTTGTTGCGTACAGGCTTGGCTACGTTTGGTTAGGATGAAAACGACTTTTGCGCTATGCACTTCTATTCGGACGACTACAGCGCTCTACATTGCTCTGCTATAATATGCTGGGGCCTCGTGAGTCCAGCAGCAGTGGTCCTGGCACGCTAGGTTTGGTTACGTTACGACTGCTTTTGTCACGTTTGGTTAGGGTGAGAAGGCATATCTCTGACTTCTGCGTTAAACACTGCTATTCTGTTTATTTCTGCGATCTACTCTGCTCTAATATTCTCTGCTTGGCGCTGGGAATGCCAGCAATCTTATTGTCAGCACGTTATGTTTAGCCACGTTACGATTGGCTTGGGTATGTTAGGACAGGATAGGTATGGATACCTTTGACTTTTGTGCCAGGCACTTCAATGCGGTGTATTACTGCACTCTACTGTGCTCCATTATGTTCTGCTTGGCTCTGTGGAGGCCAGCAATGGCGGCCTCTGCACGCTAGGTTGAGAGCGGTTACGCTTGGTTTTGGTTGGTTAGGATACATTTGGTTGGAATAGCTATAGCTTTTGCTCTGTACACTGACATTCGGTCGATATCTGCGCACTTCACTGCTCTACTATCATCTCCGTGACTCAGGCGAGGCCATTAATAGCGGTCGTGACTGGTTTGGTTGGTGTACGTTACGCTAGGTTGTGTAGCGTTACGTTATGTTTGGTTAGTATGGCGTCGACCTTTGTGCTACACACTGCTATTCGGTCGATACCTGCGCTCTGCGTTCCTCTACTAGCATCTGCTGCTCTGGGGAGGCCAGCAATAGTGGACGTGGCACCCTTGGTTTCGCTACGTTGCGTTTGGTTTGGTTGGGTTTGGTCATGTTTGGATAGGATAGCTTTGAGTTTTGTGATTTACACTCCCATACGGTGGATACATGCGCTCTGCTGTGATCTAGTATTCCCTTCTTTCATCTGTGAATGCTTGAAATTGTGGCGGCGGCGCGTTAGAACGTGTTACGTTGCGTTAGGTTTGGTTAGGCTTGTTTGTGATCTAGTATTCCCTTCTTTCATCTGTGAATGCTTGAAATTGTGGCGGCGGCGCGTTAGAACTTGTTACGTTGCGTTAGGTTTGGTTAGGCTTGTTTGGGTTAGGCTAGGTTATCTTTGACTTTCGTGCTATACACTGCCATTCTATGTGCCTCTACGTTCTACTCTCCTCTAACATGACCTGCTTGGAAGTGGGGATGCCAGCAATACTGGTCGCGCACGTGAGGTTGCATCAGGCTACGTTCGTTGTGGCTATGTGAGTTTGCGTGAGGTTTGGATTGCTTCGAATTTCGTGGTATAGACTGCTGTTTGGCGGGTCTCTGCGCTCTACTGCGCTCTAGCATGCTTTGCTTGGTTCATTGGAGGCCAGAAATAATGGTCTCGGTACGTAACTGCGAGATAGATAAACGCTGGTTGTGTTCCGTTTGGCTAGCTTAGGATATGGTAGCTTTGTCTTTTATGCTATACACCGCAATACGGTGGACTTCGGCGCTCTTCATTGCACTAATATGCTCTGCTTGTCTCTGCAGTCCAGAATGATTATTCTCAGCACCTTATGCTTAGATATGTTATGCTTGTCTTAGTTGCGTTAGGACTGGTTAGCCTAGGATACCTATGACTTTAGTGTCGTACACTCTAATGCGTTTGATTACAGCCCTCTGCTGTGCTCTAGCACGTACTGCTTTGTTCTGGGGAGGTCTGCAATGGTTGTCACGGCCCGCAAGTTTGAGTTATGGTAAGAATGGCCTGTCTAGGTTCGGACTCGTTCCGTTAGGGTAGCTATGACTTACGTGCCATACACGGTTATTCGGGGGATCCTGCCTTCCAGTGTGTTCTACTCTAATATGCTAGAACTAGGGGGCATCAACAGTGGTCGCGGCACGTCACGTTGAGTTTGGCTATGTTACGTTAGGTTATGTTAGTTTATGTTTGGCTTTGACATTTTCGGCTTCTCCGCTGTACACTGCGATTTTATGGATTTCTCCGCTCTACTGTGCTCTAATATAATCTTTTTTGCCGTGGGGATGCCAGAAATAGTGGCCGTTGCACGTTAGGAGCGGTTAGGTTAGCTTTGGTTAGGTTAGACTTGGTTAGGTTAGGACGGGATAGCTTTGACTTTTGTGCTATACACTGTTATTCGTCAGATATATGCGCTCTACTGCGCTCTAATGTACGCTGCTTTGCTTTGGGGAGGACAGCAATGGCTGTATCTGCACGATACATTCAGTTAGGTTACGTTCGGTCTTGTCACGATTGGTTTAGTTGGGAAAGGGCACCTTTAACTTCAGCGCTATACACTTCTCTCCGCAAGACTTATGCGTTCTGCCGTGCTGTAATATATTCTACTTGCCTCTGGGGATGCCAGCAATAATATTCGTGGCACGCTTGTTTGGGATATGTTCCGTTCGCTCTGGTTAGGTTAGGATAAGTTTGGTCATGGTCGGTTTGGTTTTTTGTGCTATACACTGCTATTCTGTGAATTCCAGCGCTCTACCGAGCTGTAGCATATTCTGCTCGGATATGGGGAGGCCAGCTCTTGTGGTCTCGGCACGTTAGCCTGACTCGCGTTGCGTATGGCTATTTTACGATTGGCTAGGTTAGGAGATGTTGGCATTGATTTTTGCTCTATACACTGCTGTTCAGCGGATTTCTGCGCTCTACTGTGTACTGCTGTGCTCTTCTCAGCTCTAGGAGCCAGAGATAGTGGTCATGGAAAGATAGGTTGAGTTAGGTAACGTTAGGTAGCATTACGTTGTGTTAGGTTAGGAGAGGATTGTTTTGACTTTTGCTCTGTACACAGCTTTTCGGAGGAGTTCTGCCCTCTGCTGTGATGTAATATTCCCTGCTCTGCTCTGGGGTTACCAGAAATGGTTGCCGCGGCGCGTTATGTTGAGTAAGGTTACGTTTGGTTATGTTATGTGCGTTTGAGTTCGGTGAGGTTAGCGTTGTCTTTATTGGCATAGATTGATATGCTTTGGATTCCTGAGCCCTACTGCGCTCTAATTGGCCCTGCTTGGTTCTGTGGAGGCCAGCAATAGTGGTCTCGGCACGTTAGATTGGGACACGTTCCGTTCGGTTGTGTTAGGTTAGTTTTGGTCAGGTAACCATGGCATTGACTTCCCTGCCTCTACACTGCCAACCGAAGGACTTGTGCGCTGTACACTCCTTTAATATTTTCTGCATGGTGATCGAGAGGAGAGCAATATTGTTCCTGGCACGTTAAGCTGGATTTAATTGCGTTTGGTTATCTCACGTATTGTTAGGTTCGGATAGGATAAATCCGACTCTTGTGCCACACACGGCTATTCGGTGTATTCCTGTGCCCTAGATTGCTCTACTGTACCCTGCTCGACTCTGATGTGACCAGTAATGGTGATCACGGCGCTATAGGTTATGTTAGGTTACGTTTGGTTATGCTAGGTTTGGTTAGGTTCGGTAATGATGGCTTTGGCCTTTGTGCTTTACACTGCGGTTCTTTGGAAGTCTGCGATTTCCTTTTCTCTAATATGCTCTACTCGACTCTGGCGAAGCCAGCAATAGTGGACGTGGCACGAAAGGTTGAGTTAGGTTACGTTTGCTGATGTTTGGTTGGGTTAGGTTAGGGGAGGATTGCCTTGACTTTTGTGCTATACACAGCTATTCGGTGGACATCTGCGCTATACTGTGCTCAAGGATGTGCGGCCTGGCTATTGGGAGCCCAGCAATATTTGTAGCGGCAGCTTATGTTGAGTTAGGCCTTGTGTGGTTAGGTTCGGGTGGTTTGTGTTTGGCCCGGGTAGCTTAGACCTTTCTGATATACACTGCGATCCTACGGATTTCTGCGCTCTGCTCTCCTCTAATACGTTCTGCATGGCGATGGGCATGCCAGCAATAGTGGACTCGGCGCGTTGGGTTCCCTTATTCCACGTACGGACAGGTTAGGTTAGGACATGTTGGGTTAGGGTTTCATTGTCTTTAGTGCTATACGATGCTATTTGGTTGCTTTCCGTGCTCTATTCTGCTCCAGTATATACTGTTTTTCTCTTAGGTGTCCAGCTACAGTGGTCTCGGCACGTTAGGATAAGCTACGTTACGCTTCTTTATATTACGTTTGGATAGGTTGGGGCAGGATAGAGTTGACCCTTGTGCTATACGCTGCTGTTCGTAGGATTCCTGTGCCCTGTTTTGCTCTGCTATACTCTGAACGATTATGGGGAAACCAGTAATACTAGTCTCGCCAAGTTAGGTTTAGCTGGCTACGTTTGGTTAGGTTATGTTTGCCTGGGTTTGGTTTGGATAACTTCGGCTTACGTCGTGCACACTGCTTCTCGGTGGGTTTCTGCCATCTACTGCGTTCTAGTATGAGCTGCTTGGCTCCGTGCAGGTCAGCAATAGCGGTCAAGGCACGTTAGGTTGAGACAGATTACGTACGGTCACGTTACGTTTGGCCAGGTTAGGATAGGGTAGCTCTGTCATTTGTGTTATGCACCGCCATTCGGCGGATTTCTACGCTCTACATTTCTCTAATATGCTTTGCTCAGTTAGATTCGGGCAGGTCAGGTTAGGTTAAGGTATCTTCCACTCTTGTACTACACAAGGAAATACGGTGGGTTACTGCGCTCTACTGTGCTGCAGTAAATTCTGCTCGCCTCTGGGGAGAGAAGCAATGGTTTTCTCTGCAGGGTAGGTTGAGCTAAGCTACGTTCTGTTGTGCTACGTATGGTTACCTTAGGATATAGTAGCTTCGACATTTGTGCTAGGCATTGCAGTTCTATTGATATCTACCCTCTACTCCCCTCCAATATATCCTACTTTGCTCTGGTGCGGGCAGCAGTTGTGATCTCGGAACATTAGGCTGCGTTATGTTACGTTTGGTTTCGTTACGTTTGGCCTGGTTAGAACAGGATTGCTTTGACTTTTGAGCTGTACACTGCAATTTCGTGGTTACACCGATATTCGGTGGACTTCAGCTCCCTACTGTGCCATACGATTCTCTGTTCGACTTCGGGGACGCCAGTAATAGCTTCTCGGCGCGTTAGGATGAGTTATGCTACGTCTGGTTATGTTACGTTGGTCTCGGTTAGGTATGGATATGAACATAAGCAGAGGTAGCGTAACCCCACCTGACGATCCACGAAAGCCATTACTGGCCTCAGAAGAACCAAGCTGGGTATAGCAGAGCGAAGTGGAACGCAGGAGTCGTCCGAATAGCAGTGCACAGCACAAAGGTCAAATCCATCATAACCAAACGAGACCTAACCCAATCAAACCAAGCGTAACCTATCTAAGCCAAGCGTGCCACTACCACATTTTATGTCCTTAACAGAGACAAGCAGATGCTTGTAGAGGAACGCAGTGAACAGATAGAGAGCGAAAAGCAATGTATACCACAAAAGTCAAAGCTACAACACCCAAACCTGTCCGAACATAGCCAAGACCTGGGTAACATAATATTCCCTGGCGAGCCGAGACCGCCATTGCTGGACTCCCCAGAGCCAAGCCGATGTTAGCAGAGCACGGTAGACCGCAGAGGTGAAACGCATAGCAGTGTACAGCACAAAAGTCAAAGTTATCCTCTACTATCCCAACAAACCGTGGCGTTACCGAGCGTAGCATAAAACAACCTCTCGTGACGTGACCACTATTGTGGGCCTCCACAGAGGCAAGCAGAACATATTAGAGAAGAGTAGAGCACAGATATCCACCGCATAGGAGTGTGCAGCACAAAAGTCTATGCTACCCTATCCAAACCTAACCAAGCCATAACAAGCTTAACGTAACATAGCTCAGCCACACGTGCCAGGGCCGCTATTCCTAGCCTCCACAGAGACAAGCGGATGTTAGCAGAGTAACGCAGTGCGCAGGTATCGACCGAATAGCGGTGTATACCACAAATGTCAAAGCCATTCCGACAAAACCTAACAAAACCTGACCTAACCAAACGTAACCTAACATAACCTAACTTGCCACGACCATTATTGCTGGCCGCACTAGAGAGGTGCAGAGTATAGTAGAGCACAGTAGAGCGCAGAAAGCCACCAAATAACAACGTACTCCACAAAAGTCAAAGACACTCTAACCTAACCAGACGTAATCTAACCTAACCACACGTAGAATAACTTAGCCTAACGAGAAGAGTCCAGAATCGCCGGCCTCCACGCAGCCAAGCAGGACAGATTAGAGCACTATAGGGCGCAGAAATTCACGGAATTGCATTGCATACTACAAAAGTCAAAGCCATCCTGACCAAACATAGCCTAACCTGACATAACAAAGCGTAACGATGCTAAGCCCATCGTGCCACGACCGCCATTGCTGGTCTCCCCAGACTCGAGCAGGGTACAGGAGAGCAACGAAGAGCAGAGGAGTACACCGCATAGCAGTGTATAGCACAAAAGTCAAAGATATCTTATACTACCCCAGCCAAGCGTAACATAACCGGCCGTAACCTAACAGAGCCTAGCGCGCACCGGACATTATTCCTGGACTCCCCAGAGGAAGGCAGAGAATATTAGACAACAGTAGAGCGCAGAGATCTACCGAATAGCAGTGTATACCCAAAAGTCAAAGCTAACCTGGCCTAACCTAACCAAACACAACATTAGTCAACCTAACCTGCCGAGAGCATTATTCCTGGCCACCACAGAGGCAAGCAGATTGTGATAGCGCACAGAAGAACGCAGACGTCAATAGAATATCAGTGTGTAGCACAAGACCCATAGCAGTCGTAACCTAACAAAACGTTACCTGACCAAACCAAACGTTATCTGACTTGACCTAACGTGTCGCAAACACCATTTCTGGCTTCTCGAAAGACGAGCAGAGTATGGAAGAGCAATGTAGAGGGCAGAAGTCCACCGAAGTGTGGTGTAAAGCACAAAAGCCACAGCTATCCTATCATAACCTAACCAATCGTATAAATATCAAACGTTGCCTAACAAGGTCTGTCGTGCCAGTACCACTATTGCCGGCCTCCCCAGAGTCCAGCGGGGTCCAGTTGAGCATAGTGGAGCGCTGAAAGCCACCAAACAGCAATGTAAAGCACAAAAGTCAAACATACCCTGACCAAACGTGGTCCAACCGAACCTGTGCGAACTTAGAGGAACTAGACCTATCGTTCCGCGGCCAGTACTGCTGGCTTCCCCAAAGCCAAGCAGAATATGCTAGAGCACAGTAGAGAGCAGAAGTCCACCGCAAAGAAGTGTAAAGCAAAAAAGCGGAAGTTACCCTAACATAAACTGGCCTAACGTAACCAAAGAAAACGTAACCAATCCCGACATTACGTGCCTAGTTAAACATTGCTGGGCTCCCCATTGCCAAGCAGGGAATATAAGGGGAGAGTAGAGCGTAGGGGTCTATAACATGGCAATGCATATCACGGACGTCAGGGATATCGTAACCTTGCACAAACAAACTTAACCTAACCAAACGTCTCTTGACACAACCTAACGCGCCGCGGCAACCCTTTCTGAAATTACTAGAGGAAAGCAGGGTAGGTTGCATTGCAGTAGAGCACAGAAAACCACCGAATAGCAGTGTACAGCACAGAAGTGAAAGCTATCCTATCCAAACCAAACCTAACCTAGCCTAACGGAACGTAACATAACTCAAATAAACGTTCCACGACAACTATTTCTGGCATCCCCAGAGACGAGCAGGTACAAGTAGAGCAACGCATTTCACAGATATCGACCTAAAAGCAGCGTATAGGGCAAAAGTTAGGGCCATCCCGACCAGACCAATCCTAACCTAGCCAACTCAAGCGTAACCTAACTCAATCTAACGTGCCGAGACCAATATGGCTGGACTTCCCATGGCCAAGCGGAGCATGTTATATCAGAGAAGGGCGCACAAATCCACAGGATGGCAGTGCATAGCGCAGAAGTCAAAGCAACCCCGTCCTGACCTATCAAAACGTAACATAAACAGACGTAACGTATCACAAACTACCGTGCCACGACAGCTATTGCTGGCATCACGAGAGCTAGGCAGAGTATAGCATAGTACTGCAGAACGCAGAAATCATCCGAATAGCAGCGTATAGAACAGAAGTCAAAGCTATCCTATCCAAGCATAACGAAGCCTAACCTAGCCAAACGTAACGTAACTCAACCTAACGTGCAGTGAGCACTATTCCTGGCGTCCACAGAGACAAGCAGATTGTGATAGCGCACAGTGGAGCGCAGGTGCCCATAGAATAGCAGTGCGTAGCACGGAAGTGAAAGCCATCCTAACATCACGCAAAGTTGCATAAACTAACCAAACGTACTCTAACACAGCCTAACTAGCCGCGACCACTATTTGTGTCCTCCCGAAGGTCGAGCAGAGTATAGTAGAGAAATGCAGATCGCAGGAACCCACAGAAGTGCATTGTAGAGCACAGTAGTCTAAGCTATCGTAACCTAACCCAGCCAAACGTAACATAGCCAAACACAGCATGACACAACCTGTCGTGTCGGGGCCACTATTACTGGGCACCCTAGAGCCGAGCAGAGTATAGTAAAGCAACGTAGAACGCATGCGCCCACCGCGGAGCAGTGTATGGCACACAAGTCCACTCTATCCTATCGCTAATTGTCCAAACGTAGTATAAACAAACGCAACTTGGCTTAACCCAGCGTGCCGGGGCCACTATTGCTGACATCCTGAGTGCCAAGCAGGACATATTAGAGCACAGTAGAGCGCAGAGATCCACCGTATTGCAGTGTACAGCACTAAAGTCAAAGCTACTCTTCCCTAACCTGACCAAACGTAACGTAGCGAAACGTAACCTAACTAATCATAACGTGTCGAGACAATTAACGCTGCCCACCGCGTGGCCAAGCAGGACATGTTAGTGTAGAGTAGAGCGCAGGTATACATTGAATCGCAGTGCATTGTACAACGGACGAAGAAATCCTATCGTAACATGTCGGAACGTAACATAAACGAACGTAACTTAACACAACCTAACGTGCAGGGACCACTATTGCCAACCTGGTCAGAGCCAAGCAGAATGTCCTAGAGCATAGGAGGGCGCAGAAATCCATCTAGTAGCATTGTACAACACTAAAGTCAAAGCTGCCTTATCCTAACCAAACGAAACTTGCCGGAACCAAACGTAACATAACTCAGGCTAACGATACGTGACCTATATTGCTGCCCTCGCAAGAGCCAAGAAGGACACATTAGAGGAGAGGAGAGTGCAGCAGTCCATAGATTCGCAGTGTATTGCACAAAAGTAGAATCTTCCCCATCTTAACCTTACCAAACATACCAAAGACGAACGTAACCTAGCCACGCCTAACGTGACGATGTCACTATTGCTAGCCTACCCAGAGCCAAGCAGCGCGTACGAGGGCAGAGTAGAGTGCAGAGATCCACCGAATAGCAGTGTACAGCACAAAAGTCATAGCTATCTCAGCCTATCATAACCAGACGTAATGCCATCAAGCATAAAGTAACTCGACTGAACGTGTCTAGAGCAATATTGACGACCTCCCCAGAGCAAAGCAGTATACACTAGAGCAAGTGAGGACGCCGAGATCATCCGAACTGATGTGTAAAGCACAAAGTCAGACATACCCTAACGAAACCTGGCATAGCCTAACCTAGCCAAGCGAAGCCTAGCTGCACCTAAAGACACCACCAATGCTGGCATCCACAACGCCCAGCATTGCATATTAGAAAAAAGTGAAGCGCAGAAATGCACCGAATTGCAGTGTTCAGCGCAGAAGTCAAAGCCAACCTATCCTAATCTAACCAAACATAACCCAACCAAACGCAGCCTATCTCGACTAAGCGTGCCGAGACCTCTTTTGGTGGCATCCGCAACGCCAAGCAGAGCAAATTAGAGCACAGTAGAGCGCAGAAGTCCACCGAATAGCAGAGTATAGCAGAAATGGCAAAGCTACACTGTCCAAACCAAGCCAAGCGTACCATAAGCAGACGTAACGTATCCCAAACTATCGTGCCACGACAACTATTGCTGGCCTCACGATAGCTAGGCAGAGTATAGCTGAGGAATGTAGAACGCTGAAATCATCCGAATAGCAGTGTATATGGCAGAAGTCAAAGCTGCCCTATCCAATCATAACAAAACCTAACCCAGCCAATTGTAACATAACTCAACCTAACGTGCCGTGGCCACTATTTCTGGCTTCTACAGAGACAAGCAGAGTGCGGTGACGCAAAGGAGAGCTCAGAAGTTCATAGAATGGCTTTGTGTAACACAAAAGACAGAGCCATCCTAACCCAACACAACGTAACCTTCCCAACCAAAGGTAACCTAACTGAAACTAACGTGCCGCGACCTCTATTGCTGGCCTCCCGAGTGTCGAGCAGGTTATAGTTGAACAATGTATCTCGCTGAAATACACTGAACAGCGGTATATAGCACAAAAGTCGAAGCTATCCTATCCTAACCTAGCCAAACGCAACATAACTGGGCTCAACATACCTCAGACTATCGTGCCGAGACCAATACTGCTGGCATCCCCATAGCCAAGCAGTATAAACCAGAACACCGCAGAGCGCACAAATCCAGCGTACAGCAGTCTATAGCACAAAAGTTAATGCCACACTAACCAAACTTAGCCAAACCTAACCTGACCGAACGTAAAATAACTGAACCAAACGTGCCACGACCACTATTGCCGGCCACTGCAGAGCAAAGCAGATGTTACTGCAGCAATACAGAGCGCAGTTATCGACCGGACAGCCGTGCAGAGCACAAAGGTCAAAGATGACTTAACAAAAATTAACC
Source organism: Eufriesea mexicana (assembly GCF_001483705.2). Classification (NCBI taxonomy): domain Eukaryota; kingdom Metazoa; phylum Arthropoda; class Insecta; order Hymenoptera; family Apidae; genus Eufriesea; species Eufriesea mexicana. The sequence goes on along the minus strand of NW_016908527.1, from coordinate 875,081 downwards.
TAACCCAACCTGACCCAGCTTATTCTAACTCAACCGAACCTGCCACGACCGATATTGCTGGCCTCTCCAGGGACAAGCAGAAGCAAGTAGGGCAATACTGTGCACAGACATCGACCGAATGGCAGTGAACGGCACAAGAGTCAAAGATACCATAACCCAACCTGACCTAACCTAATATAGCAAAGCGTAATCAAAGTAATCCTATCGTGCCGCGGCCGCTATTGCTGGCCACGCCAAACCCGAGTAGAGTATATTACAGCAACGAAGAGCGTAGACATCCACCGAATAGCAGCGTATAGCACAAAAGTCAAAGATATCCTATCGTAGCCTAACCAAACGTAACATAACCAAACGCAACGTAAGTAAGCCTAATGTGCCTAGAATACTATTGCTGACCACTTCAGGGCCGTGCAGGAGATATTAGAGGACAGAAGAGCGCAGAAACCAACGGAATAGCAGCGTGCAGCACCAAAGTCGTAGCTATCCTAGCCTAACATAGCCAAACATAATGCTGCCAAGCGCAACGGAACTCAACCTAACGTGCCTAGACCGCTTTTGCTGATATCCTCAGAGCAAAACAGAAAATAATAGAGTACACGAGAGTGCAGAAATCCTCCGCACTTAAGTGCAAAACACAAAAGTCAGACATATACCAACCTAATCCGACATAACCTAACCGAGCCAAACGAAGCCCAACTCAACCTATCGCGCAGAGACCTCCATTGCTGGCATCCACAGCGTCAAGCAGATCATGCTAGAGCACAGAAAAGCGCAGAAATCCTCCGAAAAGCAGTGTATATCACAGAAGTCAAAGCTATCGTATCCTAAACTAGCCAAACGTAGCAAAACCAAACGCAGCCTAGATCAATCTAACGTGCCGAGTCATCTATTGCTGGCCTCTCCAGCGCCTAGCAGAGATTATTATAGTTCCTCAGAGCGCAGAAATTCAACTTGAACCAGCGTACAGCACAAAGGTCAATGCTATCCTGTCCTAACCTGGCCATGCTTAACGCAACCAAACGTAACCTAACTGACCCTATCGTGCCGAGACCGCTATTGCTGCCCTCCTCAGATCCAAGCAGAACATATTAGAGGAGAGAAGAGCGCTGAAATCCATAGAAACTCTGTGTGCAACAGAAAAGTCAAAGCCATCTGAACCTGACACAGGCAAATGTAACCTACACAAACGAAGCGTACCTCAACTTTGCGAGCCTCGGCCGCTATTGCTGGACTCCAAAGGGCCAAGAAGATTATAGTAGAGCACTGTCGAACGCAGTCAGGAATGCACCAAATAATAGTGTACACCACGAGAATCAAAGATATCAATACACAACACAACCAAACGTAAACTAACCAAACGTAGTCTATATCAATCTAACGTGCCGAGACCGATATTACTGGCCTCCTCAGTGTCGAACAGAGTAAGTAGAGCAACGAAGGGCGGAGGAATCCACCGACTAGTAGTGTACAGCTTAAAAGTCAAAGCTATCCTATCCAAACCTAGCTAAACGTAACATAAGCAGACGTAACGTAACCCAACCTTACGTGCCGCGACCGCTACTTCTGGCACCCCCAGATAGAAGCAGACGCTAGTAGAGCAATGCACTGCACAGGTATCGCCCGAATAGCAGTGTGGAGCTCGAAAGTTATAGCTACCCTTACAAAACCTGTCCTTACCGAACCAAGCCAAGCATAACGTAACTCAACCTAGCGTCCCGGGAATACTATTACCGGGCTCCTCAGGGTCGATCAGAGTATAGTGAAGCAACGTAGGGCACAGAAATCGAACGAATAGCAGTGTATAGCACAAAGGTCCTTGCTATCGTCTCCTAACATATAAAAACGTAATATAACCAAACGCAACATATCTTAAGCTGACGTGCCCAGGCCACAATTACTGGCCTCCCCAGAGCCAGGCAGAATATGCTAGAGCTCAGTAGAAAGCAGGAACCCAGCCTACAGCAGTATAAAGCACAAAAGACAAAGCCATTCTAACCAAACGTATCCTAACCTGATCAAAGCAAACGTAAGGTAACTAAACCACACGTGCCGCGAACATTATTGCTGGCCTCCACAGAGACACACAGAACATACTCGTGCACATGAGAGCGCAGAAGTCCACCGAATAATGTTGTTTAGCACAAAAGTTAAAGCTACCCTTTCCTAACCTATCCAATCCTAACATAGGCGAAAGTAACAGAACTCAAAGTAACACGCCGAAACCAATGCCGTTGTCCTCTCCAGACCCGAGCATAGCATATTAGAGCGCAGTAGCGGGTAGAAATCCACCGAATGGCAGTGTAGAGCACAGTTGCTAAATCTATCCCATCCTAACCTAGCCAAACCTAACCTAACCAAACGTAATCTGACTCAACCTTACGTGAGGAGGTCACTATTGCTAGCCTCCATAGAGCCAAGCAGAATATACTAGAGCACAGTAGATCGCAGGAATCCACTGCATGGCAGTGTATAGGCAAAAATCGGAGATCTCCCATCCTAACCAAACCAAGAGTTACCAAACCAAACGAAGCATAGTCCAAACTAACGTGCCGCGACCGCTATTCCTGACATGCCCGGAGACAAGCAGAGTGTGATAGCGCACAATAGGCAGCGGAAGTCCATAGAATTGCCGCGTGTAGCACAAAAATCGCAGCTATTCCATCCTGACCCAACCTAACCCAACCAAACTAAACATAATCTAACTGAACCTAACGAGCCGCGACCACTATTGGTGGCCTCCCCGGGTCGTGTAGAGCATATTATAGGATAGTATGCGCAGAAATCCATAGAATCGCAGTGGATAGCTGAAAAATCAAAGCAATCCATACCTTACTCATGCTAGCATAGGATAACCAAACTTAACCTAGCTTAACCCAACACGCCGAGGCCACAATTTCTGGCCTCGCCTGAGCAAAGCAGAACATATTAGAGCACAGTAAAGCGTAGAATAGTCAAATAGTCAAGAACAATAGTCAAAGTTACAATCTCCTCACCAAACCAATCGTAACACCACCAGACGTAACCAAGCTCAACCTAACATGCCGCCACCACTATTGCTGCCCTCCCCGGAGTCAAGCTGAACATATTAGGGGAGAGTAGAGAGCTGTGGTCCATTGAATCGCAGTGCATAGCACAAGGGTCGAAGCTACCCTCTTCAAAGGTAACCAAACGTAGCACAACCGAACGTAGCTGAACTAAAGCTAACGTTCCGACACCACTATTGCATGAATCCACAGAGCCAAGCAGAAAAATACTAGAGCACAACGCGGGAATCTACCGTACAACAGTTTGTACCGCGTAAGCCAAAGCTATCCAAACCTAACGCAGGGTAACTTACACTAACCAAACATAGCCTAATACAGCTTAACGAGCCGAGACCACAATTACTGCCCCCAGAGTCAAACAGAGCATAGTAGAGCCGTGCAGAGCGTAGAAATCCACCGAGCAGCAGCCTATAGCACAAAAGTCAACTCTGACCTATCATAACAAATCCAAACATAATATGGGCGAACGCAACCTAACTTAACCTAACGTGCCGAGACCACTATTGCGGGCCTCCTAAGAGACAAGCAGAATATACTACACAACAGTAAAGCGCAGAAAGCCTCCATCTAGCTCTGTATGGCACAAAAGTCAAAAATATTCCAACCTAACCTGACCTATGCTATCATAACCAAACGTAGACTAACTAAACCTAAGGAGCCCAGTGCACCATTGCTGGCCTCCACATCGCCAAGCAGAACATATTAGAGGAGAGTAGGGTGCCGGAGTCCATAGAATCTCTCTGCATAGCACAATAGTCGAAGCTACCCTATCCCAACGTCGACAAACGTAACCGAACCGAACGTAGCCTCAATCAACCTAACGTGCCGGGTCCACTATTGCTTGCCTCCTCAGATGCAAGACGAATATGCTAGAACGCAGTAGATTGCAGAAACCCAAGGCGCTGCAGTGTTTGTCGCAAAAGTCAAAGATATGCTAACCTAACTTATCCTAACCTAACCAGTCCAGGCGTAACATTATTCTACGTAACGTGCCGCGGTCACTATTCCTGGCATCGCCGGAGTGAAGTCGGTGGCTGCAGCGCCAATAGGGTGCAGAAGCCCACAGAATTGCAGAGTGTAGCTCAAGAATCATAGCTATCCCATCCTAACCCAACGTAACCTAACCAAGCCGAACACAACCTAACACAGATTAACGTGCCGCGCCCACTATTACTGTCCTCCCAAGAGCAAAGCAGAGCATGTTAGAGCACAGTAGAGCGCAGAAATACACCGAAGAGCAGTATGTAGCGCAAAAGCCAAAGGTACCCACTCCAAACCTAACCCATCGTAACACAACCGAACGTAACCAAGCTCAACCTAACGTGCCGCCAACTTTACTGCTGGCCTCACCAGAGACAAGGAGACAATATTAGAGGAGCGCAGGGCGCAGAAATACATAGGATCGTAGTGCACAGCAGGAAGGTCGAAGATATACAAGTCGAACTCAAGCTAACGTAATATAACCTATCGTAGCCGAGTTCAAGGTAACCTGCCGCGAGTACTATTGTTGGCCCCCTAGGGTACAGCAGATTAGAGTAGGGCACAGTGGAGGGCAGGACTACACAGAGTAACTGTGTACAGCATGAAAGCCGATGCTACCCTAACCAAACTTAGCCTGACCTAACCTAACTGGACGTAACATAACTCAAACTAACTTGCCATGACCACCATTGCTCGCATCCCGACAGTCGAGCACAGTATAGTAGAGCAATGTAAATAGCATGAATCCGCAGAACAACTGCATATGGCAGAGAAGCCAAAGCTGTTCTGTCGTAACCTTACCAAACGTAACATGACTTTGCCTAACGTAGGCTAACTCAACCTAACCTGGCGAGAACACAATCACTGGACTCCCCAAAGACGAGCAGAGTACAGTAGAGCAATGTAGAGCATAGAAACCCTACTCATGGCGGTGTACAGCACAAAAGTCAAAGGTATCCTAACCTAACCAAAACGAACCTATCGCAATGAAACGTTACCTAACGCAGCCTAACGCGCTGCGGCCACAATTTCAAGTATTCGCAGAACAAAGCAGGGGTTACTAGATCATAGTAGAGCGCAGAAATCCACCGAATAACATTGTATAGCACAAAAGCCAGAGGTGCCCTATTCTAACAAAACCAAGTGCAACCCAACCGAACGATGCCTAACTCAACCAAACGCGCCGAGAACACTGTTGCTGGTATCCTCTGCGCCAATCAGAGCATATCAGATCACAGTAGTGCGCAGAGGTTCACGGAGTAGCAGTGTATAACACAGAAGTCAAAGCTATCCTCTCTTAGCTTGACCAAACGTAACATAAGCGGTCGTAACGCGTCCCAACCAGACCTGCCATGAAAGCTATTGCTGGCCTCACGAGAGCTAAGGAGAGGATAGCAGAGTAATTTAGAACGCTGAAGTAGTCCGAATAGAAGTGTACAGCACAAGAGTCATGGCCATCCTGACCAAACCTAACCAAACCTAACCATGCCAAACGCAACATAACTCAACCTAATGTGCCGAGGCCATTACTGCTGGCCTCCCCGGAGCCGAGGAGAACATACTAGAGCACTGTACAGAGCAGAAGTCCAACGTACAGCAGTGTACAGCACAACAATCAAAGCTATCCCATTCTAACCAGGACAAGCGTAACGTAACCAATAGTAGCATAACTCTTCCTAACGTGCCGAGACATCCATTGCTGCCCTCCTCAGAGCCAAGCAGAATATATTAGAGGAGATAAGATCACAGAAGTCCATATAATCTCAGTGCATAGCACAGCAGTCGAAGCAACACTATCCAAACATATCCAAACGCAACATAACCGAGCGTAGCTTAACTGAAACTGACTAGACCACCCTTGTTTGCCTCCCCAGAGCCAAGCGGAACATAGCAGAGCAAACTAAAGCGCAGAAGTCCGCCGAACAACACTCTACACCACGAAAGTCAAAGCAATCCAAACCTAACCCAAACATACCCAACCAAACCAAACGCAGCCTAACTCAGGCTAACGTGCCGAGAGCAATACTGCTGTCCTCTCCGTAGCCAAGCGGCGTGTACTAGAACATAGTAGAGCTCGTACAGCACAAAAGTCAATGCTATCCCAGCCAAACCTAACTAAGCCTAGCCTAAACAAACTGAACATCACTCAATCCAACTAGCCACGACCGCTTTTCCTGGCGTCCACAGACACAAGCAGATTGTGACAGCGCACAGCACGGCGCTGAGTTCCACACTATATCAGTGTGTAGCACAACAGTCGAGGCTATCCTATCCTAACGCAACGTAAGCTAACCTATCCGAAAATATACTAGCTGAAACAAATGAGCCGCTACCACAATTGCTGGCGACCAGAGAGTAGAGCAGAGTATAGTAGAGCAATGTAGAGCGCGGAAATCCACCGAAGGGCAGTGTATAGCAAGAAAGCCAAATCCATCGAAACATAATCAAAGCAAACATAGCCTACCCAAGCGTAGCCTAATTCAGCCTTACGGGCCGGAACCACTATTACTATCCTCCACAGAGCTGAGCAGGGCATAGTAGAGCAATTTAGAACGCATGAATTCAGCGAATAGCAGTCTATAGCCCAAGAGTCAAAGTTATCCCGGGCTGAACTTGTCAAGCATAACATAACCACACGTAACCTAACTCAAACCAACGTGCCGAGGCCACAATTGCTGGTATCCCCAGAGCCAAGCAGAAAACACTAGAGCACACTAGGGAGCAGTATTCCAGCGCATTGCAGTGTGTACCACAAAAGTGTAAAATATCCTAACCTATCCTGTCCTGACGTAACGACGACAAGCGTAATATTGTTAAACTTAATGTGAGGAGAAAAATATTGCTGGACACCCCAGAGACAAGCCGGTCATTTTAGAGGCGAGAAGAGCGAAGAGGCACATAGGTTGGCAGTGTACAGCACGCAAGTCAAAGATTTCCTAACCAAACCCAAACAAACGTAACCTAACTCAACATAACGCGCCGCGGCCACCATTTCCGGCATTCCCAGGTCAAAGGAAGGAACACTAGATCGCTGTACAGAGAAGAAATCCACCGAATAGCAGTGAATAGGTCAAAAGACTGAGCTATACTAACGAAACGTAACCAAACCTTACGCAGCAAAACGTAACACAACTCAACCTAACGTGCTGAAGGCACTACTCCTGGCGTCCACAGTGACAAGCAGAGTGCGATAGCGTTCAGAATAACGCAGAAGTCCATAGAACAGCTGTGTCCTGCACAGAAGTCAAAGCTATCCTCTCCCAACCTAACAAAACGTAACTCGACCAAACGTAACCTGACTCACCCTTACGTGCCGAGACCACTATTGCTGCCGTCCTCAGAGCAAAGCAGAACGAATTAGAGGAGACTAGAGCGCAGGTATGCGTAGAGTCGCAGTGCATGGCACAATAGTCGAAGCTACCCTATCCAAACTGAGACAAACGTAACGTATGCGAGCGGAGCCTATCTCTACCTAACGTGCCGGGAACACTATTGCTTGTCTCTTCAGATCCAAGGGGAATACACTAGGGTAAAGCAGATCGCTGTATTTCACTGCATTGCTGTGTATTTCACAAAGGACAAAGGTGCCCTAACCTAACATTACCAAACGTAATATAACCCGACCACTATAGCTGAACTTCACGTCACCAGGCCGATCATATTAGAGGAGAGCAGAGCGCAGTAGTCCATTGAACGGCAGTGTATAGCACAAAAATCAAATATGTCCTATCCATACCCAAACAAACCTATCCAAGCCAAAAGTAACCTAACTCAACCTAACGCGCCGCGGCTACTATTTCTGGCACCCCGGAGCAAAGCAGGGAATAATACTGGAGTGTATGGCGCAGAAATCTGTAGAATGACGGTGTACATTAGAAAAGTCAAGGATATCCGAGCCTAACCTAAGTTAACTTAACAAAACCTAACGTAGCGAAACTTAATGTAACGTGCCGCGACCGCTATTGGTGGCCTTCCCAGAGCCAAGCAGAGCATATTAGTGCACAGCGGAGTGGAGAAATCAACCGGAGAGCAGTGCAAAGCGCAAAAGTCAATGCCAACCTATCCAAACCTAACCTAACCTAACCTAACCGAACGTAACACAACAAAACCTGTCGTGCAACGACCGCCATGGCTGTCCTCCCCAGAGCCGAGATGAGCATAGTAGAGCAACGAAGAGCGCAGTAATCCGCCGAATAGAAGTATATAGCACGAAAGTCAGAGCCATCCTGGCCAAACGATATCTAACTTAGCCTAACCAAGCGTAACATATCGCCACGGAACCTGCCACGAAAGCATTTGCTGGCCTCGCCGGAGACAAGCGGATGACAGTAGAGCTATGCAGTGCACAGATATCGACCGAATAGCATTGTATAGCACAGAAGTCAAAGCTATACTAATCAAACCTTTCCGAACGTACCAGGCATGCGTATCACACCTCAAGCTTGCGTGCCGACACCACCATTGCTGGCCTCCGCAGTGACAAGCAGAACATACTGGAGCACAGTAGAGCGCATGAATTGATCGTGTCGCAGTGAACAGCGCAGAAGACAAAGCTGCCCAAAAATAACCCAAACAAACATAACCTAACCAAACGTAGTCCAACTCAAACTTACGTGCCGAGATCACTACTACTGGCCTGTCCAGAGTCGCGCAAAGTACAGTGGAGGAATGTAGAGTGTAGAAGTCCTCCGAATATCGGGGTACAGGACAAAAGTCAATGCTATCCTCCCCTAAACTAATAAAACGTTGCATAACCGTGCGCAGCGTGACTCAGACTAACGTGCCAAGACCACTACAGCTGGCCTCCGCGTACCCAAGCAGAATATACTAGACCTCAATAGAGCGAATGGATGCACAGAATAGCTGCGTATAGCACACAAAGCAAAACCCATCTTGACCAAGCCTATCCTAGCCTAACCAAGGGGAACGGAACCTAACTCAAACGAACGTGCCACGAAATTTATTGTTGGCCTCCCCAGACACAAGCAGCATTTATTAGACCACAGTAGATCGCAGAAGCCCACAGAATAGCAGTGTAAAACGCAAAAGTTGAAGCTGTCCTTTTCCATCTTAACCGATCATGGCATAGCAGAGCGTAACATAACTCAAGGTAACGTGTCGAGACCGCTATTGCTGTCCGACCCAAAGCCAAGCACAGCGCATTAGAGCGCAGTAGAGCGCAGAGACCCACCGAATAGCTGTGCATAGAACAAAAGTCAAAGCTATTCTAACCAAGCATATTCTAACCCAGGCAAGCCAAGTGTAACTTGAACCAACCTAGCGTGTGGAGACCTCTATTGCTGCAATCCTCAGAGCAAAGCAGATCATATTAGAGGGGAGTAGATCGCAGAAATCCAAAGAATCGCAGCGCATAGCACAGCAGTCGAAGTAACCATATTCTAACATAACCAGACGTAACATAACCGAAAGTAGCAGAACTCAACCTAACGTTCCGTGACCATTATTGCTTACCCCCCGCCCCCAAGGCCAAACAGAATATACTAGAGCGCTGTGGAGCGCAGACATCCGCCGAACATCACTGTATACCACGTTAGTCGGAGCTAACCAAGCCAAACCCAGGCTAACGTAACATAGCCGAACATAGCCCAACTCAACCTGACGTGCCGAGAACAATATTACTGGCCTGGCGAGAGCCATGCATAGTACAGGAGAGCAATGTAGGACGCTGAAATGGACCGAATAGCGGTGTACAGCACTAAAGTCAACGCTATACCAACCACACCTATCCAAACCTAGCCTGACCGAACGTAACATAACACAACCTATATTGCCGCCACAACCATTCCTGGTGCCCACAAGCAGAGTTGCAGCGCACAATACAGCGCAGAAGTCCGTACAATCACATTGTGTAGCAGAAAAATCAAACATATCGGAACCATACCCATGCTAACATAAACTGGCCAAACGTAACATAGCTCAGCCTAACGCGCCGAGAGCACCATTGCCGGCCTCCCCAGCGCCAACAGAGCATATTAAAGCACAGTAGAGCGCAGGAATCCACCGAATATCAGTGTATTGCAGAAAAGTCATAGCTACCCCGTTCTAGCCTAACCAAACGTAACAGAAGCGGTCGTAACGTTGCCCGACCTGACGTGCCACGGCCGCTACTGCTGGCCTCACGAGAGCTAAGCACAGTACAGCAGAGCAATATGGAACGCTGAAATAATCCGAATAGCAGTGTACAGCACAAAAGTCAAAGCTATCCTAACCAAACCTAATCAAACCTAACAAAGCCATACGTAACATAACTTAGCCTCTCGTGTCGAGAACACTATTCATGGCATCCACAGAGACAAGCAGGTTGTGATACAGCACAGAAGAACACAGAAGTTCATAGGATAGCAGATTGTAGCAGGAAAGTCAAAGATAACCAAGCCTAACCCAAACTAACATAACCGAAACTAACGTAGCCAAACTCAACGAAACCAGCCGCGGCCACTATTTCCGGCCTTCCAAGGGTCTATCAGATTAGAGTAGATAGAAGTGTGGGGCAGGAATCCAACGAAAAACTGCGTATAGCACCAAAGTCTGTGATACCCTGACCCAACCCGGCCGAACCGAACTTAACCAGGCGTAGAGTGTCTAAACATAGCGTGCCGCGATCACTATTGCTGGCTTCCCCAGAGACAAGGAGAATATGATAGAACACAGTAGAGCACAGGAGTCCATAGCATGTCAGTGTTGAGCGCTCATGTCATAGCCGTCCTAACCAAACCTAGCCGGTCCTAACCTAACTAAACGTAACCAATCCCAAGTTAACGTGCCGCGACCAGTATTGCCGGCCTCCACAGAGCTATTCAAAGCATAGTAGAGTAGAGTGGAGCCCAGAAATCCATAGAATCGCACGGTCTAGCAGAAAAGTCGATGCTATTCAGACCAAACAGGAGCTAACATAACCCATCCAAACGTATCCTATTTCAAACTATCCTGCCGAGACCAAAATTACTGACTTCCTCAGTGCTAAATAGAGCATACTACAGCACAGCAGATAGTAGATATCCACCGAATGGCAGCGTATACCGCGAAAGTCAAATATATCTAAACCTGACCCGAATTAGCATAACGTAGCCAAGCGTAACCTAACTGAAACTAACGGGACGAGACCACTATTACTGGCCTACCCAACGCCAACCAGAATATACTAGAGCACGGTAGAGCGCAGAAAGCCGCCAAATTGCAGAGTACGGCACAAAAGTCAGAAATAACGTAACCTAACCTGAAGTAACCAAATCTAAAGAAACGTAGAATATACAAACTTATCGGGCTGAGACCTCTATTACTGGCCCCCTCCCCCCAGTGCCAAGCATGGCATATTAGAGAACAGCGTAGCGCAAAAGTCCACCGAAAAGCAGTAGATAGCACAAAAGTCGAAGCTATCCTATCCTAACCTCACCGAACGTTACATAAGCGGACGTAACGTAAACCAACCTGGCGTGCCACGTAGGCTACTGCTGGCCTCGCGAGAGCCAAGCAGAGTATAGCAGATAAACGTAGAAAGCTGAAATCGCCCGAATAGCAGAACATAGCAAAAAAGTAAGAGGTATCCTGTAATAATCTCTCCTAACCCAACCTAATGAAAAGAAACCAATCCCAACACAACGTGGCTAATCCACAATAGATGCCCTCCCACCGCCGAGCAGAGCACATTACAGGGGTGTAGAGGCCAGAGGTGCATATGGTGTCAGTGTATAGCACGAAAGTCAAAGATATCCAAGCCTAACCCAAACTAACGTAACCTAACCGAACATAGCCTTACAGAGACTGACGTGTCCAGATCACTATTACTGTAGTCCCCAGTATCGAGCAGAGTGTAGTGGAGCGCAGTAGAGCGCAGAAACCCGCCGAATAGCAGTGTATAGCGCAAAAGTCAAAGGTATCCTCCCCCAAAATAACCAAACCGTAACATAACCAAACGTAACCAAACGCAACCTAACGTGCCCCGAACACTATTGCTGCCCACCCTAGAGCCAAGCTGGACATACTAGAGCACAGTGGAGCGCAGATATCCACCGAGTAGCAGTGTATAGCACAAAAGTAAGAGCTACCCTGTCCTGACCTAACCAAGCGTAACATAGGCAGACGTAACGTAACCGAAACAGACGTGCCACGAACGCAGGTACTGACCCCACTAGAGCCAAGCAGATTACAGCAGAGCAATGTAGAACGCTGAAATCTCCCGAAAGGCAGTGTATAACGCAAAAGTGGTAGCCATGCGCACAAAACGTGCCCAAAACTAACCATACCATGCGGAACATAAATCAACATTACGTGCGGAGAGCAATATTCCGGGCGTCCACACAGACAAGCAGAGTTTGATAGCGCACAGAAGTGCGCAAAAGATCATATAATAGTAATGTGTAGCACAAAGTTGATGCTAACGTACCATAACACTTCGCAACCTAACCTAATCGAACGTAACGTAACTCAAGCTTACGAGCCACGACCGCTATTGCTGGCCTCCCCAGAGTCGACCAGGGTATAGTAGATCAATGTAGAGCTAAGGCTTCCACCGAATAGCCGTGTATAGCACAAAAGTGTAAGCTATCCTATCCTAACCTAGCCAAACGTAACATAACCAAGCGTAGCCTATCTCAACATAACGTGACGGGACTACTGTAGCTGGTCACCCTGGAGCAAAGCAGAGCATATTAGAGCTATATAAAGCACAGAAATCCACCGTACTGCCGTGCACAGCACAAAAGTAGAAGATATCCTATCCAAGCAGCCTAACACATTCTAAGCGAACGCAACATAACACAATGCAACATGTCGTGATCACCATTGCTGGGCCTCCCAGTGCCAAGGTGTACACTCTAGAGCACTGTAGATCGCTGAAATCCGCCGAGTAGAAGTGTATAGCATAAAAGTCATAGCTATCTCCTGATAACGTAGGCCAGCGTAACGTAGCCAAACGTAACATGACGCAGCATAACGTGCCGCGATCACAATTGCTGGCCTCCCGAGAGCCATGCGGAAAATACAACTGGATAGTAGGACGCGGATATCCACATTATAGCGGGGTATATCAGATAAGTGTAAGCTACCCAAACATGGCATGAACCATAGTACCTAACCAAACATAGCCTAACTCATCGTAACGTGCTGCGACTAATATTGCTGTACTCCACAGTGCCAAGCAGGATACAATAGAGTACAGTCGAGCGTAGAAATCCACCTATTATCTGCTTATACAACGAAAGTCAGATCCATCCAGACATAACCCAAACTAACGTTACGCAACCAAACGTAGCCTAACACAAGCTAACGGGTCGTGACCGTTATTACTGGCCTCCCCAGGGTCGAGCAGGGTTTAGTAGGGCATCGCAGATCGTAGAAGTCCACCGAATAGCAGTGCAAAACTGAAAAGCCCAGGACATCCTATCCTATCCTATCCAAACGTAATATAAGCGAACGCATACAACCTTAACCCAAAGTGCCGAGACCCCTATTGCTGGTCCTCCAGAGGCAAGCAGAAAGTACTTGAGCATGGTAGCTGGCATAAACCCACCGAATGGCGGTGCACAGCGTAAAAGTCAAAGGTATCCTATCCCTACAGAGCCAAACATAACCTAATCTAACGTAGCATAACTCAAACTAACGTGACTAAACCACTATTACTGGCCTCCGCAGAGTCGAGCAGAGTATTGTAGAACAATCTAGGGCGTAGAAATCCACCGATTATTGGTGTGTAGCGCAAAAGCCAGAGATACCCTATTAGAGCCTAACCACCGTAGCATTAATAAACGAAGTCTAACAAAACCTATCGTGCCACGACCACTATTGCTGGCCTCCACAGAATAGGGCAGAGTACCGTAGAGCCAGGTAGAAAGAAGAAATTTTACGTATAGAAGTGCATAGCACAAATGTCAAAGATACCCTATCCTAACCTGACCATACGTTACGTAACCGCACGTAACCTAACTCATCCTAACCTGCCGAGACCAATATTGCAGCCCTCGCCAGAGCCAACCAGAGCGCAATAAAGCAACGTAGAGCGCAGAAATCCACTCAATAGTGGTGTATAGCAAAAAAGTCAAAGCAATCCTATACCAGCCAAACCAAGCCTAATATTACCGAACGTTCTGTATCTCAACCTAACGTGCCGAGAGGACTACTGCTGGCCTCCCCATCGCCAGCAGAATATACTAGAGCACAGTGGAGCGCCGAAACACACCGAAGGACAGTGTACACCACGTAAGTCGAAGTTATCCGTAGCTAACAAAGAATAACATAACCAAACTGAACGTAGCCTAACACAACCTAGCGTGCCGGTCCTCTATTTCTGGCCTCCCGATAGACAAGCAGAGTATAGCAGGGCAGCGTAGAGCGCAGGTATCGACCGAATAGCAGTGCACAGCACAAAAGTCGACGCTACCCTATTCCAACCAGGCCAAACGTAACGTAACCAAACATAACATATCTCAGCCTAACGTGCAGAGACCACTATTGCTGCCCTTGCTGGAGCCAAGTGGAGCATATTAGAGTGGAGCAGAGCGCAGTTGTCAATAGAACCGCAGTGCATAGCACAATAGTCGAAGCTACCGCATGCTAACATAACAATTTGTAACATAACAGAACGTAGCATAGCTGGACCAAACGCGCCGAGACATCCACTCATTAGCTCCTCATCGACGAGCAGAATACTGAAGAGCAACGTAGGGCGCAGAAACCCCGCGAACAGCAGTGTACAGCATAAATGCAGAAGGTATGTTATCCCAACCAGACCAAGCGTAACATAACCTAACATAACCTACCTCGAACTAATACGCCGAGACCGCTATTGCTGCCCTCCCCAGATGCAAGCAGAACATACTAGAGCACAGTAGTCTGCAGGAACCTGCCTAGTTGCAGTGCATGTCACAAAAGTAAAAGCTAAGCAGGCCAAACGTAGCCAAACATTAACTAGCCGAAAATAGCTTAACACAAGCTGCCGTGCCGCGACAACGGTTGCTGGCATCCCCAGTGCCAAGAATAACATGTCACTGGATAGCAGAACACAGAAATCCATGGAATCGAAATGTATATCCGGAGGGACCAAGCTAACCGTGCGTGACCCAAACAGAACCTAACCAAGCATAGTCTAACTCAACACAACCTGCCGCGACCAATATTTCTGGAATACCCATGGCCAAACAGGGTATAGTAGATCATAATAGAGCGTAGAAATCCACCGAATTTCTATGTATACCACGAAAGTCAAATCGGTACGAACCTAACCCAAACAAGCGTAAAGAAGCCAAACGTGCCAAAACTCAAACTAACGTGCCGAGACCACCATTACGGGCCTCCCCACCGACAAGCGGGTTATTCTAGTGCCGTGTTGAGCGCATAAATCCAATGGGCAGCAGTGTACAGCATAAAAGTCAATGCCATCCTATCATAACCTAACCAAACGTGACATAAGCGAACGTATTCGAACTCAAACTTAAGTGTGGCGGATACTATTGCTGCCCTGCCAGAGACATGCAGAACATACTAGAGCGTGGTAGAGCACAGAATTCCCCCGAATTGCAGTGCATATCACAAAAGTAAAAGCTATTCTATCCAGGCCTATCCTAACCTGAACTAACCTAACGCAGCGTAACATAACCTAACATGCCGCGCCCACAATTTCTGTGCACCCCAGAGCAGAGCAGGGCATATTAGTGCGCAGTGGAGCACAGAAATCCACCGAAAAGCTGTATGCGGCAAAAAAGTCAAAGGTACCCTATTCTAACCTAACCAATCGTAACACAACCAAGCGTAACCAAGCTCAACCGTATGTGCCGCCTCCAGACAATGCTGGCCTCCCCAGTGCCACGCAGAATATACTGGAGCGCAGTAGAGCGCTGAAGGCCACCAAAGAGCAATATATGGCACAGAAGTCAAAGACATCCAAACCTAAAGTGGGCCAACCTGATCCAACCAAGCGTAGAACAGCTAAGCCAACCGAGCCGTGAGCTCTATTGCTGGCCGACCTAGAACCAAGCAGTACATATTAGATCACTGTAGACCGCTGAAATTAACCGATTAGCAGTTTACAGCACAAAAGTCAAAGCTATCCCAACCAATCCTAGCCAAGCCTAACCTAAGAAAACTGAACATCACGCAACCCAACTTGCCGCGACCTCTACACCCGGCGTCCCCAGACACAGGCGGATTGCGACAGCGCACATTAGAGCGCAGATGTCCACAGAATAGTAGTGTGTAGCACAAAAGTCGAAGATACCCAAACGTAAGCCAAACAAACAGGACCAAACCAAGCATAGCCTAACCCAACGTAACTTTCAGCGTCCACGATGCCTGGACTCCATGCGGCAAACCGGAATAAAGTAGATCACAGTAGAGCGTAGAAATCCACCGAATATCAGTAAATACCACGTAAGTCAAATCAATCTGAACCTAACCCAAACCAACACAACGTACTCAAACGTATCCTACACAAAATAACGTGTCGAGACCACTATTACTGGCCTATACATAGCCGAGTAGAGTATAGTAGAGCAACGTAGGGCGTAGAAATCTATCGCATAGGCGTGTGTATCACAAAATCGAAGGCTATCAAATCCTAACCAATCCAAGCGTAATATAGCCAAACGCATCCTAAGTTAACCTAAAGTGCCGAGGCCATTATTGCTGTCCTCCGCGGAGCCAAGCAGAGCAAATCACATCACAGTAGAGCACAGGAATCCGCCGAATGTCAGTGCACAGCACAAAAGCCAAAGAAACCCCAATTTGACCTGACTGACCCTAACCTATCCAAACGTAGGCAAACTAAACATACCAAGACGGGTCCACGATTGCTGGCTTCCCCATCGCAAAGCGGAACATACTGAAGTAGCTCAGAGCGCAGAAGTTCATAGAATGGCAATGTTTGGCTGAAAGGTCGAAGCTACCTTTACCTAACCCAGACAAGCATGACATAACCAAGCGTTACATAACTCAACCTAACTTCCAGAGACGGCTACTGCTAGCCTCCCCAGAGCCACACAGAATATATCAGAACACAGTTGTGTGCAATAATCCACCGCACTGCAGTGTACAGCACAAGAGTCGAACACATATTAAACTAACCTGTCCAAGCCTAACCTAACCGGACCTAGTAGTCTTACCTAAACGTATAGTGCTGCGACCACATTTGCTGGACCCCCGGGAGTAGAACAGGTTGCAGTAGATCATTGTAGGGCGCAGAAATCCACCGAATTGCAGCGCAAGGGCCAAAAGACAGAAATATGCTGAGCAGAAATAACCTAACCTAGCCTTACCAAACGCAACATGACCCAAACAATCGTACCACGACCCGTATTGCTGGACTCCTAGGCAAGTAGATGCTGCCAGAGCAACGCAGAGCGTTGATATCGACCGAATATCACTGTATAGCGCAAAGGTCAAATCTACCCTAATCAATCCTAACCTAACATAGAAGGGCCAAGCGCAACCTACTCTAACTAATGTGCCCAGACCGCTATGGCAGGCCTCCCGAGAGCCGAGCAGAGCAGAGAAGAGCAATGCAGAGCGAATGAATCCACCGAATATCAGTGTACAGCACAAGAGCATAAGCTACCCTATCCTAACCGAGCCACACGTAGCATAAACAAAAGTATCCTACCTGAACGTATCGTGACGAGACTGCTATTGTTGGCCTAACCAGAGCCCAGCAGAGCATATTTAAGCATTGTAGATCGCTTAAAACAAACGAGCAGTGGTGTGTAGCATAAAAGTCAATGCTATCCTGTCCCAACCTAACCTAACGTGACATATCCAAACGCAACGTAACTCGGTCGAACGTGCCGAGAGCAATACTGCTGGTATCCCATTAACCAAGCAGAATATACTAAAGCACGGTAGAGCGCAGAAAGCCCTAGCAATGCAGAGCGCATGAATCCACCGAATAGCAGTGTACAGCACAAGAGCATAAGCTACCCTACCCTAACCGAGCCACACGTAGCATAAACAAAAGTATCCTACCAGAACGTATCGTGACGAGACTGCTATTGTTGGCCTAACCAGAGCCCAGCAGAGCATATTTAAGCATTGTAGATCGCTTAAAACAAACGAGCAGTGGTGTGTAGCATAAAAGTCAATGCTATCCTGTCCCAACCTAACCTAACGTGACATATCCAAACGCAACGTAACTCGGTCGAACGTGCCGAGAGCAATACTGCTGGTATCCCATTAACCAAGCAGAATATACTAAAGCACGGTAGAGCGCAGAAAGCCCCCGGATTGCAGTGTATAGCACAAAAGTCAAAGCCATCCTAACCAAACTTAACCTAACCTAACCTAACCGAATGTAACATAACCCAACCAAACGTGCCACGGCCGCTACAGCCGACCTTCACAGGGACAAGTAGATGCTAGTAGAGCAATGCAGAGGGCTGATAGCGACCGAATGGCAGTATACAGGACAAAAGTCAAAGCTAATCTGACCAAACCTTTCCTAACCTTTCCAAGTCAAACGTAAAATATCTCAAACAAGCATATCACGAACATTATTGCTGGCCTCCCCAGAGTCACATAGTTTATATTCGAGCACGCTATGGCACCAGAAGTCCAACGAATAGCAGTATGCAGCACCAAAGTTATAGCAATTCTTTCCTAACTTAACCAATCGTAACCTAACTAAAATTAACGTGCGGAAACCACAATTGCTGTCCTCCGCAAAGCCAGGCAGAGCATATTAGGGCGCAGTAGAGCGCAGAAATCCACCTCACAATAGTGCACAGACAAAAGTCAAGGGTAACCCATTCAGACATATCCAAACCTTACCAAACCAAACGTAACATAACTCAACCTAACGTGCCGCGAACGCTATTCCTGGCATACGGGATACAAGCAGAGTGTGATAGCACACAATAGGGCGCTGGAGTTCATAGAATTGCAGTGCGCAGCACAAAAGACGTAGATAACACAGCCTAACCCAGCCGAGCTTAACACATCCAAACGTAACCAAGCTGAAACTAACGTGTTGCCACCAGTATTACTGATGTCCACAGAGCCGAGCAGAACGTATTAGTGGAAGCTAGGGAGCAGAAATCCATCGGATAGCTGTGTACAGAAGAAAATTGGAAGATACCAAAACCCAGCACGAACTAGCATTGCGTAATCTGTCGTAGCCAAACTCAACGTAACGTGCAGCTAACAATATTGCTAGCTCCCCATAGCCAAGCAGCGTATACTAGAGCACAGTGGAGCGTAGAAATTCGCTGAACAGCATTGTACAGCACAAACGCCAAAGCTATCCATACCTAGCTGAACTAGCATAACCCGTTCGAACGTAACATGGCTCAACCTATCGTGCCGACACCAGTATTTCCGGCTCTGAACTAGCATAACCCGTTCGAACGTAACATGGCTCAACCTATCGTGCCGACACCAGTATTTCTGGTCCGCAGAGCCAAGCAGAGCATATTAGAGGAGAGTGGAGAGCAGAGACCCACCGAATAGCAATGTAAAGCACAAAAGTCAAAAGCTACTCTATCCTAACCTAACCAAACGTAACATGACCAAACGTATCCTAACTGAACATATCGTGACGAGACTGCGATTGCTGGCCTCGCCGGAGCCAAGCAGAGCATATTTGTGCAAGGCAGATCGCTGAAATCATACGAGCAGAACATACTAGAGCACAGCAAAGCGCAGAAATCCACCGAATAGCAATGTAGAATGTAGAAGGTTGAAACTACCCTTAACATTAGCGCAGAAATCCATCGAATAGCAATGTAGAATGTAGGAGGTTGAAACTACCCTTAACAACCGCAGCCTAATGTAACCTATGCGAACCTAGCATGACTCATCATATAGAGCCGCAACTACTCCTTCCGGGCATACCAGAGCCAAGCTGACGGCATTAGAGCACTGCGGCGCGCTGAAATCCTCCTAATGGCAATCTATGGCACTAAAGTCAAAGCTATCCACTTCTAACCAAGCCAAACATAACATAACCAAACCTAACATAATTCAACCTAGCGAGCCGCAACCAATACTGCGGGACACTGCAGAGACAAGTAGAGCACATTGGCGGAGAGTAGAGGGCAGAAATACATATAATTGCAGTCTATGTCTGGAACGCCAAAAGTACACGAACCTAACACAAACCAACACAGAATAACAAAACATAGCTAAACTTCAACTAACTTGCCGGCACCGTTATTACTGCCATTCCCAGAGCCAAGCAGGACATACTACAGCTCTGTAGATCGCAGAAATCCATCGAGTGGCTGTGTGCAGCACAAAAGTTAAGCTACCCTATCCAAACTTAGCGTAACCCAACCTAATCGGACGTAACCTGACTCAACATAAAGTGCCGGGACCACTATTGCTGGCCATGTCAGTGCCAAGCTGAAAATATTAGAGCACTGCATGGCGCAGAAATCCACCTAATAGCAGACTACAGCACTCTACAACAAAGCTATTCCCTCCTAACCTAAAGGATCGAAACTTCACCAAACCTAAAATAACTCAACCTAACGTGCCGCGACCACCATTTCTGGT
This sequence comes from Eufriesea mexicana, assembly GCF_001483705.2. NCBI lineage: Eukaryota > Metazoa > Arthropoda > Insecta > Hymenoptera > Apidae > Eufriesea > Eufriesea mexicana. Next base: position 854,562 of record NW_016908527.1, on the reverse strand, counting down.
CTCACCAGAGCCAAGCAGAACATACTTGTGGAGAGTAGAACGGAGAAGTCCGTAGAATCGCGGCGTATATAGGAAAAGTCAAACCCACCTGACGCTAACCCAAACCAACAGAACATACCCGAACATAGCCTGACTCAACCTATCGTACGGAGACCGCTATTGCTGTCCTCCACAGTGCCAAGAAGGAAATACTAGAGTACAATAGATCGCAGAAATCCACCTAATTGCGATATACAGAACAAACAATGAAGCTGCCTTGGACAAACATAGCCTGAGACAGCCTAACCGAACCTAACATGACTCTACATAACGTGCCCAGATCAATACTGGTGTCCTTCCCAGAGACAATCCGAAAATATTACAGCACTGCAGGGCGCAGGAATCCACCTAATAGCTGGCTATAGCTCTAAAGTCAATGCTAACCTCTCCTAAACTAGCCAACCGTAACATAACCGAACGTAGCCGACCTCAACCCGACGTGCTGCGAAGATTATTGCTCGTCTCCGCAGAGCCAAGCAGAATACAATACAGGAGAGAAGGGAGCAGAAATCCATAGAATCGCAGTGCATATCAGAAGAGTCAAAGGTAACCAAACCAAACCGAAACCAACAGAACATAGCAAAACAGCATTACTCTACCTTACGTGTCGATACCCCTATTGCGGCCCTCTCCAGATCCACGCATGACGTACTGGAGCACAGTAGAGCGCAGAAATCCTCCGAAAAGTTGTGAAAGCAAAAAGGTTGAAGCTATCCTAGACAAACTTAGCCTAACCCATCCAAGCCGAACGAAGCGGGACTCATCGTAAAGTGCCGAGACCACTATTGCTGGCCTTCCCAGAGCCAAGCTGAATATATTAGACCATTGTACGTCACAGGAATCCACATAATAGCAGACTATAGCACTAAAGTCAAAACTGTCCTCTCCTAACCTAACCAACCTTAACGTCACCAAACGTAACCTGATTCAACCTGACGTGCCGCGACGACTATTGCTGGCCTCCACAGCGCCAAGCAGATCACATTACTGGAAAGTACAACGCGGAAGTCCATATGATCGCAGTGTATATCGGAAAAGTCACAGCAAGCCAAACCTAACCCCAGCAAACACAACATAGACAAACGTAGCCTAACTAAAGATTGAACCAGATAGCAGTGTACAGCACAGAAGTTTGAACTATCTTAACCAAACTTAGCCCAACCCATCCAAACCGAGCGTATCCTGACAGAACATCACGTGCCGAGGCCACCGTTACTTGCATTCCCGGAGCAAAGGAGAACACATTAGTGGAGGGAGGGACACAAAAATCCATACAATCGCAGGGTACATCTGTATAGCGGAAGAGTCTAAGCTACCCAAACCTCTATCAAACCAACAGAACATAGTCAAACATAGCATAACTGAACCCGACGTGTCGACACCGCTTTTGCTGCCCACCGCAGAGCCAAGCAGGACATACTAGAGCACAGTGGAGCGCTGAAGTCCACCGAACAGCAGCGTGCAGTACAGAAGTTAAAGCTATTCTAACGAAATTTAGCCCAACGCATCCTTACCGAGCGTAACCTGAGTGAACATAAAGTGCTGAGACCTCTATTGCTGTCCATCCCAGGGTCAAGCTGAAAATATTAGAGCACTGTAGGTCTCATGAATCCACCTAATAGCAGACTATAGCACTAAAGTCAAGGCAATGCTCTCCTAACCTAACCAACGGTAACATTATCAAACGTATCATAACTCCACCTAACGTGCCGCGGCAACTGCTGCAGGCCTCCACAGAGCCAAGCAGAGCACAATAGTGGAGAGTACAACACAAGAATCCATAGTATCGTAGTGCATATCTGAAAAGTCAAAGCTACACTTACATAATCCAAACGAACTGAACATAAGAATACGTGGCATAGCTCATTCTAACGTCCCGAGACCGCTATTGCTGCCCTCCCAAGAGCCAAGCAGAGCACATTAGTGGGGAGCGCAACGCATAAATCCATAGAATCGCGGTTTATATCAGAAAAGTCAAAGATACCCATACCTAACCGGAACAAACGGAACATAACCAAACATAGAATAGCGCAACTCAACGAGCCGAGACCGATAATGCTGCACTCCCCAGATCCAAGCAGGACATGCTAGAGCACAGCAGAGCGCAGAATACCACCGAATAGCAGACCGAAGCACTAAAGACAAAGCTGTGATCTCCTAACCTAAAGAATCGGAACATAAGCAAACGTCACATATCTGAACGTATCGTACCGCGACCACTATTACTGGCCTCCCCAGGGCCAAGCAGGGCATATTAGAGCACAACAGCACTCTGAAATCCACCTCACAGCAGCGTACAACACAAAAGTTAAAGCTATACTAACCAAACTTATCATAACACAACCTATCCGAAATTTACCTGACTCAGTATAACGTGCCGAGACCGCTATTGATGGCCTTCCCACAGCCAAGCTGAAAATATTAGCGTATCCTACTGCGCAGGAATCCACCTAACAGCAGACTATAGCACTGAACACAAAGATATTTCTCCCAATAAAACTGATTGTAACATAACCAAAAGTAACCTAACTCAACCTAACGTGCCGCGACCACTACTGCTGCCCTCCCCAAAGCCAAGCCGAGCTTACTAGAGCACTGTAGAGAGCAGAAATCCGCCGAGGGGCAGCGCAGAGAAAAAGAGATAAAGCTATCATTACAAAGCTTACCATAACCGAACTTAACCGAATGTACCTTGACTCAGCATAATATGCCAAGGCCACTATTTCGGGCTTTCTCAGGGACAACCTGAAAGCGTTAGAGCTATGTGGGGCACAGAAATCCACCAAATTGCAGACTTTGGAAATAATTTCATAGCAACCTTCTCGTAACGTAACCAATATTGAGAGGACCAAACGTAACATGACTCAACCAATCGTGCTGCCACCGCTTTTACTGGCCATCCCAGATGCAACCAGGACGTACTAGATCACAGTAGAGCGCACAAATAGACCGAATAGCAGTGTGCAGCAAAAAGTGGAAGCTTTCCTAACCAATCTTAGCCTAACCCAACCCAGCTGAACGTAACCTGGCTCAGAACAATGTTCCGAGGCTACCATTGCTGGCCTTCCTTGAGCCAAGCTGAAAATATTAGAGCACTCTACGGCACAGAAGTCCACCTAATACCAGACCATAGCACTAAAGTCAAAGCTATCCTCTCCTAACCTAACCAATCGTGACATAAACGAACGTAACCGGACTCAGCCTAACGTGCCGTTGCCACAACTGCTGGTCTCCCCAGAATCAACCAGAGAATATCGGTGGAGCGTAGAACGCAGAAGTCCATAGAATCGCTGTGTATATCAGAGAAGTCAGTGCTACCCTGGCCAATCGCAACCTAACAGAACATAAGCTAACATGGCGTAAATCAGCCTAACGAGTCTAGACCGCGGTTGTTGCCCTCCCGCAGCCAAGATGAACACATTAGATTGCATTAGAGTGCAGAAATCAACCGAATAGCAGTGTATAAAACAAACATCAAAACTATCTTATCCTAACCCCCCAAACGTGACATAAGCGGACGAAGCATATTTCAACCTAACGTGCCGAGGCCACTATTGCTGTCCTCCCTAGAGCCAGGCAGAAGATGCTCGAGCATGGCATAGCGCAGAGGTCCACCGCATAGCAGTTTATAGCACAGACGTCAAACATATCCTGACAGAATTTTGCATGACCAAACCTATCCGAACGTAGTGTATCTCGACATAATGTGACGATGCCAATATTGCTGGTTTCGCAGAGCAAAGCAGAGCGTATGAGCGCAATAGGGCGTAGAAATCTCCCACACAAGAGTGTATAATACGTAAGTCAAGGCTACCCTTACCGAATTTAGACCAACCTAAGCTATCCTAATGTAACCTAACTCAAACTAACGTACCAACGACAATATTGCTGTCATTCCCACGGCTAAGCGTAATATCGTACAGCACAGTGCAGCGCAGGAATACTCCGAATGGCACTGTATAGCACGAACGTCTAGGTTAACCTGGCGGGTCCGAACATAACCTAACCTAACCGAACGTAAACGGACCCAAACTAACGTGCCGAGACTACTATTGCTGGCCTCCATAGACCCAAGCACACACTAGAGAGCAGAAATCCACCGAATGGCAGTGCACAGCACAAATATCAAAGTAGTCTATCCTAACCTAGCCAAAGGTAACACAACCAAACGGTGCGCAAGGAAACCTAACACGACGGGACCGCTTCTGCTGGCCGCCACAGAGAAAAGCAGAATTAACCAGAGCGCAGTGTAATGAGGAAATCCAACACATTGCGGTGAATAGCACAAAAGCCGTTGTTACCCTATCATAACCTAACCTAACGTAACCCAGCCGATCGCAGCATATCTCAAAGTAGCGAGCAGCGACCACTGCTGCTGGCCTCTCCAGATCCAAGTAGAATATACTAGAGCACATCAGAGTGCAGGAGTCCACCGCATTGCACTGTGTAACAAAAGAGTCCGACGTACCCTGTCCTAAGCTGACCTTATCTAACCCATACGAACGTCGTATACCTAAGCTTGACGAGACCAATATTTCTGACATTCCCGAAGCCAAGCAGAGCATATATGAGCACATTAGAGGGCAGAAATCAACGGAACAGCAGTGAATAGCACAGAAGTCAAGGTAGCATATCCTAACCTAGCCATACGGCACAATCCCAAACGTAGTCAAACTAAAACCTATCATCACGAGGCCGCTATTGCTGGTCCCGGCAGAGACAAGCAGATTGTAGTAGAGCACATTAGAGCGCAGAAATCAACCGCACTGCAGTGAACGGCACAAAAGTCGTAGGTGTCCTTACCGAAACAGACCTAACCTAACCTAACGCCAACGTAGCATAGTTCAAAGCATTGTGCCGCGAACACTGCACATGGCCTGTGCACAGCCAAGCAGGATGTAGTAGAGCACAGTAAATCACAGAAAACTACCGAATAGCAGTGTATAGCAGGATAGGCAAAGTTACCTTGACCAAATATAGCCTAACCTGAACTAACCAATCGCAATTTACCACAACCTAGCGTCCCACGGCCTCTACTGCTCTCCTCCCCAGAGTCGAGCAGCGTATAGTAGAAGAATGTGAAGCGCAGTAATCCACCGAAGAGCAGGTTGTAGCACAAAAGTCGAAGATATCCTAACCTAACCAAACCTAACCTAACCTAACCGACCGTATCATAGCTCAGTATAACGTAACGCGAGCACTGCTCCTGGCCTCCCCTTATCCAAGCAGAATGTAGCAGAGCGTAGTAGATCACAGAAATCCACCGAAGAAAAGTGTTTACTACGAAAGGCACAACTATCCTAACCAAACTTGGCATAACCTTTCCTAATCAAACGTAACTTAACCCAACCTAGCGTGTCGAGACCACTACTACTGGCCACCTCAGGGCCAAGCAGAGCATATTGGAGCATATTTGAGGGCAGAAATGCGGGGATTCGCACTCTATAGCACAAAAGTCAAAGTAGCCGCTCCTAACCTAGGCAACGTAATATACACAAACGTAACCTAACTCAACCTATCGTGCCTCGGCCACTATTGCTCTCCTCCCCACGGGCGAGCCGGCTATATTAGTGCAATGCAGAGCGCAGAAGTCCACCGAATCGAATTGTATACCACAAAAGTCGGAGATATCCTAACCTAATCTGACCTAACCTAACCTAAAGTAGCGTAGAATTGCTGAACATGACGTACCGCGACCACTGCTCGTGGCATCCGCAGAGTGCACTAGAGCAGAGCGGATCACACAAATCCGCCTGGGAACAATGTATAGCACGAAAGTCAAAGGTATCCTGACCAAGCATAGCCTAGACTGACCTAACCAATTATAACATTACTCAACATAACGTGCCACGGGCACTATTGCTCGCCTCACCAGAGTCGAGCAGAGCATAGTAGAGCAATGAAGGGCGCAAAAATCCACCTAATGACAGTGTATAGCGCAAAAGTCAAAGAAATCCAAACCGAGCATTCCCAACCTAACCTAACGAAACGTAACATTACTCAACACAACGTGCCGACAAAACTATTACTGGCTACGCCAAGGCCAAACAGAGCAAACTATAGCAAATTAGAGCGTAGAAACCCACCGAAACGTGATGTATAGAACGAAAGGCAAAGTGTCCTATCCTAACCTAGCCAAACGTGACATGTCCAAACGTATCATAGCTCAACCTAACCTGACGGAACCACCGTAGCTTGGTTCCACAGAGACAAGAAGAATGTACTAGATGACGGAATAGCGCAGAAATCCTCCGCATTGCTGTGAGTAGCAAAAAACTCTAAGATACACTAATATAGCCTGATCTAACTTAACCAAACCAAACGTAGAGTGACTCAAGAGTGCGTGCAGCGACCACTGCTTCTGGCCTCCCAAGAGCAAAGCAGAATGTAGCACAAAACATTAGATCACTAAAATCCACCTAAAAACCGTGTATAGTAAGAAAGTCATAGCTATCCTGACTAAACATGACCTAACCTTACATAACCAAACGTAACCTAACCCAACATGACGTGCCACGCACACTACTGCTCGCCGCCCCAGAGTCGTGCAGAGTATAGTAGAGTAATGTGGAGCGCAGAAATCCGCGGACGCCAGTTTAGAGCACAAATGTCTGAACTATCATATCCTAACCTGACCAAACGAAACACACCAGGACGTAGCATAGCTCAAACTTACGTGCCGAAACCATTATTTCTGGCCACACCAGAGCCATGCAGGTCATACTAGAGCACACTGGAGCGCAGAAGTCCAACTGATAGCAGCGAATAGCATAGGAGTCAACGACATCCAGTCCTAATATATCAAATCTCAACATTGCCAAACGTAATATAGCTCAACCTGACGTACCCCGGCCACAATTGCAGGCCTCCACACAGTCGAGTAGTGCTTATCAGAGGATGGCAGGGCGCAAAGGTCTATAGAAACGCAGTGTATAGCACAAAAATCATATATATCCAGACCCAACCCAATTGAACGTAGCCTAACCACACGTAGCCTACATGAACCACCCCAGGGCCAAGCAGAATATAATATAGCGCAGTCAAATGCAGAAATCCACCGAACAACGTTGTATACCACGAGAGTTAGAGTTACCGTTACCAAACTTAGCACAAACAAAGCAAACCAAGCCTAAACTAACTCAATATAACGTGCCGAGACCAATATTGTTGGCATTCCCACGGCTACTCATTATTTAGTTTCACACAATACAGCGCAGGAGTACTCCAAATAGCAGTGCATATCACGAAAGACTAAGTTACCTGTCCGAGCTTAACCAAACCAAACATAACCGAACGCAAAAAGACACAGCCTAACGTGCCGGTACTAAAATTGCTGGCCTCCACGGCCCAAGCGGAAAGCACTAGAACACAGTAGAGCGCAGATGTCCGCGGATAGCAGTGTATAGCACAAAAGTCTACGCTGTCCTGTCCTAATACCACCGAACGTAGCCTAACACTACCTATCGCGCCGAGACCACGATTGTTGGCCTACTCAGCTCTAATCAGAATATACTACAACAAGGTCGAGCGCAGGAATCCACCAAACTGCAGTGAACAGCACAAAGGCCGTAGATATCCTAACATAACCTGACGCAGCCTGGCCTAACCGAACGTAGCATAGCTGAACATAACTTCCCGCGACCACTGCTCCTGGCGTGCCCAGGGCCAAGCAGATTGCCGTAGATCCCAGTAAGTCGCAGAATTCCAACGAATGACGGTGTATAGCACGGGAGTCAAAGAAATCATAACCAAGCTTTCTAGCCTAACCCAACGAAACGTAATCTAACTCAAGCTGACGTGCCGTGTGTAACATTACTGACCGTCCCATAGCCAAGCAGAACATATCAGAGAACAGCAGAGAGCAGAAATTCACCGAATAGTAGCGTATGGCGCAAAAGCCTTTGGTATTCTGTCCTAACATTACCAAACGTAGCATAAGCAAACGTACCTAAAATCAACCTAACGTGCCAGGGCCACTACTGCTGGACACGCCGGAGTCGAGCGAAACTTACCAGAGGACATTAGGGCATTGGCGACCATATAATCGCCCTGTATAGGACAAAAGTCATATCCATACGGGCCTAACCCAAGCGAATGCAGCATAGCCAAACGTAGCACGCCGCAAAGTGACGTGCCGCGGCCATTATGGCTGGCCTCCCCAGGGCGAAGCGGAATACAGTAGATCGCAAAAATCCACGGAGAGCAGTGTATAGCACAAAAGTCTAAACCATCACATCCTGGCATCGCCAAAAGAAACTTAAAGTAACGTAGCATGGCTCAAGCTAACGTGACGAGACCATTATCACAGCCCCAGAGCCAATCAGAGCATATCAGAGCACATTAGAACGCAGAAATTCACCGAATAGCAGTGAATAGCACAAAAGTCAAAGAAGAATGTCCTAACCCTTCCAAACGTAGCATACCCAAACGTATCATAACTGAACCAAACTCGACGAGACCACTATTTCTGGAGCAGAGCAGTGCGCAGAAACACACCGCACTTCAGCGCATGGCACAAGGGTCGAAGGAGACATAACCTATCCTAGCATAACCTAAGCTAACCAAACGTAACGTAACACAAACTAACGTGCCTATATCACTATCGCTGATCTCCCCAGAGCCGAGCACAAGGTATTAGAACACAGTAGTGCGCAGAAATCCGCGGATAGCGGTATATATCACGAAAGTCGTGTCTATCCAGACCTAAGCAAAGCTAACATAACCTAACCAAACGTAGCCCACCACATAGTAACGTGCCGCGACGACCTTTAAAGGCCTCCCCATGGCCAAATAGAATGTAGTAGAGCGCAGTCGAGCGCAGAGGTTACGACCAATATTTCTCGCATTCCCATGGCTTAGCATAATACAGCATGGCAGAGTAAAGCGCAGAAATTCACCGCATTGCAGTGTATAGCACAAATGCCAAACATGTCCAGACCTAACTTGGAATAACCTAACCGATTCAAACGTAGTGTAGCACAACATTACGTGACGACGCCAATATTGCTAGCCGCCCAATACCATGCAGAGCATATTAGATTACAGAAATCCCCCGAAGAGCAGTTTATGGCACAGAATTCAAAGCAGCCTATCCTAACGCAGCCAAACGTGACATATCCGAACGTAATATAGCCCAACCTTAATTCCGAGAGCAATATTCCTGTCCTCGCCATAGCCGAGCAGAATATGCTAGAGCACAAGCACAGTAGATCGCAGAAAGCCACCTGATAGCAGCGTATAGCACAAAAGGCAAATATGTCCTATGCCAACCTGAACTAACGTAACCCATCCAAACGTGAACTATCAAAGCCTAACGAGCAGAGATCACTATTTGTCGCCTCCCCAAAGCCAGGCAGAAGATACTAGAGCACAGTAGGTCTCAGAAATTCAGCGAACAGCAGCGTTTAGCGCGACGGTCAAAGTTATTTTATCCTAACCTGACCAAAGGTAACACGACCGCGCTCAACATAATCCAACCTAACGTGCCTGAACCACTGTTGCTGGCCTCCCCAGTGCCAAGCTGTGTATACTAGAGACGAGTAGAGCCCAGAAAACCATATAGTGACAGTGTAAATCAGAAAAGACGAAGTCATCATAACATGACCGAAACAAACCTACCCTAACAAGACGCAACCTACCTCGAACTAACTTGCCGAGGCCCCTATTGCCGGCCTCTACAGAGAGAAGCAGAGTGTACTGGAACACAGCAGAGAGGACAAATAAACCTAACAGACGTTTATAGCATAAAAGTCAATGCTATCATAGCCCAACATAGCCAAACATAATGTAACCAAACATAACGCAACACAATCTAACGTGCATAGGCAACTATTGCTGACACCCGCAGAGACAACCAGAATATACTAGTGCACAGTGGGCCCAGAAGTCCGCCGCACTGCTTTATAGAGCACAAAAGCCCAATATATCCTAACCTATCCCGACCTAACCCAACAAAACCGAACATAGCCTAACTCAACGTATCGTGCCGATTCCACTAATGCTGACCACCCAGAGACAGCTGAACACATTAGTGCACAGTAGAGCGTAGAAGCCTGTCGAATAGCAGCATATAGCGCAAAAAACAAAGCTAGCTCTTCCTAACGTATAAAATCGTATCGCAACCAAACGTAACATATATTAACCTAACGTAAGGCGACCACTACTACTGGCCGCCCCAGAGCCATGCAGAACATATTAGAGGGGAGTAGGGAGCTGAAATCCATAGAATCGCAGTGTATAGCAGAAAGGTCAAAGCAATCCGAACCTAGCCCATGCAAACATAACCTATCGAAACGAAGCTCAACACAAAGTAACGAGCCGCGGCCGCTACTACTGGACGCCGCAGGGCAATGCAGAATACAGTAGGGCACAGTAGAGCGCAGAAGTCCTCTGAATAGCAGTGCTTGGCCCAGAAGTGAAAAATATCTTGACCGCACACAACATAATCTACTCTAACCAAACGTAATATAGCCAAACCTAACGTGCCGCCAGCGCTGTAGGAGGCCTCCCCGGTGCCAAGCAGAATATACAGTAGCAGAGGAGAGCTGAAACCACAGAATCGCACGGTACATCCGTAGAATCAAAGATATTCGACTCGGAGCCAAAAAAAGTAAGATAGCTAAACGTGATCTAATTCAACTCAACGTGACGCGGCCACTATTTCCATCCTCCTCAGAGCAAATCTTAGCGCATAGATCACAGCAGAGCGCAGAAATGCACCGAATTGCAGTGTGTAGCACAAAAGTCAAAGTAATCCTAGAATATCCTAACCAAACATAATATAACCGAACGTAACCTAAACCAACCTTACGCGCCAGACCACTACTGCTGTCATCCACAGAACCAAGTGTAATTTCATAGAGCATAGTAAAGTGCAGAAATGCGACGCATTCCTGTGTTAAGCACAAAAGTCGTGGATATAATAACCTAACCTGACATAACCTAACCTAACCGAACGAAGCATAATTGGAGAGAACTTTACGATAGCACTATCGCCGCCCTGCCTGGGGCCAAGCTGCACATATTAGATCTCTGTAGGGTGCAGAAATCCACTAGATAGCAGTGCACAATACAAAAGACAAATCTATCCTGTCATAACCTATACAAACGTAATAATAACAAACGTAACGTAACTTAACCTGATGTGCCGTGACCTCTATCGCTGGACTGCCTACAGGCAAGCAAACTATACTAGAGTACAGCAAAGCGCAGAGATCCACCGTATAACAACATACGGCACAAAAGTCAAAGCACTCCTAGCCTAACCTAACCAAACGTAGCATAATCAAACGTAACCTAACAACACCTAACGAACCTACCCCAATATAGCTGACCTCCCAGAGCCAAGCACAGCTTATTAGAGCCACGTACAGTGCAGAAATAGACCGAATACACGATTAAAGCGGAAAAGTCTATGCAACACTTTCCTCACCCAACCAACCGTAACATAGCCAAACGTAACGTAACTAAATCTAACGTGCCGAGACCACTATTGCTGGCATCCTCAAAGCCTAGCAGGGTATAGTACAACAATATAGAACGTAGAAATACCCCGAATAACAGTGTACAGCACAAAAGTCAAGGCTACCCTGTCCTAACCGAGCTAAACGTAAAAACCAAACGTAACATAAATCAAACTAACGTGCCTAGAATAGTATGGCTGATATCTCCCGAACCAGGCAGAATAAGCTAGAGAGCAGTAGAGCGCAAATATTTGCCGCATTGAAGTGTAAAGCAAAATAGTCATATATATCCTAACATAACCTGTCCTAACCTAACCAAACCAAACACGACGTACTACAAACTAACGTGCCTGAAACACACTTGCAGGCCTCCCCGTCTCGAAGCAAGACATATTAGACGAGAGTAGCGCGCAGAAGTCCATAGACTAGCAGTGCAGAGAACAGAAGTCAAAGATATCCTAACCTACGATGCCCTATGCTAACCTAACAAAACGTAGCATAACTCATCTTAACGTGCCGAGACTATTATTCCTGGCCTCGCCAGAGCCAAGAAGAGCATATTATAGCAATGCAGAGCGCAGGAAATCACCTAATATCATTGTATATCACAAACGTCAATGCTAACCTCTCCTCACCATACCAATCGGAACATAACCGAACGTATCCTAACTCAACCTAACGAGCCGAGACCACTATTACTGGCTTCCCCAGGACAAGCAGAACATACTAGAGCACAGTAGAGGACAGAAGTCCACCGCATTACTGTGCACAGAACAGAAGTCGAAGATACCCTAACCCAACATGACCTAATCTTACCTAACCAAACGTAGCCTAACACAATATGAACCGTCGATACCACTGTTGCTGCCTTTCCCGGGGCCTAGCTGACCATATTAGAGCACCGTGGAGTGCAGAAATCCGCGAATGAGAGTATGTGGCACAAAAGTCGTAGCTACACTCTCTTACCCGACCAACCCTAACAAAGCCAAACGTAACTCAACCTATCGTGTCACGACCACTATTGCTGCCCACCCCAGAGTCGAGCGGAGTATAGCAGAGCAATGTGGAGCGCAGAAATCCTCCGAATAGCAATGTATGACGCAAGAGTCAACGTTATCATATCCTAACATAAGGAAGCGCGAAACGGCCAAGCGTAACATGATCCAACCTAACGTGCGTAGACCACTATCGTCGGCTTCCCCACCGTCAAGCAGAACGTATTACAGTAGAGCTGGGCGGAGGAGTCCAAACATTGGCGGTGTATAGCAGAAAAGTCAAAGGCATCCTAACCTGACCCAATCAAACATAACCTAACCAAACGAAACCTAACTCAAGCTAACGTGCCGAGTCCACCATTTCCGACCTCCCCAGAGACAAGCTGGGCATACTGGAGCACAGTAGAGTGCAGAAATCCGCCGAATAGCAGTGTATAGCACAAAGGTCAGGTCTATCATCTCCTAACCTAACCAACCGTATTACATACAAACATAACTCAACTAAACCTAACATGACGAGACAAATATTGCTGACCTCCACTGGGACACGTAGAGTGCACTACAGTACAGTAGTTCGCAGAAATCCTCCGCATTGCAGTGAATACCACAAAAGTCGGAGATATCCCAACGTTACCTGATCCAACCTAATCAAACCAAAAGTAGCCTAACTCAAACCAATCAGACGAGGCCACTATTGCTGCCCCCTCCAGCGCAAAGCAGAATATACTGCAGCAATGCAGAGCGCTGAAATCCAACGCATTTCAGTGTATAGCACAAAAACCATAGATATCCTGACCTTACTATTCTTACCGAACCTAACGAAGCGCAACCTAACTCAACCTATCGTGACGAGACCGCTATCACTGGCCACCCCAGTTCCAAGCAGAGCATACTAGAGCACACTAGGGCGTATAAATCAACGGAATAGCAGTGCATAGCACAAAAGTCAGAGTTGCGTCTCCTAACCTAGCCAAACGTAACATACACAAAAGTAACCTATCGCATCCTATTATGACGGGACCACTATCGCTGACCCCCACAGATGCAAGGAGAATGTACTAGTACACTGTAGGGCGCAGAAATCCACCGCATTGCTGTGAATAGCACACAAGCCGTAGATATCCAAGCATAACATAGCCTAACCTAACCTTACAAAACGTAGCATAGCTTAAAATAACGTGTCGCGACCAGTGCTCCTGGGGCCCCTGGGCCAAGATGAGTGTAGCAAAGCACAGTACGTCACAAAAACTCACCGAATAGCGGTGTATAGCACAAAAGTCAAAGTAGCTTCCCCACACCTAGCTAAACGTAACATGTGCAAACGTAACCTAACTCATCATAGCATGACGAGCCCACTATTAATGGCCACCACAGATACAAGCAGAATGTACTAGTGAACAGTAGTGCGCAGAAATGCACCGCATTGTTGTGAATACCACAAAAGCCGTATATATCCTACACAACGTAGTCGAGTCTAACCTAACGAAACGTTGCATAGCTCAAAATAACGTGCCGCGACCACTGCTCCTGACCTCCCCTGAGCCAAAATAGCGTAGCAGAGCACTGTACATCACAGAAATCCTCCGAATAGCAGCGTATGGAACAAAAGTCTAAGCTATTCTACCCTAACCTCGCCAGACGAGACATATCCAAACAAGGCATAGCTCATCATAACGTGCCGCGACCACTATTGCTGGCCTCCCCAGATCCAAGTAGAGCATATTAGAACACATTAGAGGGCAGAAATCCACCGAATAGCAGTGAATAGCACAAAAGCCATGGAAGTCTATCCTAATCAGGCCAAACGTAGCATACCCAAACGTAACCTATCTCAACCTAACATGACGAGACAACTATTGCTGACCCTCACAGCGACAAGTAGATTGTACTAGAGTACAGTTGTTCGCAGAAATCCTCCGCATTGCAGTGGGTAGCACAGAAGTCGAAAATAACCTGACATAACCTGGTCCAAACTAACCTAACCTAACGTAGCGAAACTCAGAAGGGTGTGCCGCGAACACAGCTGCCGAACTCCACAGAGCCAAGCAGAACACAGTGGAGCACAGCAGATCACAGGAATCCGCCGTATAATAGAGTACAGCACGAAAGCTGAATCTTCTCAAACCAGACCGGACATAACATAACATAATCAAACGTAGTCTAGTTCAGAATAACGTGCCTCGACCTTTACTGGACTCCCCAGGGGCAAGCAGAATATAGTCCAGCGCAGTCGAGTGCCGAGGTCATCCGAACCGCAGTGTATACCACGAAAGTCCAAGATAACCGGACCCAGCATGACATAACCTAACCTAACCGAACGTAACGTAACTCAACCTATCGTGCCGAGATTACTTTCGCTGGAGACCCTGGAGCCAAGTAGAAGGTATTTGTACACAGTAGAGGGCAGAAATCCGCGGATAGCAGTATATAGCGCAAGCTTCTGTACTATCATTTCCTAACCGCAACAAACGTAACATAACCTGACGTAGCATAGCTGAATACATCGTGCCGAGACCACTATTGCTGGCCACCCAAGAACCAAGGAGAAAAAGCTACAGCACACTGGAGCGCGAAAGTCCACCGGATAGCAGTGTATAACACAAAGGTCAAACATATCCTGACAGAACTTCGCCTAACCTAACCTACTCAAACGCAGCGTAACACAGCATTATGTGGCGAGACCAATATTGCTGGCCTCCCAGAGCCAAGCAGAACGTATTAGATCGCATTAGAGCGCAGAAATCTCCATATTGACGTGAATGGCACAATGGCCGTAGGTACCCCAACCTAACCTGACATCATCTAACACATCAGAAGGCAGCGTGGCTCAAAATGGTGTGCCGCGGCCACTGCTCCTGGCCTCCCCAGAGCCAGCCAGAGTGTAGTGGAGCACAGTAAATCACAGAAATCCACCGAGTAACTGTGTACAGCACGATAGGCAAAGCTATTCTGACCAAATAATACGTAACCCGACTTAACTTATCGTAACATAACTGAAGCTAACGTGCCTGCACCAGTATTTCTCGACTCACCTGAGTCGTGCAGAGTGTAGTAGAGCAAAGCTGAACGCAGAAATCCACCGAATAGCAGCGTATAGCATAAAAGTCGAAGAAATCCTAACCGAACCTGATATAACCTGACCTATCCGAACTTAGCATCCGACCCCGCGAACACTGCTGCTGGCGTCACCGGAGCAAAGCAGAATATAGCAGAGCACTATAAGACACATAAATCCACCGAAAAGCAGTGTGCAGCACGATAGTCAAAGTCACCCTAACCAAACATTTCCTGACCTTTCGTAACCAAACACAGACTAACTCAGCATAACGAGCAACAACCTCTATTGCACGCCACCCCAAAGCGGTGTCCAGTAGAGCAATGTAGAGCGCGGACATCCTCCGTATAGCAGTGTATAGCATGCAAGTCAAAGCAGAACCTCATCACTTCGCCAAACGTGCCATATACAAACGTAACATAACTCTATCCAACATAGGGAAACCACTACTGCTGGCCTCCACAGAGCCAAGCAGAAAGCTGTAGAGCACAGTAGGTCACAGAAATACACCAAATAACAGAGTATAGCACGTAAGTGGAAGTAATGCGTACCAGACGCAGCCTCACATATTCTAACCAATCGTAACATAACACTTCATAACGTGCTGCGGACACAAGTGCTCGCATCCCCACGGTCGAGCAGAGTATATTGGAGCAATATGGAGCGCAGAAATCTACCGAACAGCATTGTGTACGACAAAAGTCGGAGATACCGTATCCTAACCCGAACCAACCTAACCTAAAGGAACGTAGCATAGATGAACGTAACGTGCCCCGACCACTTCTCCTGGCCTCCCCAGAGCCATACATAATGTAGTAGAGCAGAGTGGATCACAGAAATCCAACTGATAACAGTGTATAGCACGAAAGCCAAAGGTACCCTAACCAAACGTTGCCAAACGTAACATTACCAAGCGTAGCCTAACATTTCATAACGGGTCGCCACCGCTATTGCTAGTTTCTTCAGGACCAAGCAGGGTATGGTATAGCACAGTCGAGCGCAGAAATCCTACGAATAGCAGTGTACGGCAAGAAGGTCAATGATAGTTAGACCGAGATTGACATAACCTAACCTAACCGTAAGTGACATATCACAACCTAACGTGCCGAGACCACTATTGCTGGTCTAGCCAGAGCCAAGCAGAAAATATTGGAATGCAGTAGAGCGCAGTTGTCCGCGGACAGCAGTGTGTAGCACAAAAGTCTAAACTTTCCTGTCCTAACCTCACCGAACGTAACACAACCAAACGTAACCCAAGTGAACCTAACATTACGTGACCATTATTGCCGGCACCCACAGATAATTGCAACATATACTAGAGCACAGTAGTGCGAAAAAATCGACCGCATTGCAGTTAAGAGCACAAAATCCGCAGATATCGTAACATAACGTGGCATAATCTAGCCTAACGTAACGTAGCGTAGCTCAAGGTAACGTCTCGCGACCACTGATCCTGGCCTCCCAAGAGCCAAGCAGAATATAGTGAAGCAGAGTCGAGTGCAGTAATCCTCCGAAAGGCAGTGAATAGCGCGGCAGTCGAAGATAAGACCGAGCTTGACATAATGTAACCTAACCAAACGAAACATAACTCAACCTACCGTGCCGACAACTCTATGGCTGAACTCCCAGAGCCAAGCAGAGAATATTAGACCGCAGTATAGCGCAGATATCGAAGGATAGCAGTGTATAGAATAAAAGAATATACTCTCCTATCCTAGCCTCACGAGACGTAACACACCCAAACGTAGCATAATTCAACCTAACGTACCGTGAACGCTACTGCTGGCCTCCCCAGATCCAAGTAGAATATATCAGAGCATGGCAGAGCGCTGAAGTCCACCGCAGTGCAGTGTATAACACAAAAGTCAGACATACCCCGACCGAACCTGTCCTAACCTAACCTAACCAAACGTTGTGTAACTAAGCATGACGTGAAGAGCCCAATATTTCTGGACACGCCAGAGCCATGCTGAGAATATGTGAGTACATTTGAGCCCAGAAATCCACCTAATAGCAGTGAATAGCACAAAACTCAATGCAGCCTATCGTACTCTAGCCAAACGTAACATACCCAAACGTAGCCTAACTCAACCCCACACGACGAGACCTCTATTGTTGGCCTCCCAAGGGCCAGGCAGAATATAGTAGAGCGCTGCCGAGCGCAGAAATCCACCGAAAAAAGTGTATAACACCGAAGTCAAAGCTACCCATACCGAAATTAACCCAACCGAAACTATCCAATCGTAACCTAACAGAACCTAACGTGACGCTGCCAATATTGCTGGTATTCACGGGGCTAACTGTAATACAGCAGAGCACAGTAAATCGCAGAGATACTCTGAATAGCTGTGTACAGCGCGAGAGTCTAGCTTAACCTGGCCCAACTTAACATAGCCTAACCTAATCAAAGGTAACCTGACACAACCTTGCCGAGACTACTATTGCAGGCATCCGCAGGCCCAAGCAGAGCATATTAGAGCACAAAAGAAAACCAGACCGAGCTTGACATAGCCTAACCAAACCAAACGTAATATAACACAACCTAACGTCCCGAGACCGCTATTGCTGGCTCCGCCAGAGCCAAGCAGAAAATATTGGATCACAGTAGAGCGCAGACATCCGCAGATGGCTGTGTATAGCACAAAAGTCTAAGCTGTCCTATCTTAACCTCACTAAGCTTAACATAAGCAAACGGTGCATAGCTCATCCTAGCGTGCCGAGACCACTCTTGCTGGCCCCCCAGCACCAAGCAAAGCATACCAGAGCACAGTAAAACGAAGAAATCCGCCGACCAACGGTCTAAACCACGAAAGTCAGAGCAACCCAGTCCTAACCCAGACTAACGTAACACAGCTAAAGGTAGCCTAACCCAACCTAACGTGCAGAGGTCCCTATTACTGGGCTTCCCAGAGTCGACGAGAGTAGAGTAGAGTAATTTTGAGCGTAGAATCCCACCTAATAGCGGAGAATAGCACAAGAGTTAAAGCTATCCTATCCTAACATAACCAAACGTAACATTACCAAACTTGGGCAAGCACAACTTATCGTGCAATGACCACTGTTGCTGGCTTCCCCAGAGTCGAGCAGAGTATAGTAGAGCACACCAGAACGCAGTAATCCGCCGAATAGCAGTGTAAAGCGCTAAAGTCAATGCTACCTTGGCAAAACCTATCCTAACCTCGCCAAGCCAAACGCAGCCTATCTCAACCTAGCATGCCGAGGTCAATATTGCTGGCCTCCCCATCTCCAGGCACGGCATATTAGAGGAGAGTGGAGCGCAGGGGTACATGGAACGGCAGTGTATAGTACGAAAGTCAAATACATCCCATCCAAACCCAAACAAACCTAACCTAACCAGACGCGACCTAACCCAACCTAACGCGCTGCGGCCACTATTTCTGGAATTCCTCGATAATGGCAGGGAATATTAGATCACAGTAGATAGCAGAAGTCCTCCGAATAGCAGTGTATAGCACAAAATTCAATGCTACACGGTCCTAACATAGCCAACTATTACATACCCGAACGCAAGCTAACTCAGACTAACGTGCCGAGACCAATACTGCGGGAATCCCTGTAGTCATGCAGAATATACTAGAGGACTGCGGAGTGCAGAAGTCCACCGAATAGCAGTGTAAAGCGCAAAAGTCAAGGCCATCCTAACCAAACTTAGCAAAGCCTGTCCTAACCAAAATAAGCATAACTAAACAAAACGTACTACGACCACTGTTGCTGCCGGCCAGACAGACAAGCAGATGCTAGTACAGCAATGCAGGTCGCAGGTACCTTCCGTACAGCAGTGTATAGCACAAAAGTTCAAAGCCATCATAACCAAACTTAACCCAACCTAACCTCACCAAGCGTAATTTAACTCAACAAAACCTGCCACGATAGCTATAGGTGAAATCCCAAGAGACAAGCAGATGCAGGTGGAGCAATGCAGTGCTCAGGTATCGAACGAATAGCAGAGTATGCCACAAAAGACGAAGCTACCACAACCAAACATATATTAATCTAGCCAAGCCAAGCGTAACCTAACTCAACCTATCGTGCCGAGACAACCATTGCTGGCCTCCGCAGAAACAGGCAGAAAATACTAGATCACTGTAGATCGCAGTAATCCACCGCAATGCAGTTTGCGGCAAAAACTTCAAAGATATACTAACCAAACCGCTCCTTATCTAGCTAAGGCAAAGGTAACATATCTAAACTGAAGGTACCGAGGATAATATTACTGGCTTCCACTGACCCAAACAGAACATACTAGAGCACAGTATAGCGCTGAAGCCCAGCGAACAACAGTCTATACCACGAAAGTCGAAGCAATCCAAACCTAACCCAGACTAACTTATATTAACCAAAAGTAACCAAACCGAAAGGAGCCTAACTGAGCCTAACGTGCCGAGACCACTGTTGCTGTCCTCCTCAGCGCCAATCAGAGCATGTTACAGCAGAATAGCACGCAGAAATCCACAGAATAGCGGTGTATGGAACAAAAATCAAAGTCATCCTAACCAAACCTAACCTAACACAACGTAACATAACAAATGCAAACGTGCCCAGAGCGCCATTCCTGGCGTTCAGATTGAAAAGCAGAGTGCGATTGCGCACAGAAGAGGGCAGGGGTCCATAGAATGGCAGTGAGCGGCACAAGAGTGATAGTTATTCTAACCTAACACAACGTGACCTAACCCAGCACAAACGTAATCCAACTCAACCTAACGTGCCGCGACCAGTATTGCTTGCATCCGGAGGGACGAGCAGAGCAGAGGAGAGCAATGAAGAGCACAGAAGACAACCGAATTGCTGTGTATAGCACAAAATTCAATGCTACACATTCCTAACATAGCCAACCGTTACATACACGAACGCAACATAACTCAGACTAACGTGCCGAAACCAATACTGCTAGCCTGCCCATAGACAAGCAGAATATACTAGAGCACAGTAGAGTGGAGAAATGCACCGAATAACGGTGTAAAGCACAAAAGCCAAGGCCATCCCCACCAAACTTGTCCCACGCTAATCTAACCAAACGTAACATACCTCAACCTAACGCGCCGCGACCGCTATTGTTCGCCTCCGCAGTGTCAACCAGAGTATAGTAGAGCAACGTAGAGCGCAGGAAATCCACAAAATGGCAGTGTATACAACAAAAGTCACAGAAACATTAACCGAACACTCCTAACCTAACCTAACGAAACGTAATTTAACTCAACCTTGCGTGCCGAGACTTCTATCGCAGGCCACACCAGAGCCAAGCAGAGCACATAACAGGACATCTGAGTGCAGAAATCCACCAAATACCAGCGAATAGCACAATTGTCAGAGTAGCCTGTCCAAACATAGCCAAACGTGACATGCACGAACGTAACCTAGCCCAACCTAGCACGAAGAGGCAACTACTGCTGGTCCCCACAGTGACAAACTTAATGCACTAGGGCGCAATAGTGCGCAGAAGTCGCATTGTTGCGAATAGCACAATGGTCCAATATATCGTAACCTAACCTGTCCTAACCTGACTTAACCAAGCGTAGCATAGCTCAACGCATTCTGCCGCGGCCATTGCCCCTAGCCTCCCCATAGCCAGGCAGAATGCAGCCGAGCACATTAGACCACAGAAAGCCACCGAAAAACTGTTCAGAATACGAAGGTCAAAGCTACAATGACTAAACTTAACCTAACCTGTCATAACCAAACGCAACCTAACACAACCTGACGTGCAACGACCGCTACTGCTCGCCTCCCCAGATCCGCGCAGAACATAGCGGAGGAATGTAGAGCGCAAATGCCCACCGAATAGCGGTGTATAGCGCAAAAGACAAAGTATCCTTTCCTAACCTATCCAAACGTAGCATAACAAAATGTAGGCTAACACAACCTAACACAGCGAGACCACAATTGCTGGTCTCCACAAAGGAAAGCAGGATGTACTAGATCAGAGTAGTGCGCAGGAACTCACCGCATTGCAGTGAACAGCACGACAGCCGAAGATATCCAAACCTAACCTGACCTAACATAACCTAACATAACCATACGTAACATAACCCATCCTGACGAGCCGAGACCAATATCGATGGCCAACACAGAGAAAAGCAGAAAATATTTCAACGCAGCAGAGCGCAGGTATTCATCGCAATGCAGTGAATAGCACAAAAGCCGTAGATGCCCCAAACTAACCTGCCCTAACCTTGCCTAGCCGTACGTGGCGTAACTCGGCATAACGTGCAGCGACCATTGCTCCTGGCCTACCCACAGCCAAGCGGAATGTAGTAGAGCACAGCAGATCACGGAAATCAACCAGATATAAGTGCATGGTACGAAAGTCAATCCTATCATTAGTAAACTTAAGCTAACCTAACCAAACAGAACGTAACCTAGCTTGATCTAACCTGACGCGGCCACCATTGCTCGCATCCACGAAGCGGAGCTGAGTATAATCGGGCAATGTAGGGCGCAGATATCCGCCGAAATGTAGTGTGCAGCACAAAAGCCGTAGGTACCCTTATATAACCTGACCCAACCTAACCCAACCGAACGTTGCATAACCCAATATGACGTCCCGCGGCAAAGGCTCCTGACCTCCCCAGAACCAAGCAGAATGTAGTAGAGCACAGTAAAGCTCAGAAATTCGCCGTATAGCAGTGTATAGCACGAAAGTCAAAGCTGTCCTAATCAAATATATCCTAATCTCACCTAACCAATAGTAACATAACTCAACCTAACGAGGCGCGGCCGCTATTGCTCGCCACCACAATGCCGAGCGGAGTATAGTACAGAAATGTAGAGCGCGGGCATCCTCCGTATAGCAGTGCAATGTACAAGTGTCAAAGAAACCCTAAGCAAGCCTTCCCAACCTAACCCAACGAAACGTAACCTAACTGAAGCTGACGCTCCGGGAGCACTATTACTGGACACCCACAGAGAAGCAGAACATATTAGAGCGCAGTAGAGCACAGAAATCCAACGAATAGCAGTGTATGTTACAAAGGGTATATCCTATCCTAACCAGGTCTAACATATCATAATCAAACGTAGCCTAATTCGACATAACGTGCCGCGACTGTTCTTGTCATACCCAGGGCCAAGGAGAATATAGTAGAGTACATTCGTATACAGAAATCGTCCGAAAAGTAGTGTACAGCCCAAAAGTCAAAGAAAACATGACCGAGATTGACAGAACCTAACCTGAGCAAACGTAACATAACATGAGCTAAAGTGCCGAGACCACTATTGCTGGCCTCCACGGAGCCAAGTAAGTCATACTAGAGCACTAAAGTGGGGAAAACACAAACCTAACTTGGCCTAATATAATCTATCCAAACGTAGTGTAACTCAACGTAGCGTGACGAGGCCAATATTGGTGGCCTCACCGGAGACAGGCAGAGTATGTTAGAGTACAGTAGAAAGCAGAAATCCACCGCATCGCAGTGAATGGCACGAAAGCCGCATATATCCTAACCTTACGTGACCTATCCCGACCAAGCCAAACGTAGCATAAATCAACCTAACCTGCCACGGCCACGGCTGCTTGCATCCCCAGTATCGAGCTGTGTACAGGAGAGCAACGTAGAGCGCATAGATCCACCGAAAGACAGAGCAGAGCACAAAAGCCAAAGAAACACTAACCGATCGTTCCCAGCCAAACCTACCGAAACGGAACTTAACTAAACCTAACGCACCGAGATCACTATTACTGCTCACCATAGAGGCAAGCAGAGCATACTAGAGCATATTAGATCGCAGAAGTCCACCGAATAGGAATGTATAGCACGAAAGTGGTGGCTATCCTAACCAAATTGAGCTTAACCTAACCTAACCAAACGTAACGTAACCCAAACCGAAAAGCCGCGACCACTATTGCTCGCCTCCCAAGATACGAGCAGTGTAAAGTAGAACAATGTAGAGCGCAGGAATCCACAGAATAGCAGAGTATAGCACTAACGTCAAAGATACCCTAACCAAACGTGGCCTAACTTAACGTAACCAAACGTACTCTAACTCAGCATAAATTGCCCCAAACACTATTGCAGGCCCCCCAGACGCAAGCAGTAAATACTAGAGCACAGTAGAGCGCAGATGTCCACCGCATTGCTGTGCAAATCGAAAAAGTGAAAGACACCCTAACCTAACAAGGCCAAACCTATCCCAACCGAAGTAGTGAAACCAAATATATCATGAGGTGGCAAATATTGCTGGACCCGCCAGTAACAAGCAGCACACATTATAGCACTGTAGAAAGCAGCAATCCACCGAATAGCAATGTATAACACAAAAGTCAATGTTATAGTTCCCAAACCTGACCAAAGGTAACATAACCAAATGTAACCTAACTCAGCCAAATGTGTCTACGCCACCCTTGCTGACCTCCCCAGAGCCAAGCAGAATACACTAGAGCACAGCAGGCCGCAGAAATCCGCCGCACTGAAGTGCAAGGCACAAAAGACAAGGAGACCCTAACCTAAACTGACATAACCTAACCAAGCCAAACGAAGCCTAACACAACCTAGCGTGCCGAAACCAATATTGCTGGCCTCGCGAGTGTCGAGCAGAGTATAGTTGAGCTATGTAGTGCGAACAAATTCTCCGAGTAGCAGTGTATAGCACACATGACGACTCTTTCCTATCCTAACCCATCCGCACATAATACAAGCGAACGTGGTATAACTTAAACTAACGTGCCGAGATCAATATTGCAGGACTCCCCAAAGACAAACAGAATACACTGGAACACAGTAGAGCGCAGAAAGCCTCCAAATGTTACCGTATAGCAAAAAGGTCAAAGATATACTAACCTAACCTGACACAGCCTAGCCCATTCGAACGTGGACTGACTAAACCTAACGAGTCGAGACCACTATTGCTGGCCTCCACAGAGACAAGCAGAATATATTACAGGTGAGTAGGGCGCAGAAATCCATAGAATCACAGTTCACAGCACAAAAGTCAAAGATAATCCATACCGAACTCAAACCATTACAACATAAACTGAAGTAGCCAGACTCAAGGTAACGTGCCACGGCTGGGATTTCTGGACTCCCCAAAGTCGAGCAGAGTATAATAGGACAACGTGGAGCGAAGGTACCCACCGAAAAGCAGTGTATGGCAAAAAAGACGTATCTATGCTATCCTAACCTAACCAAACGAAGCGTATCCAAACGAACCTAACTGAACCTAACGGGCCTATGCCACCATTACTGGCTTCCCAAGAGCAAAGCTGAGCACACCAGCGCTCAGTAGAGCGCAGATATCCACCGTATAGCAGTTAGAGCACAAAAGTTAGAGCCATTCTTTCCTAACCTTACACATCGTGGCATAACCAAACGTAATATATCCCAAAGTAATGTGCCACGACCGCTATTGCTGGACACCCATGAGTCGAGCAGAATATGTTAGATATATGTGGAACGTACAAATCCACAGGATAGCAGTGTATAGCACGCAATTCGTCTCTTCCTGTGCTAACCTAACCAAGCTTGATATAAACAAACGCAACATAGCTCAACCTATCGTGCCCAGACCTATATTGGTGGCCTCCCGAGAGACAAAGCAGTGTATACTAGTGCAAGGTAGAGCGAGGAATTCATCCAAATAGCACTGCATAGCATAAAAGTCGGATATATCGTAACCTAACCAGACATATCCTATCATAACCAAACGTAGACTATCTAAACCTAACGAGACGAGTCCACTACTGCTGGCTTCCCCATCGCCAAACAGAAACACATTAGAGGAGCGTAGAGCGCAAACGTCCATAGAATGGCAATGTATAGTACAAAAGTCAACGCTATGCTAACCTAACCCAGACCAACCTACCCTAACCAAGCGTAACCAAACTCTACCAAGCGTGCCTAGATAACTACTGCTGGCTTTCCAAGAGCCATACAGAGCATATAAGGTCACAGTAGAGCGTAGAAATCAACCGAATTGCCGTATGCAGCGCAGGAGTCAGAGATATCCTGACCAAACGTAACCAAGCATAATCAAACCAAACGGAACTTAACACAACCAAACATGCTGCGGCCACTAATGCTGGCTTCCCCAGAGACAAGCAGAATATGATAGAGCACAGTAGAGCAGAGAAGTCCATAGAGGTTCATCGTTGAGCAGATTAGCCAGTGCTACCCAAACATTACCCATCCTCATCTAACCTAACCAAACGTAACCAATCTCAACCCAACCTGCCGAGACCGCTATTGCTTGTCTTCCCAGAGACAAGCAGGATATACTAGTGTACAGTAGAGCACGGTAATCCACAGCATTGCAGTGTATAGCACAATATTCGAAGTTACCCTATCCTAACATAGCCATACGTAACACAACCGAACGTAGTATAGCCTAACCTATCGTGCCGAGACCACAGTCACTAGCCTCCCTGGGGACTAGCAGAAAACGCTGCAGCACAGTAGAGCGCAGAAAGCCAGAAAATAGCTGCGTATGGCACGGAAGTCAGAGAAACCATAACCTAACCTGTCCTAACCTAACCTAACTAGCCGAGTCCCCCCAATGGAGGCCTACCCGTCGCCATGTAGGTCATACTAGAGGAGATGAGAGCGCCGTAATCCATAGAATCGCAGTGTATTGTAGAAGAGGGAAAGCTACCCATACCTGACGCAAACAAACATAGCACAGCCTAACGTGACCTGACTGAAACTAACGTGACGCGGTAACCGTTTCTGGCATACCCAGAGCAAACCAGAGCTTACGAGATCACAGTAGAGCGCAGAAATCCACCGGTCGGCAGTGCACAGAACGAAAGTCAATGCTGTCCTAGCACTACCTAACCAAACTTAACACAATCATGCGTAATCAAAATGAACCTAACGTGCCGCAACCGCTATTGCTTGCCTCCCAAGAGCGAAGCAAAATATACTAGAACACAGTAGAGCGCAGAGTTCTATAGAATTGCAGTGTATAGAACAAAGGTCTAAGATGTCCTTGCCTGACCTGTCCTAACCTAACCTCACCGAACGTAGCGTAACTAAATGTAACGTGCCGCGACCACCTTTGCTGGCCTCCCGGGAGTGGAGCAGAGTACATTAGAGCAACTTAGAGCGTACAAATCCGCCAATTAATAGCGTGTACCAAACAAGTCAACTCTTTCCCATCCTAACCTATCAAAACGTAATATAGACAAGCGTAACGTAACTTAACCTAACGTGCGGAGAACAATATTGCAGGCCTTCCCACGAACAAGCAGAATATATTAACGCACCGTAGAACGCAGAAAGCCTCCGAATAGCACTCTATGGCACAAAAGTTATGGATACCCTAATCTAACCTAACCCACACTAACATAACAAAACGTAGACTAACAAGATCTAGCGAGCCGAGTCCACCATTGCTGTCATCCCCACCGCCAAACTGAGCATATCAGCGGAGCGTAGGGCGCATAAGTCCATAGAATGGCTATGTAAAGCAGAAAAGTCAAAGCTATCCAAGCCCAACCCAGCCTAACGTTACCTAACCAAACGTAGCTTAACTCAAGCTGACATGCCGAGACAACTATTTCTGTCTTCCCCATAGACGAGCAGAGCATATTAGAGCAATGCAGAGCGCAGAGATCCAACGGATAGCAGCGTACAACACAAGAGTCTGTGCGACCATATCCTAACATATCCAAATGAAACATAACCAAACGTAACATAAATCAACATATCGCGTCACGGCCACTATTGCGAGCCTCCCCAGAGTCGCGCAGACTATAGTGCAGCACAGTAGAGCGCAGAAGTCTAACGTACAGCCGTGTATACCACAAAAGTCGTAGCTATCCAGATCTAACCCAAGCTAACGTAATCCAACCTATCGTGGCATAGCACATACTAACGAGCCGAGACCGCAATTGCCGGCCTCCCCAGAGCCAAGCAGAACCTATTAAAGGACAGTTGATTGCAGAAACCTACCGTATATTATTGTATAGCACAGAAGTCATCGCTATCCTAACCTAACCCAAGCTAACACAACCTAACCCGACGTAGGCAGGCTCATCATTAAAAGCCGCGGCCACTATTGCTGGCTTCCATGGGGTGAAGCAGATTAGAGTAGAGCACAATAGATGGCAGAAATCCACCGAACAATGGTGTACAGCACGATAGTCATTGCAATCCCAACCTAACCTAACCAAACCTTACGATAAAGGACGCAGCATAACTCAAATTAACGTGCCGCCACTACCATTCCTTGCGCCTCCGGAGACAAGCAAGGTGTGAGAGCGCACAATAGAGCACAGAAGTCCATAGAATAGTAGTGTGTAGCATAAGGGACAAAGATAACCCAACCTAACCCATCGTAACCTAACATAACCAAACGTAACCTAACCATACATAAATGCCGCGGTCACAATTTCTGGCCTCCCCGGGGAAAAGCAGAGCATATTGGAGCTCCGTAGAGCGGAGGAATGCACCGAAAAGCAGTATGTAGCTCGAAGGTCACAGTCATCCCCTCCTAACCTAACCAAACGGGACACTAGCAAGCGTAACATAAATATTCCTAACGTGCCGCCGCCAATGTTGCTGGTCTCCCCAGAGCCAAGAAGAAAATATTGTAGGAGATCAGTGCGCAGATGTCCAAAGAATCACCGTGTACAGCAGAAAGTCAAAGACATCCAAACCTAACCCGAACTAACCTAACATTACATAACGTAGCGTGACCACCTTTACTGGCCTCCACAGGGCCTAGCAGGTTAGAGTAGAGCACAGTAGTGGGCAGGAATCCTCCATATAACTGTGCATGTCGCTAAAACCAGTGCAATCCAAACCAAGCTTGTCCCAACTTAACCTAACCGAACGTAATATAGCTCAGCCTATCGTGTCACGACCGCTATAGCTGGCATCCCAAGAGTCGTGCAGAGTATGATAGAGCAACGCAGAGCGCAGAAATCCAGCGAGGAGCAGCGAATAGCTAAAGAGTCAGAGCTATTCTGTGGCAAACTACCCGAACGTAACGTAACCAAGCGCATCAAAACTCTGCCTATGGTGCGCAAGGCACTACTGCTGTCCACCCCATAACCAACCAGAATATTCCAGCGCGCAGTACAGCGCAGTAATCCACCGCATTCCAGTGTGTAGCACCAAAGTCGAAGATATCCTAACCAAACTTGCCTTAACCTAGGTCAGCCAGACGTAACCTATCCCAAACAAACGTGCCCCGAACAATATTGCTTCCCTGCGCAGATACCTGCAGAACATATAAGAGCATTGAAGAGAGGAGAAATCCAACGGAAAACAGTATTTATCACAAAAGTCAGAGATACCATAAACTAACACAGCAAATCCTATCACCGCCGAACGTAACCGAGCCCGACCTATCGCGCCGCCACCACTATTGCCAAACAGGAAATATTAGACGAGATTGGGGCGCAGAAAGCCATAGAATCGCAGTGTAAAGGAGAGAAGTCAAAGATATCCAGACCTAACCCATGCAAAGGTAACATAAGCTAACGTAGCCAGACTGAACGTAACGTGCTACGACCGGTATTGCTGTTCTCGCCAGAGTCGAGCAGAGTATAGTAGAGCAATCAAGAGCGGAGGTGTCCACCGAATATCAGTGTATAGCACAAAAGTCAAGGTTATGTTATCCTAACCTAACCAAGCGGAACACAACCAAACGAACCTAACACTGCCCAGCGCGCCGCGGCCAACATTTCCGGCCTCCACGAACCAAAGCAGATCGTACTAAATCTCAGTAGAGCGTAGAAGACCACCGAATGGCAGTGTACAGCACAAAATTCAAGGCCGCCGTATCAAACCAAACCAAATGTAACAAAAGCGCAAGTAACGTAACAGAAACTTTAGTGCCACGTCCGTTATTGCTGGACTCGCTAGAGCTGAACAGATTATAGCAGAGCAGTGTAGAACGCTGATGTCGTCGGAACTGCAGTGTATATCCCAAAAGTCAAAGCTACTCCAACCAAGGCCTAACCATGCCTAACCTAACCAAACGTAACATAACTCCACCTTACATGCTAAGAGCACCATTCCAATAGTACACAGAGTCAGGCAGATTATAGTAGAGCAAAATAGAGCGCAGGAAGCCACCAAAAGTAATGCGTAGCATGAAAGACATCTTCACATAACCAGACCCATCCGGGCACTCCCAAACGAACAGCAACTAAACCTAATGTGCCGCGACCAGTATTGCTGGCCTGCACAGAGCCAACACGAGCATAACACAGTAGAGTATATGGCAGAAGTCCATAAAATCGCAGTGTATAGCAGAAAAGTCGAAGATATCCAAACGCAGCCGGAGACAACGTGACCTAACCAAACGCATCCTATTGCATCCTAACGTGCTGAGACCACCATGGCTGTCCTCCCCGCCACCAAGCAGGGAGTAATAGAGGAGAATAGGGCGCTGAGGCCCATAGAATGGCAGTGCATAGCAAGAAGGTCAAAGGCATTCCAACGTAACCCGAACAAGCTTAACCAAACCAAACGTAACGTATCTCAACGCAACGCGCCGCGGCCACTATTTCTGGAATTCCCAGAGCAAAGCAGGGAACATTACATCACAGTAGAGCGCAGAAATCCACCGAATAGCAGTGTGGAGAAAACGTCAAGGCCATTCCATCCAACCTTAACCAACCCTAACCAAACGGAGCGTAGCACATCTCAACCAAACGTGAGGAGACCACTATTGCTGGCCACCCACAGCGAAGCAGAACAGATTACAGCACAGTAGGGCGCAGAAATCAACCGCATAGCAGTGTAAACCACGAAAGTCGGAGCTGTCAAATCTTAACCCAAGCTAACGTAACACAGCCGAAAGTATCCTAACAAACCTATCCTGCCGAGAACGCAATTGCAAGCCTCCTCAGCAAAAAGCAGAGCGTATTAGGGCGCAGTAGAGCGCAGAAGTCCACTGAATAGCTGTGTACAGCACAAAAGTCGAAGCTACACTATCCTAACGTAACCAAACTTAACTTGACCGAACGCGGCCTAGCTCAGCCTAACGGGCCGAGTCCACCATTGCTGGCCCCCCTCAGAGCGGAGCAGAGTACAGTAGCGCAACGTAGAGCGCAAGGATCCACCGAAGTGCTGTGTATAGCACAGAAGTCAAGGTTAACCTATCCTAACCTATCCAAACGTAGCACTACCAAACCTATCCGAACACAACCTCCGTGCCTATCCAAGTATTGCGGGACTCCCCATCGCCAAGCAGGGCATATTAGGGGAGAGTAGAGCGTAGAGGTCCATAAAATGTCAGTCTGTAGCACGAAATTCAGTGATATACTAACCTAACCCAAACAAACCTAATCTAGCCAAGCGTATCCTAACAAAAGCTATCGAACCGCGGCCACTATTCCTGAAATTCCCAGAGCAAAGCAGGGTGCAATAGATCAGAAGGGACCGCAAGTATCCACCATATAGCAGTGTACAGCACAAAGGACACAGCTATCCATTCCAAACCTAACCAAGCCTTACATAACCACACGTAGCATAACTCAACCTAACGTGCCGAAACCACTATTTCTGGTCTCCCCAGAGTCGAGCAGAATATAGTAGCGCAATGGTGAGCGCATAAACCCACCGAACAGCAGTGTACAGCGCAAAAGTCAAAGTTATCCTATCCTAACCAAACCAAACCTAACACAGCCTAACGTAACATAACTAAGTCTATCGTGCCCACACCACTATTGCTCACCTCCCAGAGCAAAGCAGAATATACTAGAGCACAGGAGAGCTTAGAGATCCGACGCACTGAAGTGCAAAGCACAGAATTCGATGATAACCTATCCTAACTTGACATAACCTAAGCAAGCCGAACGAAGCCTAACTCAAACTAACGTGCCGAGGCCATCATTACTGACCTCGCCAGAGACGAGGAGGAGACATTAGATCACAGTGGAGCGCAGAAATCCACCGAATAGCAGTGTATAGCAGAAAAGTCGTCTCTACCCTGTTCTAACCTATAGCAATGTAATATAGACGAACGGAACATAGTCTAACGCCACGTGCCGAGACCAATATTTCTGGCCTCCCCAGAGACGAGCAGAATATACTTGAGCACAGTAGATCACGGAGAGCCTCCAAATAGTACTGTGTAGCACAAAAATCAGAGATATCCTAACCTAACCTGCCCTATCCCAACATAACCAACCGTTGACTAACTAAATCTTACATAGCCAAACAGAACTTATAAGAGGAGCGTAGTGTGCAGAAGTCCATAGAATGGCAACGTACAACAGAGACATCAAAGGTAACCTAGACTAACCCAGAAAAACCTAGCCGAACCGTGCGTAACCTAACACAAACGAACGTGCCTTAACCACTATTGCTGGCCTCCCTATTTCCACGCAGAACATATCTGACACAGTAGAGAACAGAAATCGACAGCAATTCAGTGTATAACGCAAAAGTCCATGATACCCTGACCAAACTTAACCTAACCTATCCTTGCCAAACGTAACATAACCCAGCCAAACGTGCGGCGACCACTACTTCTGGCGTCCCAAGCGACGAGCAGAATATGATAGGGCACAGTAGAGCACGGAAGTCCATAGAAGGTCAGTGTCGAGCACATAAGTCAATGCTATCCCAGCATAACCCATTCAAACCTAGCCAAACCAAGCGTAATCAACCACAAACTAACGCGTCGCGACCACTATTGCTTGAACCCCAGAGACAAGCATAGTATACTAGAACACAGTAGAGCGCAGTCATCCACCTCACTGCAATGTGTAGCACAAAATTCGAAGTTATCCTATCCTAACATAACCGTACGTAACACAACCGAACGTAGCATAGCCCAAACTATCTTGCCAAGACCACTACTGCTAGCCACCCCAGGGCGAAGCAGACAGTACTAGAGCACAGTGAAGCGCAGTAATCTGCCTCATAGCAGTGTATAGCACAAAAGAGGAAGATATCCTAGCACAACATGGACTAACCTAACCTTACCAAATGTAGCCTGATCTATCGTGACGAGACCACTATTACTGGCCACCCCATAGAAGAGCAGAGCATAGTAGTGTAATGTAGATCCCAGCGGTCCGCCGGATAGCAGTGTATAGCGCGAAAGTCTATGCTACCAAATCCTAACTTATACAACGTAACATAACCAAAGGAAACTTAAACCAACATATCGCTCCACGACAATCATGGCTGGCCTCACCAGCCAAACAGAATGTAGTAGAGCACAGTAGAGCACAGAAATCCACCGATTAGAGGTGCACACCTCGAAAGTCAAAGCTATAAGGACATACCTCAGACTAACGTAGCCCAACGAAACGCAGCACAGCTCAAGCCAACGTGCCGAGATAACTATTGCAGGCAACATAGAACCAAGCATAGCACATTAAGGCACAGTAGGTGGCAGATGCCCACCTAATAGCTGTGTATAGCACAAAAGTCAAAGCTATCCATTCCAAACACAACCAGACGTGGCTTAACACAACATAGCTTGCCGGAGACTACTCTTGCTGGCCTGCCAAGATCTAAGCTGTGCATATAAGAGAAATGTAGAGCACAGGAATCCACCGATATGCAGTGTATAGCATAGTAGGAAAAGCTACTGTATCGTAACCTAGCCAAACGTAACATAAGCAAACGTAACCTAACTCAACCTCACGTGCCGCGACCTGAATTGCTGTCATTCCCAGAGCCAAGCAAAGCATATTAGTGGATAGTAGACCGCAGAAGCTCTTAGAATCGCTTTGTATATCAGAAGAATCTAAGCAACCCAAGCATAACCCAAACCAACAGTGCTTAGCCAAACATAGCCTAACTCAACAAAATCTGCCGCGTACACTATTGCAGAACTCCCCACGACCAAGCAGAATATAGTAGAACATCGTACTGCGTAGAAATCCACCGAATATCAGTGTATACCGCGATAGTCATATGTATTCAAAAATAACTGAAGCTAAGGTAGCGTAGCCATAAGCAGCCCAACAAAACTTAACGGGCCGAGATCGCAATTATTGGCCCCCAAAGTCGAGCAGAGAATAGTATAGCAACACAGGGTGCAGAAATCCACCGTATACCATTGTGTAGCATAAATGTCAAAGCTTCTTCATCATAACCTAACCAAGCGTAGCGTAAGTGAACGTAATCTAACTCATCCAAACGTGCCACGAACATTAATGCTGGCCTCCCAAGAGACAAGCAGAATATTCACTACAGTACAGTAGAGCGCAGAAGTGCTTCGAATAGCAGTGTGTAGCAAAAAGTTTAAGCTATCCCTGCAGGAGCCTAACCAAACCTAGCCTAACCAAATGTAACACAACACAACCTAACATGTCGCGACAACTACACCTAGCTTCCCCAGACACAAGCGGAGTGTGACAGCGCAAAGTAGGGAGCAGAGGTCCATAGTATAACAGTGCGTAGAACAATGTCGGAGCTATCCTGACCTCACACAACGCAACCTATCCTAGCCCAACGTAACCTAATTCAACCTAACGTGCCGGTACTTCAATTTCTGGCCACCGCGATGCCAAGAACAACATATTAGGTCACAGTGGAGCGCTGGAATCTGCATAACAGATCGTTACCTGACACAGCCTAACGAGCCTACACCACTATTGCTGACTTCCCATCGTCAATCAGGGCATATTATAGGAGAGTAGAGCGCAGGGGTCCATAGAATGGCAGTCTATAGCACGAAAGACTACGACATCCCAACCTAGTACCAGTAAGTGTTAACTAACACAAACTAACGGGCCGCGGTCACCCTTTCAAGCATTGCAGATCAAAGCAGGGAATATTAGATCGCAGTACAGCTCAGGAATCAACCGAACAGCGGTGCATAGCACAAAAGTCGGAGCGACCCTATCCTAACACAACGTAACGTAACCAAACGCAGCGCACCCTTACGCAACCTGACGTGCCGAGACCACTATTGCTGGCATACCCAGCGCCAAGCAGAGAATATTAGGGCGCAAAAGGGCGTAGAAATCCACCGAATAGCGGCGTATGGCACAAGAGACGAAACCACCGTAACCGAAAATGACCTAACCTAACTTAATCAAACGTTACATAACTAGGACTAGCATACCGAGAAGACTATTGCTTGCCACCCCAGCGCCAAGCAGAATAGATTAGAGCACAGTAGAGCGCAGAAATCCGAAGAATATCAGAGTATATCACAGTAGCCACAGCTATCCTTGTCATACGTAGCCTAACCTGACAAAGCCAAGCGAAACCTAACGCAACCTAGCCTGCCGACGCCGCCATTACTGGCCTCCAGACAGTCGTGCAGAGTACAGTAGAGTAATGTAGATCGCCAAAATTCATCGAACAGCAGGGTATAGCGCAAAAGTCTAAGACATCCTATCCTAACCTCACGAAACGTAGCGCAAACGAGCGCAACCTGAT
Organism: Eufriesea mexicana; assembly: GCF_001483705.2. Lineage (NCBI taxonomy): Eukaryota > Metazoa > Arthropoda > Insecta > Hymenoptera > Apidae > Eufriesea > Eufriesea mexicana. The sequence continues at coordinate 819,695 of NW_016908527.1, read as the reverse complement.
TCAGACAAACGTGCAGAGGCCAATGCTGCTGGCCTCCCCATGGCCAAGCAGAATATACAAGTGCACAGTAGTGCGCAGGAATCCACAGGATAGCAGTGTATAGCACAAAATTCAAAGCCACCCTAAACAAACGTAATCTAACCTAACTCAGGCGAACGTGCCACGACCGCTATTTTTGGTCTCCTTAGAGACAAGCAGGTGCTAGTAGAGCAACGCAGAGCGCAGGTATCGACGCAAGAGCTGTGTAAAGCGCAAAAGTCAAAGCTACACTAACCAAACCTAACTAAACCTAGACATGTCAAGCCTAACTTAAATCAACGTAGCGTGCGAGACCACTATAGCCGGCCGCCCCAGAGAAAAGCAGATGTTAGTAGCGCAATGTAGTGCGCAGATATTTACCGAATATTAGTTTATAGCGCCATAGACAAAGCTACCCTAACCGGACCTATCACAACGTAGCCATGCCAAGCGTATCATAGTTGAAACTACCGTGCAGAGACCACAGTTGCTGGCCTCCTCAAAGCCAAGCAGGATATACTAGAGCACAGTGGAGCGCAGTAATCTACCGCATTGCAGTTTGTAGCACAAAAGTCCAAGATATCCTGTCCTAACTTAGCCAAATGTAACCTAGCAGGCGCAGCGTAACTAAACCTTACGCGCGGAGACCACAAATGCTGGCCTGCACAGCGCCAATCGGTGCGTGTTAGAGCCCAGTAGAGACCAGGGATCCAACGAATAGGAGCGTACAGCAAGACAGTCCAAGCAGTCCAAGCAAAATCTAACCAAGACGAACCTAACGAAACTTTACATGACCCAACCTAATGCGCCGCGAGCACTATTCCTGGCGTCCACATATACAGGCAGGGTGTGCCGATGCACGGAAGAGCGCAGAAGTCCATAGAATAGCAGAGTGTTGCACAAAAGTCGAAGATATCCTAACCTAACAAAACGTAACATAACCTGGCGATACGTAATCGAACTCAGCCTAACGTGCGGCGATCACTACTGCTGTCCTCCCGAGAGACTAGCAGAGTATAGTAGTGAAATGTGGAGCGAAGGGGTCCTCCGAATTTAAGTGTATAGCACACAAGTCAAAGCAACTCTGCCCTAACCTGACTAAACGGAGCAATGCCAAACGCAACATAAATATGACTGACGTGCCGATACCAATGTTGCTGGCATCCCCACGGCCAAGCAGAATATACTAGAGCACAACGGAGCGCAGATATACAACGGATAGCAGTGCATAGCACAAAAGTCAAAACCATCCTAACCAACCACAGCCAAACCTAACCTAACCAAACGTAACATAGCTTAGGCAATCGTGCCACGACAACTATTGCTTGCCTCCACAAGGACAAGCAGATGCTAGTGCAGCAATACAGAGCGCAGGTGTCGACGGATCAGCAGTGTATTGCACAAAGGCTGGAGCCAAACTATGCAAACATAGCCTAACCTAACATGAACGAGCGTAACCGTACTCAACCAAACATTCCACGACCGCTATTGCTGGCTTCCCAAGGGAAAAGCATATTCCAGTAGAGAAATGAGTTGCACAGATATCGAGCAAATAGCAGTCTATAGCACAAAAGTCAAAGATATCGTAACCTAACCCAGCCAAACGTAAGATAAGCAAAAGTAACCTATCCAAACCTAATGTTCCTAGGCCGCTATTGCTGTCCTCCCCATCGCCAAGTAGAACATATGAAAGGAGAGTAGAGCGCATAAGACCATTAAATGGCAGTGTATAGCACAAAAGTCAAAGATATCAGAACTTTACCCAAACAAACCTTGCCTATCCGAAAGTAACACAGCAGGCACTAACGCGCAGCGGCCATCATTTCTGGCATCCACAGAGCAAAGTAAAGGATATTAGATCATAGTAGAGCTCAGGAATGCACCGAAAGGCAGTAGATAGCGCAAATTCGAAGCCATCCCTACCAAGCCACTACGGCTGGCCTTCCCAGAGACAAGCAAAGTATAGCAGAGCAACGCAGATCGCAGACATCGGCCGAAAAGCAAATTACAGCACAGAAGGCAAAGCTATCGCAACCAAACCTGACCTAACTTAACCAAGCCAAACATAGCATAATCCTACCTAACGTGCCAGGACAAATGTTTCTGGCCTCCGCAGAGCCAAGCAGAACGGATTAGAGCACAGTGGAGCACAGAAATCCACCGCATAATATTGTATAGCACAAATGTCAAAGCTATCCTATCCTAACCTGGCCAACGTAACGTTACCAAACGTATCCGAACTCATCTTAAAGTTCCGAGAACACTATTGCCGCCCTCCCCAGAAAAGGCAGAACATATTAGAGGAGGGTAGAGCGCAGAAATCCATTGAATCGCAGTGTAAAGCAGAAAAGTCAAAGATATCCTAACCTAACACAAACGAACATAACATAGCCCAACATATCCAAACTCAGCCTACCGCGACGCGACCACTAGTGCTGTCCTCGCGATAGTCGAGGTGAGTATAGCAGAGCAATTTAGAGCGCAGGAATCCACCGAAGTGCTGAGCATAGCACAAAAGTCTAAGCTACCCTATCCTAACCTAACCAAATGTAACAAAACCAAACGCAACCTAACCCAGCCTACGTTGCGCAAGGCACTACTGCTGACATGCACATAGCTGGGCAGAATATACTACAGCAGAGTCGGGCGAAGGAATCCTCCGAATAGCAGTGTATAGCACATACGTCAAAGCCAGCCTAACCAACCGTAACCGAACCTAACGAAACCAAGTGTAGCCTAACTGAACCAAACCAGCCGAGACCAGTAATTAAGCGTAACGTAACTCAACCTAACGCGTCGAGACCGCAATTGCTCGCCTCTCCAGAGCCGAGTAGTACATATTAGATCACAGTAGAAGGCATTAAACCAGCGAATTGCAGTGTAGAGTACAAAAGACAAGGCTATCCTCTTCTAAAGCATCCAATCGTCACATAGCCGAACGTAACACATGTAAACCCGACGTGCCGAGACCTCAGTTGCTGACCACCCCAGGACCAAGCAGAAATAGTAGAGCACAGTAGCGCCCAGAAGTCCACCGCATAAATGTGTATAGCACGAGAGCCAAGGCTACCATTGGCGAACATAGCCTAGGATGACGTAGCCGAAAGTAAACTCTCCCATCCCGCCGTGCCTAGGCCACTGTTGCTGGCCTCCACAGGACAAAGTAGAACACATGAGAGGAGTGTAAGTCGCAGTAATCCATAGAATCGCAGTGCAGAGCACAAAAGTCAAAGGTACCCTATCCTAACGTAAGAAATCGTAACGTAACCAAGAGTAACATAACTGAACCTAACGTGCTGCGACCACTATTGCTGGCCTCCCCGGAGCAGAGCAGAACGGATTAGAGGAGTGTGGGGCCCAGAAATCTATGGAATGGCGGTGTATAGCAGAAAAGTTAACGCTATCAATACCCAAACCGAAATAACGTCTCCTAACAAAACGTAGCCTAACTCAACCTAACATGACGAGACCTGCATTGCTGCATTCCCCAGTGGCAAGCACAATATGTTAAAAGAGAGTAGAATGCAGAACTTCATAGAACCGCTGCGTATAGTGCAAAATTCAAAGCTACCCTCTCCTAACCTAACCAAACGTGGCATAAACGAACGTAATTGAACTGAACGTAACGTGTCGAAGACACCATCCGTGGCCTCACAAGGGCCAAGCGGATCAGACTAGAGAACAGTGGAGCGCAGAAATTCACCGAAGAACTTTGTAGGCACAAAGGCCTTAGCCTTCCTATCGTAACCTAACAAACCGTGATATAACCAAACGTAACCTAGCTATCCTAACGTACCGCAACCACTATTGCTTGCCTTCGCAGAGTCGAGCAGAACATAGTAGAGGAGAGTAGTGCATATAAATTCATAGAATGTAATTGTATAGTAGAAAAGTCAAAGCTGTCCAAACCTAGCTCAAACTAACGTTACCCAGCCAAACGTTTCCTAACTCAGCATAACGTGTCGCAACCACTATTGCTGGGCGCGCCATTGCCTAGCAGGGTATAGTAGGGCACAGTAGGGCGCAGGAATACACCGGATACGAGAGCATAGGACGAAGGTCGAAGCTATCCTAACCGAACCTAATGAAACCTAACTATACCAAACGTCACCTATCTCAATATTACGTGCCAAGACCACTATTTCTGGCCCCCGCAGAGCCAGGCAGTACATATTAGAGCAATGTGGAGCGCAGAAATTCACCGAGTAGTAGTTTATGACGCAAAAGCCAAAGCTATACCCTCCTAACATATCCAGACGTAAAATGTCCAAGCATAACGTAACTCAACCAAACGTGCCTCGACCACTATTGCTGACCTCCCCAGGGCAGAGCAGAATATTCTACAGCACAGTCGAAAATCTTAGTCGAAATCCAGTCGGATTTTAGTCGAATATGTCGGTAAAATTGAACTTTTCAGCCAGATTCCGCTGCAATGCAATGGCTACAGCACACCAATACAATCATTGCTCCTTATTTAAGAACAAAAGTTTGCTCACCACGATTTTGGTCGAAAGTGTGAATAAAATTGAACTCTCCAGTCAGATTCTATTGCAATGCGGTGGCTATAGCACGCCAATATAACATTTCGTCTTTATTTATGCTGAAAAGTTTGCTCACTACGATTATGCTCTGCTTGTCTCAGTGGGTGCCAGCAATAGCGGCCTCGGCACGTTAGGTTTTGTTGTGCTACGATTGGTTGTGTTATGTTAGTTTGGGTTAGGTTTGGATAGCTATGAATTTCCTGTTGAACACTGTTGTCCCGTGGAATTCTGCGCCCTATTGGACTCTACAATACTATGCTCGAAGGTGTGGAGGCGAGCAATTGTGTTCGAGGTACGTTACATTAGGTTATGTTACGTTTGTTTGCGTTGCGATTTGTTGGGTTAGGAAAATGTGGCTTTAACTTTTGTGACACACGCTCTCATTCGGCGGATACCTGCGTTCCACAGTGCTCTGCTATGCCCTGCTTTGCCCTCGAGAGGTTAGATATAGTGGTGAAGGCACGTTAGGTAGCATTATGCTCGCTTGGTTATGTTACGCTTGATCAGGTTATGATAGTATAGTAGCATGGCTCTGTGGAGGCCAGAAATTGATGTATCGGCACGTTGGGGTTAGTTATTCTACGTTCTGGTGGATTAGGTTGGGTCTGGTTAGGTTAGCGTATCTTTGACTTGTGTGCTATACTTCGCTACTTGGTGGCTTTCTGCGCATTACTTGGTTCTACCATTCTCTGGTCGACTCAGTGGTGACCAGTAATGGTGGTCTGGTCAGGTTAGTTCGTGTTAGGCTACGTATGGCTTCGTTAAGTTAGTTTGTGTTAGGTATGGATAGATTTGGGGTCCAGCAGTAGCGGCCGCGGCACGTTATGCTGTGCCACGCTATGTTTGGTTAGGCTCCGTTAGTTTGGGGTAGGCTTGGCGAGCTTAGGTTATTCCGACATACATTACGATTCGATGGACTTCTGAGCTCTACTTTCCATTAATATGTTCTGCTTGGCTCTGGGGAGGGGAGCAATCGTAGTCGCGGCACGTCAGTTTGTGTCACGCTGCATTTGGACACATACGGCTGCCTGGGTTAGGAGGCTGTAGCATTGACTAATGTGCTATACACTGCCATTCGGTGGATATCTGCGTTCTACTCTGCTCTAATATGTTCTACTTGGCTCTGGCGAGGGCAGCAATAGTGTTCTCGGCACGTTAGGCTGAGTAAGGCTACGCTTGGCTACGTTACGTTTGGCTCCGCTAGGATGGTATACCTCTGACTTTCGTGCTATAGACCGCTACATTGTTGATTTCTACGCTCTACTGTGCTCTAATGTGTTCTGCTTGGCTCTGGGAAGGCCAGCAAAATTGTCTCGTCAAGATAGGTTGTGCTAGGTTACGTTTGTTTGAGTTATGTTAGACTGGGCAAGGTATGGATAGCTTTGGCTTGCGTGGTGTACACTGTTGTTCGGTGGATTCTTGAGATATACGGTACTCTAGTATGTCCTGCTTTGCGCAGGGGAGGGCAGCAGTAGTGGTCTCGGCCCGATAGGCTGAGTTCTGTTCCGTTTGGTTAGATTCAGTTTGGACATGTTATGATAGGATAGCTTTGACTTCTGTGCTATACACTGCTCTTCGGTGGATTTCAACGCCCCATGTTGTTCTACTACACCCTGCTTAACTCTGGGGAGACCAGTAATAACAGTCTCGGCCCGTTGCGATGAGTTATGCGACGTTTGGCTAGGTTACCTTTGGTTAGGTTGGTATAGTATACTTTGGGCTAGGATTTCTTCCACTTTTGTGGTATACACGGCAATGCGGTGGGTTACTGCGCTCTTCTGTGCTCTAGTATATTTTGCTTGGCACTGGGGAGGCTGGCAATAGTGGTCCTGGGACGTCAGGTTGAGATACGTAACGGTTGCTTATGCTACGCATGGCTAGGTTAGGGTACTATAGTTCTGACTTCTATGCTACGCAACATATTCGGTAGACTTATGCGCTCTACTGTGCTCTATCGTACTCTGCTTGTCCCTGGGGACGCCAGCAATGGTGGCCGCGGAAATTCAGGTTGCGTTACGCTACGTTTGGTAAAGTTACGTTAGGTTAAGTTTGTTTGTGATTTCTTTGGCTCTCCTGAAATAGACAGTGATTCTATGGATTTCAGCTCCCAACTCTCATCTAATACGTTCTGCTTGTCTCTGAGGGGGGCAGAAATAGTGGTTCCGGCAATTTAGGAAGGGTTAAGTTACGGTCGCCTGGGTTGCGTTTGGTTAGGTTATGATATTCTAGCTCTGACATTTATGCTATACGCCGCTCTTCAGCGGATTTCTGCGCTGAATTGTGCTTTAGTATGCCCTGCTTCGCTCTGGGGAGGCCAGCAGCATTGGTCTCGGCAAGTTATTCTCAGTTAGGTTGCGTTTGGTCATGTTACCTTTGGTTAGATTAGGATAGGATAGCTTCAACTTTTGTGCTATAGACGACGCTTTGGTGGATCCCTGCGATATACTGCGCTCTAATATGCTCTGCTCGGCGCAGGCGAGGCCAGAAATAGTAGTATCGGCAGGTTAGGTTGAGTTATGCTATGTACGGTCAGCTTACGTTTGGTTACTTTATGACAGGATGGCACTGACTTTTGTGTTCTACACGTCAATGCGGTGGATTTCAGCGGCCTGCTGTGCTCTAATATGTTCTGCTTGACTCTCGCGAGGCTAGCGGTGTTGGTCCCTGCACGTTAGTCGCAATTATTTTGCGTCTAGTTATGCTAAGTTTGGTTAGGTTAGCATAGAATGGCTTTGACTTTTGTGCTATACACGACCGAGAGGTGGATTTCTGCGATCTACGCTGCTCTACTATACTCTGCTTGCGGCTGGGAGGCCAGCAATAGTGGTCGTGGCGCGATATACTGTGTTAGGCTACGTTTGGCTTTCCTGCGATAGGTTACGTTTGGTGAAGATGGCATTTGCTTCTGCATTATACACTGCTATCCGGTGCTCCCTGTGCTCTACTCTTCTCTGATATGATTTGCTTGGCTCTTGGGAGGCCTGCAACGTAGGTCTCGGCTCATTAGTTTCAGTGATTCTACGTTTGGTTTGGTTAGATTTGGCCAGGTCAGGTAAGGATATCTTTGTCTTTTGTGCTATACACTGCTAGTTGGTGGATCTCTGCGGTTTGCAATGGTTTAGTATATTCCGCTCGGCTATGGGAAGGCCAGCAATGGTGGCCTCGCACGCAAGGTTGCGTCAGGTTACTCATGGCAAGGCTAGGTTCGGATAGGTTTGGTTATTTTAGCTTCGACTCTTGGGCTATATACCTCCACTCGGTCGAATTCTGTGCACTCCATTGCTCTACTGACATCTGCTTGTCTCTACGGAAGCCAGTAATGGCGGGCGTGGCCGGTTTGTTGGGTTATGTTACGCTTGGTAATGTTAGGTCAGGTTAGGGTTGGTTAGGACGTCTCTTACCTTTGTGCTATACACTGCTATTCGGTCGATATCAGCCATCTGCGTGGCTTTACTAGCATCTGCTTGACTCTGGGGAGGCTAACAATAGTGGTTGTTACTCCTTTGGTTTATCTAGGTGACGCTTGGTTAGGTTGGGTCTGGTTATTTTTGGTTAGGATGGTTTTGACTTTTGCGCTGTACACTGCAATCCTGTGAATTTCTGCGCCTTAAATTGCTCTACTACACTCTGCTCGACTCTCGGTAGCCCAGCAGTTTGTTTGCCGCACGTTGCTTTGTGTTGTATTACGTTCGGCTGTGTTAGGTTACGTCGTGTTAGGTTAGGGTAGCTTGGACTTTTGTGCTACACACTCCTATTATATGGAGTCCTGCGCTATTCTGTGCGCTATGACAATCTGCTTGACCCTGTGGACGCCGGGAATGGTGCTCGCGGCACGTTAGTTTGAGTTACGTTACGTTTTGCTCGGTTATGTTTGTGTGAGCTAGGAAAGGATATGTTTGACGTTCGTATTATCCACTGCCAATCTATGGGCCCCTTCGCCCTGCTCCAATCTATTATGCTCTGCTTGGCGTTCGGGAGACCGGCAGTAGCGCTCTAGGCATGTTAAATTCAGCTATATTACGTTTGGTCAGATTAAATTTGGTTAGGTTTGGAGAGGATACCCTTCGCCTTCGTGCTGTACACGGCTATTCGGTGGTCTTGTGCCCTCTTCATTGCACTACTATTCACTGCTCGACTCTGGGGAGACCAGCAATAGCGGTCGTGGCACCATAGGTTGTGTTATGTTACGTTTGGTTAGTTTACGTTAGCAGGGGTAAAGTATGGATAGCTTTGTTTTTTCTGATATACACTGCGATTCTGTGAATACCTGCGCCTCACTTTAATTTAAAATGTTGTGCATGACCCTGGGGAGGCAAGAAATAGTGGTCGCGGCACGTTAGGTTAAGTTAGATTACGTTTGGTTTGGTTTCGTTTGGCTTGGTTAGGACGGGATAGCTTCGACCTTTGTGTCATACACTGCTATTCGGTGGATATCCGCGCTCTTCGTTGCTCTACTACAATCCATTCGACTCTGGAGAGGCCATCAATGGTCGGTCGTGGCACGATAGATTGAGATATGTAACGATCAGTTAGGTAAGGTTAAGCTTTGTTTGGTTAGGGTGGCTTCGACATTTGCGGTATGCATTGTTATTTGATGTATTTCTACGCTCTACTGTGCTTTACTACACCCTGTTCGACTCTGTGGAGGCCAGTAATAGTTGTCTTGTCGCGTCAGGTTCAGTTAAGTTACGCTCGGTTATGTTTCTTTTGGATATGTTAGGATAGTGTAGCTTCGTTTATTGTGCTGTGGACTGCGACTCTGTGGATTTCTGAGTTTTACTCTCCTCTAATATGTTCTGCATGGCTCTCAGGAGGGCAGCAATCGAGGGCTCGGCACGTTAGGAGTAGTTATGCTACGTTTGGTTACGTTACGTTTGTCCAGGATAGGATAGGATAGCTTTGACTGCTGTGCTATACACAGATCTTAGGTGAATTTCTGTGCTCTGCTGTGCTGTAGTATATTCTCCTTGGCTATGGGGATGCCAGCAGCACTGTTTTCGGTGCATTAGTCTGAGTTATGTTGCGTTTGGTTGTGTTAAGTTTGGTTGGGTTAGAACCGGGTAGATGTGACTTTTATGTTATACACTGAAATTCACTGGAGTTGGGCGCTCTACGTTGCTCTACTATACACTGCTCGACTCTCGGGAGGCCAACAGTAGTGGTTGCGGCACTTTCGGTTGGGATAGATTACGTTGGGTTAGGTTAGGATACGTTGTGTTAGGTTAGGGTATCATTGACTATTGTGCCACACATATCTATTCTATGGGCTTCTGCTATCCTTTGTGCGTTAGCATACTCTGCTTGACTCTGTGGACGCCAGGAATAGTGCTACCGTCACGTTAGTGTGAGTTACGTTACGTTTGGTTACGTTAGGTATGGCTATGTTTAGTGAGGATAGCTTTGACTTTTGTGCTATAGACTGCTATTCGGACTATTTCAGCGTCCTACAATTGCCTGTCATACTCTTGTTAGCTTCCGTGAGGCCAGCGGTAGCGGTCGTGGCACGTCAGATTGGGTTACGTTACGACCGCTTGCGTTACCTTTGATTAGGTAAGGATTGGATATGTTTTACTTCCGTGCTGAAACGGATATTCGGCGGAATTCTGCGATTTACATTGCCCCACTTTATTGTGCCTGGCTCTCGGAATGCGAGCAATAGTTGTCGTGGGACGTTAAGTTGAGTTAGGTTACGCTTGGTTAGGCTAGGTTAGGCTAAGTTTGGTTAGGATAGCTTCGGCTTTCATGCTATACACAGTTCCTCGATGGACTCCTGCCCTCCGCTCTGCTTTGCTCAAATCTGCTAGACCGTGGAGGGGATAGCAGTAGAAGTCGGGGAACGTTACTTTTAGTTTTTCTACGTTAGGTTAGGTTACGTTAGCTTGGGTTAGGCTCTGACATCTTTGACTCTTCTGCCATACACTGAGATTATATGGGTTTCTGCGCACTACTCTCATCTAATATGTTCTGCTTGGCTCTGGGGAGGCCAGCAGCAGTGGTGGCGGCACGTTTGGTTGGGTTTGAATTCCTCTGGTAGTGCTACGATTGGTTAGGTTAGAACACTGTACCTAAGATTTTTGTGCTTGATATTGCTTTTCGTTGGATTTCTCCACGCTTCTGTGCTCCAACATGATCTGCTTTGCTCTTTGGAGGTAAGAAATGTCGGCCGCGCCATGTTAGGTTGAGTTACGTTACGTTTGGTTAGTTTATGTTAGCATGGGTAAGGTTGGGATGGCATTGACTTTTCTGCTTTACACTGTGACTATATGGATGCCTGCGCCTTACTCTCCCCTAATATGTTCTGCATGGCCTTGGGAAGGACCGCGATAGTGGTTACGGCACGATAAGTTTAGTCACATTATGTTCGGTTTGGTTAGGTTTGGTTATGTTAGGACGGGATAGATTTGACTTTTGTGCCATTCACTGCTCTTCGGTGGATTTCTGCGCTGTACGATGCCCTATTATGCTATCCTTGACACTGGAGAGCGTGGCTTGCCTAGGTTAGGATAAGTTTGGTAAGCGTAGCTATGACTCTTATGTCACAAACCGCTATTCGGTGGATTTCTGCACTCTGCCTTGCCCTAATATGTCACGCTTGGCCCTTTAGCTGTCAGCAAAACTAATATCGGCGCCTCAAGTTTTGTTATGGTACGTTCGGTAAGGTTAGGATAGGATATCTTGGGCTTGGATTTCTTCCACTTTTGTGCTATACACGGCAATGCGGTGGGTTAAGGCGCTCTACTGTGCTCTAGTGTATGCTGCTTGGCACTGGGGAGGCTAGAAATGTTGGTCTCGGCCCTATAGTTTGAGTTGAGCTTCGTTCGGTTATGTTTCGTATGGTAATGTTAGGATAGGGTAACTTCGGCTATTGGGCTACACAATGCTATTCTTTGGACTTCTGCTCTCTACTCTGCTCCAGTATGCTCTGGTTGGCGCTGGGGAGGCCAGCAACCGTATTCTCGGTACGTTACGTGGAGTTAGGCTGCGTTTGTCTATGCTACGCTCGGTTAGGTTAGGGTACGGTAGTTTTGACTCCTATGCTACACAACACTATTCGGTGGACTTACGCGCTCTACGTTGCCCTAATATGTCCTGCTTGTCTCTGGGAGGCCACCAGTAGTGGTCTCGGCGCGTTATGTTCGGTTATGTTACGGTTCGTTATGTCATGTTTGGTTAGGTTATGCAAGGGTAGCCTTGGCTTTAATGTTACACACAACTATTCGATGGATTTCTGCGCTCTATTGTAATGCAATATTCTCTACTTTGTTCTGTGGCGGCCAGAAATTGTGTCCACCGTGCATTAGGCTTTGTTATTATACGTTCGTTTATGATACGTTTGGTTAGGTTTGGGTAGGATATCTTTGACCTTTGTGCTATAAAGTACTATTCGGTGGATTTCTGCGCTCTCCGCAGCTCTATTATACCATACTCGACTCTGCGGAGGCCAGCAACGGCTGTCGTGGCATGATATGATGGGTTATGTTACATTTGGTTAGGTTAGGCTAGGTTAGGATAGGTCAGGGTGACTTTGACTTGTGTGCTATACACTGCCTTTCGGTGAACCTTTGCGCTCTACTGTGCTTGAATATGTTATGCTTGGCTCTGGGGAGCCCAGCAATCGAGGTCTATGCACGTCGGGCTGGATCATATTACGGATACTTATGTTATGTTTCGTTAGCCTAGGCAAGGACAGATTTAACTGTCATGCTATGCACTGCTATTCAGTGGATTTCTACTCCCTACTGTAATTTGATATTCTCCGCTTTGCTACAAGGAGGCCAGAAATTTTTTCAGCGGCGCGTTAGGTTGAGTTACGCTACGTTTGATTTTCTTACGTTTTGTTAGGTTGCGATAGCGTATCTTTGACTTTTGCGTTATACGCTGCGATTTGGTGGCTTTCTGCGCTCCACTTTGCTCTACTATACTCTGCTTCACTCTGGGGAGGCCAGCAATGGTGGCGTGACGCGGTAGGTTGAGTTAGGTTAAGTTTGGCTTGGCTAGGTTAGGCTTGGTTTGGTTAGGATAGATTTGACTCTTGTGGTATACACAACTGTTCTGCCGATATTGGCGGTCCGCATTGCTCTGCTAGTCTCTGCGTGTCTCTGCGGAGGCCAGCAATATTGGGCGTGGCACGATTTGCTGCGCTGGGTCTTGTTTGGCTTGGTTAGGGTAGACAAAGTTCGGATAGGATGGCTTCGACGTTCGGGGAGGCCAGCAATACTGGTCTCGGCAGATTAGGTTATGTCAGGGTGCGTTTGGTTACGTTACGCTTGGTCAGGTTTCTAAAGGATAGCTTTGACTTATGTGCCATACACTGCAATGCCGGTGTTTCCTGCATTCTACTCAGTTCTAATAAGCTCTGCTTGGCTATGGGGAGGCCATCAGTGGTGCTCTCGGCACGTTAGGCTGAGATATGTTGCGTTAGGCTATGATACGTTCGGCTAGGCTAGGATAGGATGGCTTATACTCTTGTGCCATACACTGCTGTTCGTTTGATTTCGGCGCACTACTCTGCTCTAATGTGTTATGCTTTCCTCTGGGTAGATGAGCAATGGTGGCATAGGCACGTTGGTTTTGGTTAGGTTACCAAGCCTAACCAACCGGTTAGGTTGGGTTAGGCAATATTCGGTCAGCATAGCTTTAACTTTTGCGTTGTACACTGCTATGCGGTAGATCTCTGCGCTCCACTGTGCTCTAGTACGTCCTGCTTGGCTCTGGGGAGGGCAACAATAGCGGTCTAGCACGATATTTTGAGTCAGGCTATGTTTGGCTATGTCCTGTTGGTTTGGGTTAGGCGTGGAAAGCTTTAACATTTCTGATATGCACTGCGATTAAATTGATTTCTGCGTTCTACTTTCCGCTAGTGTGTTCCGCTTGACACTGGGTCGGTCAGCAATAGCGGTCGCGGCACGTTAGGTTGATTTAGGCTATGCTTGTTTGTGACGCGGTTGGTTAAGTTACGAGAGGATGACTTTGACTTTAATGCCATGGTATGCTATTAGGTGGACTTCCACTCCCTACAGTGCTTCAACTCCCTCTGCTTGCGTCTGGGAAGACCTGCAATAGTGGCCTCGGCTCGTTATGTTGTGGCAGTTTACGTTCTCTTGCGTCGGGTTTGGCTAAGTTTGTCAGGATAGTTCCAGCTTTTGTGCTGTACACTGCAAGTCGGTGGATTTCTTCGCTCTACTGCGCTCTAGTGTGCCCTGCTTGTCCCTGTGGAGAGCAATAATAGCGGTCTCGGCGTGTTAGGATAAGTTACGTTGCGTTTGGTTATTTTACGGTTGGTTAGGTTAGGAGAGGATAGCTTTGACTTTAGTGCTATAGTCTGCTGTTAGGTGGACTTCTTCCCCCTACAGAGTTTAATATTTTCAGCTCGGCTTCGGGAAGGCCAGCAACAGTGGTCTCGCCACGTTATGTTGATTCAAGTTACGTTCGGTTAGGTTGTGTTAGGAAGTGTTTGGCCAGGACAGCTTCAACTTTTGCGCTGTACGCAACTATTCGGTGGTATTCTGCGCCCTACTGTGCTCTACTATACTCTGCTCGAATCTGAGGAGGTGAGCAGTAGTCGTCGCGGCACGTTATTTTGTTTTATGTTACGTTTGGTTACGCTACGAAATATTAGGTTAGGAAAGGGAGGCTCCAGCTTCTTTGCTATACACTCTAATTCGGTGGAATTCTGCGTTCTACAGTGCTTTAATATGTTCTGCCTTGCCTCGATGAGGCCAGAAATTTTGTTGTAGGCACGTTATGTTGGGTTATGCTCGTTTGGTTATGTTACACTTGGTCAGGTTATGACTGGATAACTTTGACTTTTGCGCTGTACACTGCTATTCGCTGGATTTCCCTGCTGTTCGCTGCTCTCCTAAACCCTACTCGTCTCTGGGGAGGCCAGCAACGGCGTTCGTGGCACGATAGGTTACTTTGGCAACATTTTGCTATGTTAGGCTACGTTGCGTTAGGTTACAATGGCCTTGACTTTTGCGATACACTCCGCAAGTCTATGGAGATCTGCGCTCATCTGTGCGCTATCACAATCTGCCTGCCTCTTTGGACGCCAGAAATAGCGATGTCGGCATGGTAGTTTCAGCTATGATACGTTTAGTTATGAGAGGTTTGGTAAGGTTTGACAGATTAGCTTTGACCTGTGTGCTATACACCGCTGCTCGGATGATTTCAGCGTTCCACACTGCTCTCCTCTACTCCGCTTAGCACTCGCGTGACCAGCAATAGCGGTCGCGTAACGTGAGTTTTTGTGAAGTTCCGTCTGCTTATATTACGCTTGATCAGGTTTGGAGAGGCTTGCTTCGACTTTTGTGACATGCTCTGCTATTCGGTTGGTTTCTGCGATCTACTGTGCTCTAATGTGCTTTGCTTGGTGCTGTGGATGCCAGCAATCGTCGTCTAGGCACGTTAGGTTGAGTTAGGTTACGTTTGGTTGTATTATGCATGACTGTGTTAGGGAGGGATGGCTATGACTTTTGTGCTGTACACTGCTATTCGGTGGATTTCTGCGCACTACTGCAGTCTAATATTACCTGCTTTGTTCCGGGAATTACAGAATTAGTGGCCGCGGGGCGTTAGATAGTGTTAGGTTACGTTTGGTTAGGTTAGGTTTGTTTGGGTTAGGTTAGGACATCCTTCACTTTCGTGCTATACACTGTCACTCCATGGACCTCTGCGCACCACCCTCCCTTAATATGCACTACCTGTTGGTGGGGAGTCCGGCAATAGTTGGCTAGGCACGTTACATTTCGCTTGGTTACGTTCCGTTGTGACAGGTTACGTCAGGGTTGGTAAGGATTTATCCTACTTTCCTGCAATACACTTCAATGCGGCGAGTTTCTGCGATCTACTTCATTCTGGTACATTCTGCTTGGCTCTGATGAGGTCAGCAAAAGTGGTGTAGGCACGTCAGTTTTAGTTAGATTACGTTTGGTTAGGTCAGGTTAGGCTACGTTTTGTAAGGATGGCTTCGTCATCAACGTTAGGCACTGCTGTTAGGTGGAATTCTGCGCTCTACTGTGTTCTAATATGTCCGGCCTGGCTCTGGGCGGGCCAGCAATATATGTCTCGTTTTGTTAGGTATGGTTATTCTACGTTTGGTTAGATGAGGATTGGTCAGGTTAGGCTGATGTATTTTCGATTTTTGTGCTTTAGACTGTCATTCGGTGTCTTTCTGTGCCCAACTGTGCTCTAGTATACCCTGTTTTGCTCTGGGGATGTCAGCAATAGTGGTCTCGGCACGTAAGTTTGTGTTAATTTGCGTTTGGTTGTATTATGTTTGAATAGGTTAGGGTAGGATAGCAATGACTTTTGTGCAACACACTGCTATTAGTTGGATTTCTACGGTCTTCGTTGCTCTACCATACTCTTCACGACTCGTGCAATGCGAGCAATTGCGTTCATGGCACAATAGGTGGTGTTAGTCCGCGTTTGGTGATGTTACTCTTGGTTAGGTTAGGATACACTCTCTTCGACTTTTGTGCCATAAACCTCCAATCGGGGCACTTCTGCTCCCTCCATTGCTCTACTGTGCTCGGATACACTCTGGCGAGGCCAGCAATTGTGGTCTCGGCACGCTAGGTTGAGTTAGGCTACGTTTGGTCAGGCCATGTTAGTTCTGGTTAGTTATGGAATACTTGACTTTCGTTGTATATGCTGTATTTCGGTGCACGTCTGCGCTCTGCAGAAGTAGAGTTCTGCTTGGCTCTGTAGAGGCCAGGAATAGTGGTCTCGGCACGTCAATCCGAGACAGATAACGTTTTGTTATGTTACGTTTGATAAGGTAACGATAGGATAGCTTTGACTTTAGTGCTATAGACTGCTATGAGGGAGATTTCGGTCCCCTACAGTGCTTTAAAGTTTTTAGCATGGCTCTAGGAAGGCCAGCAATAGTGGTCTCGACGAGTTACATTGAGTCACGTTACGTTAGGCTAGGTAGGGTTAGGCAATGTTTGGTTATGATAGCTTTAGCTCTCATGCTGCACACTGCTACTCGATGGATTTCGCAGCTCTACTGTGCTCTAGCAGGTCCTGCTTAAATCTGGGAAGGGCAGTAATAGCGGTTTCTGAACGTAAGTCTGTATTAGGCTGTGTTTGGTTACGTTCTGTTGGTTTGGGTTAGGTATGGGTAACCGTGACTTTCCTGATATACTCTGCGATTATATGGACTTCTGTGTCCTACTTTCCACTAATGTGTTCCGCTTGACTCTGCGTAGGTCAGCCAAAGTGTTCGCGGCAAGTTTATTCGTGTTAGGATACGTTTGGTTATTTCAAGTTTGGCTTGGTTACGAGAGGATTGCTTTGACTTTAGTGCTATAGCCTGCTAGTAAGTGGATTTCTGCTCCCTACAGTGCTTTAATATTTTCAGCCTGCCTCTGGGAGGGCCAGCAATAGTGGTCTCGGCACGTTATGTTTTGTCATGTTGCGTTCCGTTAGGTTCGGTTAGGCTAAGTTTAGTGAGGGTAAGTCCATCTTCTGTGCTGTACACTGCTATTCGTTGGATTTCTGCGGTCTAATGCGCTCTAGTATTTCCTGCTTGTCTCTGGGGTGTCCAGTAATGGTGGTCGCGTCACTTTACTGCAAGTTAGGATACGTTTGGTTCTTTCACGATTCTTCTGGTTAGGAGGGGATAGCTTTACCCTTAGTGGTATAGTCTGCTATTAGGCGGATTTCTGCTCCCTAGAGTGCTTTAGTATTTTCAGCTTGGCTCTGCGAAGGACAGCAATAGCTGTCTCGACACGATACGTTGGGTCAGGTTACGTTGAGCTAGGATGTGTTAGGCAATGTTTGATTGGGATAGCTCTAACATTTGTGCCGTACACTGCAATTCGGTGGAGGTCTGGGCTCTACAGTGCTCTAGTATGAACAGCTTGCATCTGGGGAGGGCAACTATGGCGGTCTCGGCACCTTAGCTTGAGTTATGTAACGTGTGGTCATGTTACGGTTGGTTTGGGATACGTTTTTGTAGCTTTGACTTTTCTGATATACCCTGCGATTATATGGACATCAGCGTTCAACTTTCTACTAATGTGTTCTGCTTGGCGCTGGGGTGGCCAGCAATAGAGTTCGCGGCACTTTAGGTTTAGATTGGTGACGTTTTGTCATGTCACGATTGGTTAGGCTAGGAGAGCATAGGCTTGACATTAGTTCCATAGTCCGCTATTAGGTGGATTTCTGCGCCATAGAGTGCTCTAGTGCTATCTGCTTGGTTCTGTGAATGCCAGAAACAGTGGCCGCTGCACGTAATGTTGAGTCATGTTATGTTCGGTTAGGTAGGGTCAGGCTAAGTTTGGTATGGATAGCTTCACCTTTTGTGCCGTACACTGCTATTCGGTGGATTGCTACGCTCTGCTGTGCTCTAGTAGGACCTGCTTAAATTTGGGAAGGGCAGCAATGGCGGTATCGGCACGCAAGTTTGTGTTAGGCTACGTTTGGTTATGTTCTGTTGGTTTGGGTTAGGTCTGGGTAACTATGGCTTTTCCGATATGCACTGCGATTATATGGTTCTCTGCGTTCTACTCTCCACTCGTGTGTTCCGCTTGAATCCTGGGAGCGCAGCAATAATGGTCGCGGCACGTTAGGCTGTGTTAGGTCACGTTTGGTTATGTTACGATTGGATACCTTAGGAGGGGATACTTTTGTCTTTAGTGCTGTATCATGCTATTAGGTGTATTTCTGCGCCCTACAATGCTCTAATATTTTCCGCTTGTCTCTGGCAAGGCCAGCAATAGAGGTCTCAGCACGTTGCGATGGGTCGGGTTACGTTCGGTTAGGTTGGGTCACAATAATCTTTGTCAGCTGAGCTTTAACTTTTGTGCTGCACACTGCCATACGGTGGATTCCTGCGCCCTACTGTGCTCTAGGATGTACTGCTTGGCTCTGAAGAGAGCAACAATGGCAGTCTCGGCACGTCAGGTTGCGTTACGTTCCGTTTGGTTGGATTGGGTTAGGCTACGTTTGGTAAGGATAGCTTTAACTCTTCTGAGTGTACACTGCTATTCGGTGGATTTCTGCTTCCTACTGTGCTCTATTATATCCTGCATGGCTCTGGGGAAGACAACAGTAGCTATCACGACACGTTAGGTTGAGTCAGGCTATGTGTGCTTAAGTTACGTTTGTTTGAGTTAGGCTTGGGTAGCTTCGACTTTTCCTATAAGCACTGCGATCATATGGATTTCTGAGATCTACTCCTCAATATCGTGTTCCGCTCGACTCTGTGGAGGACAGTATTAGTGGTCGCTGCAAGTTAGGTTGAGTTTGGTTACGTTCGGCTGTGCTACGTTTGGTTAGGTTAGGGGAGGTTACCTTTGACTTTAGTGCTATAGTCTTCTATTAGGCGGATTTCTGCGACCCGCGGTGCTCAAATATTTTCAGCTTGTTCCTGGGAGGGCCAGCAATAGTGATCTCGGCACGATAGGTTTAGTCATGTTACTTTCGGTGAGGTTGGGTTAGAGTAAGTTTTGTCAGGATTGCTTCAATTTTTGTGCTGTAGGCAGCTCTTCGGTGGGTTTCTGCGATCCACAGTGCTCTTGTATGACCTGGTTGGCTCTGGAGAGGGCAGCAAAGGCGGCCTCGGTACGTTAGGCTTTGTTAGGCTATGTTTGGATATGTTATGTTTGTTTGGGATAGGCTTCGATGTCACTGACTTCTCTGATGTACACTGCGATTATATGGACTTCTGCGTCCTACATTCCACCAATGTGCTCTGCTAGATTCTGGGGAGACCCGCAGTAGTGGTCGCGGCACTATAGGTTGAGATCTGATACGGTTGCTAATATCACAATTGGTTAGGTTTGGAGAAGGGTAGCTTTGACTTTCGTGCAATAGTCTCCTATTTGGAGGGCTTTTGAGTTCTACAGTGATTGAATTTTCTCAGGTTGGGTGTGGGAAGGACAGAAATATTTGCCTCCGTTCGTTAAGTTGGGTCAGGTTACACTCTGTGTGGCAGGGATACGCAATGTTTGGATAGGATAGCTTTAACTTAATTGCTGTACACTGCAGTTCAGTGGAGTTCTGCGCTCTACTCTGCTGTAGTACGCATTGCTTGGTTCTGGTGTGCGGAACTATAGCGGTCTCTCCACGTTAGCTTGAGTTAGGCTATGTTTGGTTTTGCTCTGTTTGTTTGGGTTAGGCATAAGTAGCTTTGACTTTTCTGATATGCACTGCGATTCTATGGACATGTGCGTTCTACTCCCCACTAGTGTGTTCTGCTTGGCACAGGGAAGAAAGCAAAAGTGGTTGCGGCACGCTGGGATGCGGTTGGTTACGTTTAGTTATGTAATGATTAGTTAGGTTAGGAGAGGATAGCTTTGAATTTACCGCTATAGTCTGCCATTAGGTGGATTCCTGCGCCCTGCGGTGCTATAATATGTTGAGCTTTGCTCTGGGAAGGCCAGCAATTGTGGTCGCGGCACGCTACGTTGGGACATGTTACGTTCGGATATGTTGGGTTAGGCTACGCTTGTTTGGTACGGCCACAGCATTTTTGCTGTACATTACAATTCGGACGATGTATGTGCTCTGCTGTTCTCTAGTGTGTCCTGCTTTGCGCCGGGGAGTGCAGCAATAGCGGCCACGGCACGTAAGCATGAGTTAGGCTATGTTTGGCTATGAACTGTTCGTTTGGGTTAGGTTCGCGTAGATATTACCCTTCTGTAATACACTGCGATTCCATGGATTTCTGCGCCCTGCAAAGCTATAATATTTTCAACTTGGCTCTGGGAATGTCAGCAGTCGTGGTCTCGGCACATTAAGTTGATTCAGGTTACATACGGTTACGTTGTATTTCCCAAAGTTAGGTCGATGTAGCTTTAACTTTTGTGCTCTACACTGATATTCGGTGGATTTCTGCGTTCTCCCGTGCTCTAGTATGCCCTGCTTGGCTCGGGGGAGGGCTATAAGGGCGGTCTCGGCACGTAGGTCTGAGTTGGACTACGTTTGGTTATCTTCTGATTCTTAGGGTTCGGTTTGGGTATCTTTGACTTTTCCGACATACCCTGCGGTGCTATGGACTTCTACGTTCTACACTCCACTTATGAGCTCTGCTTGAATATGGGGAAGCCATCGATAGTGGTCCTGGCACGTTCGGTTTAGTAAGGCTGCGATCGGCTATGCTATGGTTGGTTAAGTTAGGAGGGAGAAGCTGCGACTTTAGTGCTGTAGTCTGCTATTAGGTGGATTTCTGCGCCCTACAGTGCACAAATGCTTTCAGCATGGCCATGGGATTGCCAGGAATATTGGTCTCAGCACGTAATGTTGAGTGCGGTTAGGCCTTGATAGATTTGGTTAGGCTAAGTTTGGTCAGGATTGCTTCAACTTTTGTGCTGTGCACTGCAATCCGGTGGTCTTCCGCGCCCTACTGGCTATAGTATGACCTGCTTGTCTCTGGGGAGGTCAGCTGTAGCGGTCTGGGCACGTTAGTTCGTGTTAGGCTGTGTTTGGCTATGCCCTGTTGGTTTGGGTTACTTTTGGGTAGTTTTGACTTTTCTGATAAACACTGCGTTCCCATGGATTTCTGCAATCTGCTCTGCACTATCGTGTTCTGCTCGGCTCTTGAGAGGCCAGGGACATCGGTCGCGGCAAGTTAGGTTGTCTTAAGTTACTTGTGGTTATCGCACGACTGGCTAGATTACAAGAGGGTTGCTTTGAATTTAGTGCTATAGCCTGTTATTAGTTCGATTTCTGCGCCCTACAGCCCTCTAATATGTTCAGCCTGGCTGTGGGAATGGCAGAAATAGTAGTTTCGGCACGTTATGTTCAGATACATTACGTTCGGTTGGTTTGGGTTAGGATATGTTTCGTCAAGGAAACATGTACTCTTGCGGTGTGCACTGCTATTCGGTGAAGTTCTGCGCTCTACTGCGCTCTAGTATGTCCTGCTTGGCTCTGGGGAGGACAGCAATAGCAGTCTCGTCATAACAGTATATACTAGGCCATGTTTAGTCTTCTTCTGTTGGTCTGGGTTAGGTTCGCGTAGCAATGACTACTCTGATGTACTCTGCGGTTCTATGGATTTCTGCGGTCTATCCTCCACTGGTGTGCTCTGCATGGCTGCTAGGAGGCCAGCAATAGTGGCCTCGGGACGTGAAGTTGAGTTAGGTCACGTTCAGTTATGTTACGCTTGATTATGTTAGCAGAGGATATCTTTGACTTAAATGCTACAGTTTGCCATTAGGTGGATTACTGCTCCCTACAGTGCCCTAATATCTTCTGCTTGGCTCTGGGAATGCCAGCGATGGCGGCCTCGGCACATGATGTTTTGTCAGGAAATTTTCGTATATGTTCGTTTGGGATATGTTTGGTTGGGATATCTTTAACATTCGTGCTGTGCTCTGCCATGCGGTTTATTTCTGCGTTCTACTGTCCTCTAGTATGTACTGCTTGGCTCTGGGGAGGGCAGCAATTGCCCTCGCGGCGCATTAGCTTTAGCTATGCTACGTTTGTTTATGTCCCGTTTGTTTGGGTTAGGCATAGCTAGCTTTCATTTTTCTGATATACACAGCGACTATATAGATTTCTGCGTTATACTCTCCACTGGTTTGTTCTGCTTTCATTTTTCTGATATACACAGCGACTATAGAGATTTCTGCGTTATACTCTCCACTGGTTTGTTCTGCTTGTCTCTGTGAAGGCAGAAATAGCTGTCGCGGCACGTTAGGCTAAGATAGGTAGCGCTTGGTAATGTTTCGTGTGGCTCGGTTAGGAGAGGGTAACTTTGATTTTAGTGCTATAGTCTGCTATAAAGTGGATTTCTGCGCCCGTCAGTGATCTAATATTTTCAGCTTGGCTACGGGAAGGCCAGCAATAGCGTCCCCTTCACCTTATGTCGGGTCAGGTTTCTTTCGGTTAGGATGTGTTACGCTACGTTTATGTAGGATGGCTATACCTTTTGCGCTTTAAACTGCAATTCGGCGGATTTCCACGTCCTACTGTGCTCTAGTATGTCCTGCTTGCACCTGGAGTGGGCAGGAATAACGGTCTCCGCACGTTAGGTTGCGTTGGACTATGTTCCGCTATGTTACTTTCGTTTGGGCGAGGTTTAGGTTGTTTTGACTTTTATGGTGTACACAATGATTCTATGGATTTCTGCTTTCTGCGCCACACTAATGTGTTCGGTTTGGCTCCGTGGAGGCCATCAATTGTGGTCGCGGCATGTGAAGTTGTGTTAGGATACGTACGGTTATGTTACGGTTGGTTTTGTGAGGAAAGGATAGCTTCGACTTTAGTGCATAGTCTGATATTATGTGGATGTCTGCGCCCTACAGTGCACTAATATTTGCGTCTTGGCTCTGGAAAGGCCATCAATAGTGGTCTCTGAATGTTACGTTTAGTTACGTTATTTTCGGTTACGTTGTGTTATGCTGTTTGGTCAGGATAGCTATATCTTTCGTGATGTACACTGCTATTCGGTGGATTTTTGCGCTGCATTGTGCTCCACTATGCCCTGCTCGGCTCTGGGGAAGACAGTAATAGTGGTCGCAGCTCGTTAGGATGTGCTGGCTTACGATTGGTTGTTTTGCAATTGGTTAAATTAGGAGATGAGAGACTTGACTTTAGTGCCATTTTCTGCTGTTAGGTGGTTTCTACGCCCCACAGTGCTTTAATATTTTCAGCTTGGCTCTGGGAAGGCCAGGAGTAATGGTCCCGGCACGTTAGTTTGTGTTAGGTTTCGGTCGGTTAGGTTGGCATAGGCTAAGTATGGTTGGATAACTTCAACTTTTGTGCAGTATAACGCTATTCGTCGGATTTCTGCGCTCTGCCGTGCCCCAGCATGTCCCGATTGTCTCTGGGGAGAGCAGCAATAGCGGTCTCGTCACGATTGGTTGAGTTACGTTAGCTTCTATAATGTTACGGATGGTTAGGTCAGGAGAGGGTATATTTGAATCTATTGCTTTAGTATGTTATCAGGTGGTTCCCGATCACTATGGTCCTCGAATATATTCAGCTTGGCACTGGGAAGGCCAGCAATAGTGATCTCGGCACGTTATGTTGAGTAAGGTTGCGTCCGGTTAGGCTGCGTTAGGCTAAGTATGCTTAGGATATTTCCGACTTTTGCGCTGTACACTGCTATTCGATGGATTAATGCCCTCTACTGTGCTTTAGTATGAACTGCTTGACACTGGGGATGGCAGAAATAGCGATCTCGGTACGTTAATTAGAGTTAGGCTAGTTTCTGTTACGTTCTGCTGGTTTGGGATAGGGACGGGTGGCCTTGCTTTTTCCGATGTACACCGCGATTCTATGGACTCTGCCTTCTACTCTCCACAAATATGTTCTGCTTCAATCTAGAGGGACCAGCAATGGTGGTTGCGACATATTAGGTTCAGTTATGTTCGGTTCGGTCATGTTACGATTGGTTATGTTAGGAGGGGATAGCTTTGTCGTTAGTGCTGTAGTCTGCTATTTGGTGGATTTGTGCGTCATGCAGTGCTCTAATATTTTCAGCTTGACTCTGGGAAGACTACAAACAGTGGCCTCGGCACGTTAGGTTGTGCGAGGCCACGTTTACCAATTTTCTGTATGTTGAGGTCAGGTTTGGGTAGCTTTGACTTATCTGATATGCACTGCGACTCCATGGAATTTTGCGTACCACTCTCCACTAACATGTTCTGCTTGTCCCTAGGGAGGCCAGCAAGGGTGGTCGCGGTGCGATAAGTTGAGTTATGTTGCGATCGCTGTATTACGATTGGTTCGGTTATGAGGGGATAGCTTTGACTCTAATGCTATAGTATGCAGTTAGGTTGACTTCTGCTCCATTCGGTGCTCTAATATTTTCAGCTTGACTCTGGGAAGACTACAAACAGTGGCCTCGGCACGTTAGGTTGGGTCAGGTTGCGTTCGGTTAGATAGTGTTACGCCAGGTTTAGTTAGGTTCGCTATAACTTTTGTCCTGTACACTGCTATTTGGTGGATTTCTGTGCTCTATTGTGCCCTAGTACGTCCTGCCTGGCTCTGGGGAGGGCAGCAATAGCGTTCCCGGCATCTTACCATGATTTAGGCTATGTTTGGTTGCGTTACGGTTGCCTATGTTAGGAAAGGTTAGCTCTGACATTAGTGTTATTGTCTGTTATTCGAATACTTCCTGCGCCCTGCATTGCTCCATTATTTTTAACTCGGAACAAGGAAGACCAGCAATAGTGATCTCGGCACGTTTGGCTCAGTTATGCTACGTTTGGTTATGTTAGGTTTGGTCATGTTAGGAGACGATGGCTTTGACTTTAATGCTATACTCTGCTATTAGGTGGATCTCAGCGCCCTACAGTGCTCTAGTATTTTCGGCTTGGCCCTGGGAAGGCCAGCATGTGTGATCTCGGCGCGCTATGTTGATACGGGTGACGTTCGGTTAGGCTGGGTTAGGCTAAGCTTGTGCAGGATATCTTTAACTTTTGGGCTGTACACTGCTATTCGGTGGATTTCTGCGATCTACTGTGCTCTAGTATGTCCTGCTTGGTTGCGCGGAGGGCAGCAATAACGCTCCAAGCAAGTTATGTTGAGCTAGGCTAGGTTCTGCTATGTTCTGTTAGTTCGGGATAGGTTTCGGTAGCTTTGTCCTTTCTGATAAGCACAGTGATTCGATGGACTTTTTCGTTCTACTCTCCACTAATGTATTCCGCTTGGGTCTGGGGGGGCCAGAAGCAGTGGCCAAAGCACGTTAGTTTGAGTTATGTTACGTTCGGTTATATTACTTATGGTTAGGTTAGGTGGGGGTGGCTTTGACTTTAGTGCTATATTCTGCTATTAGGTGGATACCCGCCCCCTCCAGTGCTATAACATTCTCAGCTTGGCTCTGGGAAAGCTACCAATAGTGGCCTAGGCACTTTCTAATGAGTCAAGTTACGTTCGGTTAAGTAGGTTTAGGATAAGTTTGGTCAGGTTAGCTTTAACTTTTGTGCTGTGCAATGCTATTCGGCGGTCTCCAGCGCTCTGCTGTGCTCCAGTATGTCCAGCTTGTCTCTGGAGAGGGCAGAAATAACGGTCTCGGAACGTTAGTTATTGCTTTGTTATGTTTCATTAAGTTGCGATTGGGTAGGCTAGTAGGGGATAGCTTTGTCTTTAGTGCGGAACTCTGCAGTTAGGTGGATTCTGCGGTCTCGGAACGTTAGTTATTGCTTTGTTATGTTTCATTAAGTTGCGATTGGGTAGGCTAGGAGGGGATAGCTTTGTCTTTAGTGCGGAACTCTGCAGTTAGGTGGATTTCTGCGCCCTACAGTGCTCCAATGCTCTCAGATTGTCTATGGAAAGGCCATCAATAGTGGTCTTTGCACGTTACGTTTAACTACGTTACTTTCGGTTACCTTGTGTTATGCTGTTTGGTCAGGCTAGCTATATCTTTTGTGATGTACACTGCTATTCGGTGGATTTCTGCGCAGTATTGTGCTCCACTATGCCCTGCTTGGCTCTGTGGAGGCCAGTAATTGTGGTGGCGGCCCGTTAGGTTGTGCTGGCGTACGATTGCTTGTGTTGCGATTGGTTAAATTAGGTGATGAGCCTTGACTTTAGTGCTATTGTCTGCTGTTAGGCGGTTTCTACGCCCCAAATTGCTTTAATATTTTCCGCTTGGCACTGGGAGTGCCGGCAGTAATGATCTCGGCACGTCAGTTTGTGTTGGGTTACGCTTGGTGAGGTTGGGTTAAGACAAGTTTGGTTAGGATAGCTCTACCTTTTGTGCTGTACACTGCTATTCGATGGACTACTGCGATCTACTGTGCTCAAGCATGTGCTGCTTGAAGGTGGGGAGCACAGCAATAGCGGTTTCGTCACGGTCGGTTGGCCTAGGCTACGTTTGGGTATGTTCTATTGGTTCGGGTTAGCTTTGGGTAGCCTTGACCTTTCTGATGTGGAATGCGATTCCATGGTTTCCTGCATCCTACCCTACAATAACCTGTTCTAGTTGCCTCTTTGGAGGCCAGCAATACTAGTCCAGGCAAGTTATGTTGAATCATGTTACGTTCGGTTATGTAGGGTTAGGCTGAGTTTGGTTAGGATAGCTTTATCTTTTGTGCTGTACACTGGTATAAGGTGGATTTCTGCGCTGTGCTGTGCTCTAGTATGCCCTGGTGGGCTCTGGGGAGGGCAGCAATATCGGTCTCGTCATGTTATGCTTAGTTATGCTATGTTTGGCTATGTTCAGTTTGTTTTTGTAAGGTTTATGCAGCTTCGACTTCTCTGATATGCCCTGCGATTGTGTGGATTTCCGCGATCTACTCCCCACCAATATTTTCTGCTTGGCAGTGGGGAGGCCGGCAACAGTGGTCGCCGCATGTTAGCTTCGGTCATGTTACGATTGGTTATGTTAGGAGAGGATATCTTTGTCTTTAGCGCTATAGTCAGCTATTAGGCGGAACACGGCGCCCTACTGTGCTCTAATGTCTTCAGCTTGGCAATGAGGTGGCCAGCAATGGTGTTCTGGGCACGTTATGTGAGTATCATTACGTTCAGTTAGGTCGGCATGGGCTAAGTTTGTACAGTATTGGTTTTACTTATGTGCTGTGAACTGATGTTGGGTGGATTCCTACGACCTGCTGTGCTCTAGCATGTCCTGCTTGGTTCTGGGGATGGCAGCAACAGCGGTCTCGGCACGTAAGGTTGAGATAGGCTACGTTTGGACATGTTCTGTTTGTACGAGTTAGGTGAGGGTTGCTTTGGCTTCTCTGATATACATTGCGAGTTTATGGATTTCTGCGTTCTGCTCTCCACTTCTGTGTTCTACTCGGCTCTGTGGAGGCCAGCTATAGCGGTCGCGGCACGATAGACTGCTTTATGATACGTTTTGTTATGTTACGGTTGGTTAGGTTAGGGGAGGGTTTCTTTGACTTTAGTGATATAGTGTACCATTAGGTGGATTTCTGCTACCTTCTGTGCTGTAATATTTTCAGCTTGACTCTGGGAATGCCACCAACAGTTGTCTCGGCACGTTAGGGTGAGTCAGGTTACATTCGGTTAGGATGGGTTAGGCTAAGTTTAGTCAGGGTACCTTAAACTTTCGTTCTGTCCACAGATATATGGTAGATTCCTGCGCACTACTGTGCTGTAGTATGTCCTGCTCGGCTCTGGGGATGTCAGCAAAAGTGGTCTCGGCAAGGTAGGCTGAGTTGGGATATGTTTGGTTATGTTCTGCTTGTTTCGGTTAGGTTTCAGTAGCTTTGACTTTTCTGATGAACACTGCGTTTCTATAGATTTCTGCGTTCTACTCTCCACTAATATGTCCTTCTTGGCTCTGGGGAGGGCAGAAACAGTGGCCGCGGCACATTAGGCTGAGTTATGTTACGTTCGTTTACGTTGCGGTTGGTCAGGTTAGGAGAGGATTGCATTGATATAAGTGCTATAGTCTGTCGTTAGGCGGATTTCTGCTCCTTGCATTGCTCTAATGCTTGCCGCTTGGCTTTGAGAAGGCCTGAAATGGTGTCCCCGGCACGTTTTGTTGAGCCTGTTTACGTTAGGCTAGGTTGGGTTAGGCGAAGTTTGTTCAGGATTGCATTAACTTTTGTGCTGTGCACTGTTACTCGGTGGATTTCTGTGCTCTGCTGTGCTTTAACAAGTCCTGCTTGTCTCTGGGTAGTGCAGAAGTAGCGGCCTCTGCACGTTAGGTTGCGTTAGGCTATGCTCGTTATGCTATGTTGGTTTGGGTTGGGCTTATGTGGCATTGACCTTTCCGATATACACAGTAATCCTGTGGGCTTCTGCATTCTACTCTCCACTAATGTGTTCTACTTGGCCCCGGGGATGCTAGCAATTGTGGTCGCGGCATGTTAAGTTAAGTTAGGTTAGGTTAGGCTATGTCGCGGTTGGTTAGGCTGGGAGAGGACAGCTTTGACTTTAGTCCGATAGTCTGTCGTTAGGTGGATCCCTGCGCCCTACAGAGTTCTACCCTTTTCATCTTCGCTTTGAGAATGCTTGCAATAGTGGCCTCGGCACGTTATGTTGAGTCAAGTTACGTTCGGTTATGTTGGGTTTACCTAAGTTTCGTCAGAATAGCTTCAACTTTTGTGCTGTAGACAACTATTCGGTGCACTACAGAGTACTTCTGTCCTCTAGTACGTCATGCCTGGCCTTAGGGTGGGGATGCAATAGCGGTTTCGGAAGGTCAGGTTGAGTTAGGCTATTTTCTGTTGTGTCCCCTTGGTTTGGGTTATACTCATGTAGCTTTGACTTTTCAGATATGCACTGCGGTTATGTGGATTTCTGCGTATTACTCCTCACTAATGTGTTCTGCTCGGCTGTGTGGATGCCAGCAATAGTGGTTGCGGCATGATAGGTTGAGATAAGCTACGTTTGTTTATGTTACGATTGGCTAGGTTAGGGAAGGGTAGCTTTGACTTTAGTGCTATAGTCCGCTATTTGGTTGATCTCTGCGCCCCACACTGCTCTAATATTATCAGCTTGGCCATGGGAAGGCCAGCAATAATGCTCTCGGCGCGTTACGCTTATTCAGGTTACGTTCGATTAGTTTGGGCTAGGCAAAGTTTGGTCAGGATAGCTTTATCTTTTTTTCTGTACGCAGATTTTCGTTGGATTGCGACGCTGCTCTGTGTTCTAGTGTGCCGTGCTTGGTTAGGTTTTTGCAGATTTGACTCTTCCGATACAAACAAAGTTTCTATGGACTTCTGAGTCCTACTCTGCACTAATGCTGTCTGCTTGGCTCTGGGGTTAGGGCAGCAATAATGGTCGCGGCTCGCTGGGTCGAGTTAGGTTACGTTTCGTTATGTTACTTTCGGTTATGTTAGGACAGGATAGCTTTGACTTTATTGCTATACTCCAGTACTAGGTGTATTTCTGCACCCCACAGTGCTCTAATATTTGCAGCTTGGCTCTGAAAAGGACAGCATTAGTGGCCCCTGCGCGATACGCTAAGCCACGTTACGTTCCGTTATGTTGTGTTAGGCTATGTTTTGTTAGGATAGCTTTAGCTGTTGTCCTATACACTGCTATCTGTTGGACTCCTGCTCCCTACTGTGCTCTAGTATGTCCTGCTTGGCCCTGCGAATGGCAGCAATAGCGGTCTCGGCACGCTAGATTGAGTTATGCTGCATTCGGCTATATCCTGTTGGTTCGGTTTAAGTTCTGGTAGCTTCGACCTTTCTGATATACACTGCGATTCTACGGACTTCTGCATTCTTCTCTCCACTAGTGTGTTCTGCTTGGCTCTGAGATGGCCAACCATAGCGGACGTAGCTTGTTCGGCCTGATTAGTTTACGTTCTGGTGTGATAAGGTTGGTTAGGTTAGGAGAGGATAGCCCCGACCTTAGTGCTATAGGCTGCTGTTGGATAGGTTTCTGGGCCCTACAGTGCTCTAACGTTTTCAAGTTGGCTCTACGAAGGCCAGCAATAGTGCCCTCGGGACGTTATGTCGAGTCATGTTAAGTCCGGTTAGGTTGGGTCAGAGTAAGTTTATACTGGATTGCTTGAACTTTTGCGCTGTACACTGCTATTCGGTTGATTTCTACGTTCTACTCTGCTCTAGTATGACCTGCTTGGTTCTGGGGAGGGAAGCAATTGCGGTATCGGCACGTTAGGTTGAGTGAGGCTATGTTCATTTATGATCTGTTGGTTTGGGTTAGGCTTGGGTATCTTTGAGTTTACAGATATACACTGAGATTATATGCACTACTGCGATCTGTCTCCACTGACATGTTCTGCTTGACTCTGTGGAGGCCAGCAATAGTGGTCGCTGCACGTTAGGCTATGTTGGGTTATGCTTGGGTATGTTACGTTTGGTTAGGTTAGGAGCGTATAGGCCTGAGTTTCGTGCTATGCACGGCTACTCTGTCGTTGTCGGCGTCCACTGTGCCCGGTAAGTTCTGCTTGTCACTGGCAAAGACTGCAATAGTGATCTCGGCACATTATGCTGAGTTAGGCAACGTTTGGTTGAGTTAGGTTAGGACAGGTTATGTTAGGATATCTTTGACTCTTCTGCTATACACTGAAACGCCGCGGCAGTCTGCGATCTACTGTGCTGTAGTATATTCTGCTTGGCTCTGGGGAGCTCAGCAGTATTGTTGTGGGGCGGCTAGGTTATGTTAGGCTAGGACAGCTATATCCCTTGTGCTGAACACTGCTACTCGGTGGATATCTGCGCTCTACTGTGATCTAGTATGCTCCGCTTTGTCCTGGCGAGTCCAGCAGTAGTGGCCTCGGGACCTTAGTTTGAGTTGGCCTACGTTCGGATATGTTACATGAGTTTGTGTTAGCTATGCATAGCTTTGATTTTCGTGGTATACACTGCTATTCGCTGGACTTCTGCGCGCTACCGTGCTGCGGTATGTTCCACTTGGCACTTGGGAGGACAACAACAGCGGCATAGACACGTTAGGGCTGACTAAGTTGCGCTTGGTTATGTTACGTTTGGTAAGGCTAGGATAGGAAATATTGGACTTTTGTGCTATGCACTGCTGCTCGGAGGGTTTCTGCGCTCTACATTGCTCTGCTATTCTCTGTTCGACAATGCGGTGGCTAGCAATAGTGGTAGTGGCAAGATAGTTTGTGCAAGGTTACGTTTGGTTTATCTTGGTTGTGTTTTGTATGGCAACGATGGCTATGACTTTTGTGGTACACACTGATGTCCGTAGGAATTCTGCGCTCTGCTGTGCCCTAGTATATTCGTCTTGGCACGGGGGTGCCCAGAAATAGCGGTCCCGGCCATTTCGGTTTATTTAGTCCACGTTTGGTTAAGTTACGTTTTGTCAGCCTAAGTTAGGATACCTTTGACATTTTGTGATTGTGATTGCGCAGAGAAGAACGCAGTTGTCAATAGAATAGAAGTGTGTAGCACAATCCCATAGCCGTCGTAACCCAACAAAACTTTACCTAACCTAACCAATCGTAATCTGACTTGACCTAACGTGTCGCAAACACCATTGCTGGCCTCTCGAAGGTCGAGCAGAGTATAGAAGAGCAATATAGAGCGCAGAAATCCTCCGAATTGAGGTGTACAGCGCAAAAGCTCAATCTATCCTTTCCTATCTGAACCAAACATAACATAACGGAATGCAGCGTGCCTCGGACTGACGTGCCGTTAACAATACTGCTGACCACCCAATAGTCAAGCAGAATACACCAGAGCACAGTGGAGCGCAGAAAGCCACCGAGTAGGAATGTATGGCACATAGGTCAAAGCCAACCTAACCAAACATAGCAAAACTGTAACCTACCAAACGTAACGTAACTCAACCATACCTGCCGCGACAACCATTTTTGGCCTCCCCAGATGCAAGCGGATGCCAGTAGAGCAATGCATAGCGCAAATGTCGACCGAATAGTCGTGTAAAGCACAAAAGTCAAAGCTATCCCTACCAAACGTAACGTAACCCAACAAAACGTACCTCATCCGCTGTTGCTGGCATCCACAGAGACAAGCAAATGCTAGCGGAGCTATACATTGTACAGGTATCGACCGGAAAGCAGTGTACAGCACAAAAGTCAAAGCCATCGCATCCGAACTTAGCCGAACATAACCTAACCTCGCGCAACCTATCACAAACAGACGCGCCACGAACGCCATTGCTGGCCTCCCCAGAGACAAGCAGATGCTGCGGCAGCTATGCACTTCACAAATACCGACCGAATAGCAGTGTACAGCACAAACGTTACAGCTACCTTTTTCTAACATAGCCTAACATAGAACACCCAAACGCAACCTAACTGTACCTATCGTGCCTAGACCACTATCACTGACCTTCACAGAGCAAAGCATAATATAGTAGAGCACAGGAGAGGGCTGAAATCCGCCGCACACCAGTGCAAAGCACAAAAGTCGGACATAACCTAACATAACCTGACACAAACTAACCTAGCTGAGCGTAGCGTATCTCAACGTACCGTTCAGAGACCACAACTGATGGCATCCGCTGCGCAAAGTGGAGCGTATTAGTGCGCACTAAAGCGAAA
This sequence comes from Eufriesea mexicana, assembly GCF_001483705.2. Classification (NCBI taxonomy): domain Eukaryota; kingdom Metazoa; phylum Arthropoda; class Insecta; order Hymenoptera; family Apidae; genus Eufriesea; species Eufriesea mexicana. The sequence goes on along the minus strand of NW_016908527.1, from coordinate 787,253 downwards.
AAGTCCACCGAATAGCAGTGTATAGCACAGAAGTCAAAGCTACCTTGTCCTAACCTAACCAAGCGTAGCCTGACCAAACGCAGCCAAACTCCCCCTTACGAGCCGAGACTACGGTTGCTGTCCTCCCAAGCGCCAAGCAGAGCATATTAGAGCAGAGTAGAGCTCAGAAGTCCACCGAATAGCATTGTATAGCACGAAAGTCAGAGCTATCCTTTCCAAACCTAACGAAACGTAGCATAAACAGAAGTAACGCAACAGAACCTTACGTGCCACCACCGCTGTTGCTTGCCTCACGAGAGCTAAGCAGAGTATAGGAGAGCATATTACAGCGCTGAAATCGTCCGAACAGCTGTTTACAGCACACAAGTCAAAGCTAAGCTAACGAGACATAACCAAACCTAACCGTAGTAAACGAAACATAACTCAACCTAACCTGGCGAGGGCACTATTCCTGGCGTCCACAGAGACAAGCAAAGTGCCATAGCGCACAGAAGAGCGCAAAAACCCATAGAATAGCATTGTGTACCACAAATGTCGAAGCCATCCTGACCTAACACATCGTTACCTAACCTAGCTAAACGTCATCTGGCATAACCTAACATGCCGCGAACAATATTGCTGCCATCCCTAGAGTCGAGCAGAGTATAATAGAGCAATGCAGGCAGCAGAGATTCACAGAATGGCAGTGCATAGCTCAAAAGTCTTAGCTATGCTATCCTAACCTGAGCAATCGTAGCCTAACCGAACACAACATAACTCGGACTGGCGGGCCGATACCAATACTGTTGGCCTCCACATGGCCAAGCAGAATATACTGGAGCAGAGCAGAACGCAGAGATCCACCGAATTGCGGCGCATGGCGCAAAGGTCAAAACCAAATTAACCAAACTCATCCAAACCCAACCTGACTAAATGTCAAATTCCTCAGCAAAACGTGAGAAGTCCGCCACTGCTGGCCGCCCCAGAGACAAGCAGATGCTAGCAAAGCAACGCAGAAAGCAGATATCGACCTAACAGCAGTGCGAAGCACAAAAGTCAAAATTACATATACCAAACTCAACCTTACGTAAACAAGCCAAGCGTATCCGGACTCAACCTAGCTTGCAGAGATCACTATTGCTGGCCTTCCCAGAGCGAAGCGGGACACATTACAGCACAATAGACCGCAGAAATCCACCGTAAAGGAGAGTATAGCGCGAAAGTCAAAAGCCACCATCTCCAAACCAGGCCAAACGTAAAGTAACCGAACGTAACATAACTCAGCCTAACGCGCCGAGTCCACTATTGCTGCCCCCACCAGAGCCAAGTAGAAAATATTAGAGCCGAGTGGGGCGCAATAGTCAAAGCTATCGTAACCTAACAAAGCGTATCCTAACGTAGCCAAACATTACCTGACTCGATCTAACGTGCCCTGACCACTATTGCTGCCCTCCCGAGAGCCAAGCAGAGCATATTGAAGCAATGAAGAGCGCAGAAATCCACCGAATGGCAGTACATAGTACAATAGTCAAAGCCGTCCTAACCAGGCTTAACCCAACCTAACCAAACCGAAAGTAACCAAACTCAACCAAACGTGCGAAGACCACCATTGCTTGCCTCCATAGAGACACACGGACGTTAGTACAGCAATGCAGAGCGCAGGTATCATCCGAATAGCTGTTTGTAGCCCAAAAGTCAAAGACATCCTAACCAAACTTAGAAAAACGTAACAACAAAGCCGAACATGTCCGCACCAAACGCGCCATGACCGCTATTGCTGGCCTCCCCAGATTCAAGCAGATGCTGTTAGAGCAATGCAGTGCACAGATATCGACCGAATAGCGGTGTACAGCGAAAAAGTCGAAGCTACCCTAAACGAAACTGACAAAGCCTAGCCAAGCCAAGCTTAACCTCACCCTCCGTAACGTGCCGAGGCCACTATTGCTGATCTCACAGCACGGACGCAACACATTAGAGCACAGTAGAGCGCAGAAATCCACCATATAGCAGTGTACAGCACAAAAGACAAAGCTATCTTGTCCTAGCCTGACCAAACGTAACGTAACCAAACGTAACAGGGATCATCCTGACGTTTCGAGACCACCGTTCCTGCACACCACAGAGCGAAGTAGGACACATTAGAGGAGAGCAAAGCGGAGGAGTCCATTAAATGGCTGTGTATAGCACAGAAGACAAAGGACTCTCGGACTAAGACAAACGAACGTAACGTAACCAAATGTAACCTAACAGAACCTACCGCGCAGCGGCCACTACTTCTGGCCTCCACAGCGCATAGCAGAGAATAATACATTACAGTAGAGCGCACATATCGGCCGAATATGAGGTTATAGCTCTAAAGTCAAAGCCACCCGAACCAAACCTCTCATGACCAAACCTAAGCAAAGGTCATAGCTATCACCTCCCAACGTATCCAACCGTAATACAAACAAAAGTAACATAACGCAACCTAACGTGCCCCGACCAATATTGCTGAACTCCCCATGGCCAGGCAGAGTACAGTAGAGCACAGTAGAGCGCAGGAACCTACCGAATATCAGTGTATAACACGAAAGTCAAATTAATCCTAACCACACGTAACCGAACACAACCTAGCGAACGTAACCTAACTCATCCTATCGTGCCAGGACCGATATTGCTGGTTTCCCCAGTGTCGCGCAGAGTAGCGTGTAGCAGTGAAGAGCGCCGGAGTCCACCGAAGAGCAGTGTATAGCATAAAAGTCAAGGTTACCATATCCTAACCTAACCAAGCGTAACATAACCAAACGTAGCATAACTCAACCTAACGCGCAGAGAACACTATTCCTGGCGTCCACAGAGACAAGCAGAGTGTGATAGCGCGAGGTGGACGCAGAAATCCATAGGAAAGCAGTGTGTAGCACAAGATCCAAAGCTAAACCGACGTAACAAAACGTAACACAACATAACCTAGCCTAGCCATACGTAATCTAACTGAACTTAACGTGCGGCGACCACTAGTGCTGGACTCCCGATCTTCGAGCAGAGTACAGTAGAGCAATGTAGAGTGCAGAAATCCACCGTATACAGGAGCACAGCACAAAACTTTAAGCTACGCTCTCCTAACAGGCCCAGTCGTAACACAACCGAACGTAACGTAGCTCAAAGTAACGTGCCGAGACTACTATTTCTGTCCTCCATAAAGCAAAGCTGAGCATATTAGAGCGCGGCGGGGCGCAGAAATCCACCGCATAGCAGCGAATAGACAAAAGTCAAGGCCATACAATCCAAATCTAGCCAAACCTTACCAAACAAGACGCAACATAACTCAACCTAACGTGCCGAGGCCAATATTCCTGGCGTCCACGGGGAGAAGCATGGTGTGTTAGCGCACAATAGGGCGCAGACATCCATAGAATCGCAGTGTATATCGGAAAAGTCAAAACAACTCATTCTCATACCAAACCAAGGGAACATAGCCAAACATAGCCTAACACAACATAACGTGCCCCAAACACTATTGCTGGGCCAACCAAGCAGAATATAGTGGAACACAGTAGAGTGTAGAAACGCGCCGAAAATCAGTGTGAACCACGAGAGTCATATCTACCCAGATCCAACCCAAACTAACGTAATGTATACAAATGTAGCCTAACTCAAAATAATGGGCCGAGACCACTAATACTGGCCTCCCCAGAGTCGTAGAGATTATAGTATAGCAACGTGAGGCGTTGGAATCAAGCGAATGTACGCGTCGATCACATAAAAGCAATCATATCCTATCCTGTCCAAGGCAATATAACCAAACGCACCCATACCGAACCTACCGAGCCGAGTCCTGGATTGCTGGCATCTACAACGCCAAGCAGAACGTATTAGTGGATCGTAGAGCGCAGAAGTCCATAGAATGGCAATGCTTAGCAGAAAAGTCAAAGCTATCCCAACCAAACCCAGACTAACCTAACCTAACCAAGCGTAACATTACTCAACCTAACTACACGAGACCACAATTGCTAGCCTCCCTAGTGCCACACAGAATATGCTAGAATACAACAGAGCGAAGTAAACCACCGCACTGCAGTGTACAGCACAAAGGTCAAAAACAATCTAACCGAACATGTCCTAACCAACCCTTTCTTTTCACGTGGGGGAAATCATCCAAAGTTAACCGGCCCCCTTAGGGAGGGGGCGGGGTTATGTGGGATTTTTCCCGCTAAAACCTCCACGATGGCGAGCCCTTGGCATTTTGGTGCGCCCTGGACTTCGCGGCGACGCATTTGTCAGGGCGCCACAGCTACGCAACCGCAGTTCCCTCCCGGCGCGACGGGAAACCGCACCCGAGACGATCATGTGCATGCGCGCGAGACGCGTCGATTACAGGCAAACAGAACATGCATACCACCGCACCGCAACGCACGCATACCCTGCGGGCGCCGCGCGACCATCACGCGACGCCGCGCGCCCGGACCACGATCTCTCGAACAGACGGGCCCTCACACGCCAGCCCGTGGTCACACTGACCAAGGTTACAATCAGAGAGAGAGACGGTCTCCCCGGCCGTAGGTACATGGTCGCTCGCGAAGGCGGAGGACTAACGCGTTAACACATCCGGCAGTGCGAGCACCGACCACCAGCGCAGTGCTTGCAGCCTCCGCCGCCCGACGCGCGAGGAGCACACGCCACGCTTGCGGGCTCTCTCCACGGCTTACTTCTGTAACGTAACCGCCTCGCAGAAGGAGGCCACCGCACGCCACACATCTAAGCCCGCCGTCATCCGCGCCACGACGGCGGAGAGAGAAAGGAACCTACCAACCACGCGACAGAGTACCCGGCGCTCGCGAGCCCACGCCGGACATTCCTCCAGCGTGTGCTGCGCCGTGTCCCGCCCTTCCCCGCAGTGTTGACACCGTGTCACACGTTCCCGCCCGATACGGGATAGGTGCTCTCCGAAGCATCAGCGCCCGGTTAGCAACTGTGACAGGCGGAAAGTGTGCCGGCTGCCACTGCGAGCCCATGCATCCAGTACGGGGAGCACAATCTCGATCGCCCGGTGCCGTCGGCTGCCCAGCTTCCTCAGCCGAGCTCGCCAGGCGGCCATCATGGACAATCGGAACCTTCACCTCGTGCAGAGTATAGTAGAGCAATGTCGAGGGCAGAAATCCCCAGAATAGCAGCGTATGGCGCATAAGTCGAGGATGACCTAAACAAATCTGGCACAACATAACAAACTGAAATGCAGCATATCTCAACATAATGTACGGCGGCCGCTATGGATGTCCAGCTCAGAGACAAGCAGAGCATATTAGGAAACATTAGATAGAAGAGATCCACCGAATAGCTGTGTAGAGCACAAATGCCGAAGTAACCCTGACCTAACTTGGCCTAACCCAACCAGACCTAACGTATTATAACTCTAGATAACGTGTCGCGACCGCTATTGATGGGCCTCGTATTGCCAAGCAGCGCATATTAGAGCACATTAGAGCGCAGAAATCCAGCGAATAGAATTGAATAGCACAAAAGTCTAAGCTATTCTGACCTAACGTAACCAAACTTGTCATACGCAAACGTAGCCTAAGTAAGCCTAACGCGCCGTGGCCACTATTGTTGGCCTCCCCAGGGCCAGGCAGAAAATATTAGAGCGCAGTACAGCGCAGAAATCTGTGGGTAGCAGTTTATAGCACAGACGTTTAAACTAGCCTATCCTAACCTCACCAAATTTAACGTAACCATGCGCGGCATAGTTCAATGTAACGTGTTGAGGCCACTATTGCTGGCCTCACCAGTGCCAAGCAGAAAATACGAGAGCACAGCAGAGCGCAGAAGTCCACCGAATTTCGGTGTATAGCGGAAAAGTCAAACATATCCTGACATAACCGGACCATACCTTACCTATGGAAACGTAGTGCATTTAAACATAACGTAACGAGACCCATATTGCATGTCATCCCGAGAGATAGGCAGAAACCATTAGAGCACGTTAGAGCGCTGAAATCTACCGAATAGCAGTCAACAGCACAAAGGCCTTAGATGCCCTAACCTAACCTGGCTTAGCCTAACCTAACCGAACGTAGCATAACTCAACATGACGTGCCGCGAACACTACACCTGGCCTCCCATGAGCCAAGGAGAATGTAGAAGAGCGCAGTAGATCACAGGGACACGCCGAATAATAGTCTATAGCACGAAAGTCGTAGCAATCCGGACCAAACATAACATATCGTAACCTAATGGAACGTAGCCTAACTCAACTTAACGTGCCGCGCACACTATTGCTGGACTGTCCAGGGCCAAGCAGAATATAGCAGAACACAGTCGAGCCCAGACGTCATCAGAATAGCACCGTGTGGCACAGAAGTCGAGGATGCCCTATCCAAACCTGTCATAACATAACCTAATCGAACGCAGCATAACTCAACATAATGAGCGGCGGCCGCTATTGATGCCCTGCGTAGAGACAGGCAGATCACATTAGCATACATTAGATCGCAGAGATCCTACGTATAGCCGTTTAGAGCACAAAAGCCAAAGATATCCTAACCTAACCAGACCAAACCAAACTTTCCCAAGCGTAGTCTAACTCAAGATACCTTGCCGCGAACGCTATTGATGGCCTTCGCATAGCCAGGCAGAGGATACTAGATTGCAGTAGAGCGCAGGGCTTGGTCGATAGCAGTATGTAGCACAGATATCTACAATGTCCTGTATTATCCTCGCCAAACGAAGTAAAACCAGACATGGCATAGCTCAATATAACGTGCCGAGACCTCTGTTGCTAGCCTCCAAACAGCCAAGCAGAATATGCTAGAGCGCAGCAGAGCGTGGAAATTCATCGCATTGCGGTGCACAGCACATAAGTCAGACATATCCTAACACAATCTGACCTTATATTACCTACCCAAACGTAGTCCATCTAACCATAATGCGACGAGACCAATACTGCTGGCATCCACAATGACCGGCAGAGCACACTAGAGCACATTAGAGCGCAGAAATCCACCGAATAGCAGTGAATAGCACGGTAGTCAAAGTAGCCTATCCCAAGCTAGCCAAACCTAACACAGCCGAACGTAGCCTAACTCAACCGAACATGAAGAGAGCGCCATTGCGAGCCACCACTGGGCCAAGCAGAGTGCAGTAGAGCGAACGAGGTCACAGAAACTAAAGGGAAAGCAGTGCAAGGCACAAAAGTCAAAGTAGCCTCTCCCAACCTAGCCAATCTTAACATATCCGAACGTAACTTAACTTAAACGGACATGGCGAGGCATCTATTGCTTACCTCCAGAGATGCAAGTAAGAGTTGCAAGATAATGTTATGTAACGAAACGTACCCTATTTCAACCTAATGCGCCGAGACCACAATTACTCGCTTCCCCATAACCAAACAGAACATTCAAGAGCACAGTAGTTCTCAGGACTCCTCGGCGTTGCAGTGCAGAGCACAAGAGTCGAAGATAGCCTAACATAACCCGAACTAGCCTAACCAAACCAAACGTAGGGTAACTCATGAGAGCGTGCCGCGACCACCGCAGCCGGAATCCGCATAGCCAAGCTGAGTAGAATAGAGCATAGCAGATGACAGAACCTGCCGGATAATAGAGTATAGCACGAAGGTCGAAGGCACCATGGCCAAACATAAACTAACATAACATAATTAAACGTAGCCTAACTCTGCATAAAGTGACGCGTCTATTGCTGTCCTCCCCAGGGCCCAACAGAATATAATAGAGCAGAGTCGAGTGAAAAAATCCTCCGAGTAGCAGAGTTTAGCGCGAAAGTCAAAGGCAACCAGACCGTGCTTGGCATAACCGAACCAAACCAAACGTTACCTACCTCAAACCAACGTGTCGAGACCAATATTGCTGACGGCTCCTGAGTCAAGCAGAACATACAGGAGCACAATGGTGCGCAGAATTCCACAGAATAACAGTGTATAGCACAAAATCCAAAGCCATACTCTCCTAATATATACAAACGTGACATAACCGTACATAGCACAACTCAACAGAACGTACCCCGAACACTGTTGCTGGCCTCCACTGGTCCAAGCAGAGTGTAGCCGAACACAGTAGTTCACAGAAGTCCAACAGTGTATAGTACGAAAGTCATACCTATCCTAACCTAAATTACCTAACCTTAACTACCCGAACGTAAACTAACACAACCTGACATGCCACGACCATCATTGCTGGCATCCTCAGAGCCAGGCAGAGCAAATAACAGCAGCGTAGAGCGCAGAAATCCACCGAATATCAGTATACAGCACAAAAGTGAAAGCTATCATATCCCAAAATATACAAACATAATAAAACGAAACGCAGCATAACTGAACCTAACGTGCAGAAACCAATATCGTCTGCCTCTCCAGAGCCAAACAGATTGCACTAGGGCACAGTAGACCGCAAAAGTAGGATAGGGTATCTTAGTCCTTTGTGCTATACACAGCTGTGCGGCGTATTTCTGCGCTCTACGTTGCTCTACTATACTCTGCCTTACCCCGGGAGACCAGAAATATTGACCGCAGCACGTTAGGTTTGGTTAGAATACGATCGGATGTGTTAGGTTACGCTGCGATAGGTTCGGATAGCTTTGACTTTTGTTCTACACAATGCTATTGTATGGACCTCTGCGCTCTACTTTGCGCTACCACAATCTGCATGTGTCTGGAGGCGCCAGGAATAGTGGCCGCGGCACGTTAGTTTGAGTTATGTTCAGTTTGTTTGGGCAAGGTTTGGATATGTTTGGTTTGGACAGCTTTGACTCGTGCGCTGTACACTGTCACTCGATTGATTTCAACGATCTACATTGCCCTGCTATACTCTGCTTGGCTCTCGTGCGGCCAGGAACAGTGGTCGTGGCACATTAGGTTGAGTTAAGTTACGTTCGGTTATGACATGTTAGTCTGTGTTTGGTTTGGATAGGTTTGACTTTCGTGGAATACGCGGCTATTCGGTATACTTCAAAGCTCTACTGTGCTATAGTATGCTCTGCTTGGCTACCAGGAAGCCAGGAATAGTGGTCTCGACACGTTAACTTGAGATAGGATACGTTTGGTTAGGTTACGTTTGCTCGGGTTTGGTTTGGACAGCTTCGACTGTTCTGCTATACACTGCGCTCCTATGGATTTCTGCGCTCTACTCTCCTCCATTGTGCTCAGCTTGACTCTGTGGAGGCCAGCAATACTCGTCGTGGCACGTTAGGTTGTGATTGGTTACGTTTGGTTAGGTTAGCTTTGGTTGGGTTAAGTTAGGAAAGCTTTGAATTTTGTGCTGTACACTGCTATCTGGAGGCTCTCTGCGCTCTGCTGTGTTCCAGCATATTCTGCTTGGCTCTTTGGGTGGCCAGTAATAGTGGCCTCGGCACGGTGGGTTGAGCTATGTCACGTTCGGTCAGGTTAGGTTTGCTTGTGTTTGGTAAGGATAGCTTTGACTTTTCTGCTATGCACTGACGTTAGGTTGACTTCTGCGCTCTACTGTGCTCTAATATGCTATGCTAGGCCCTGCGGATGCCAGCAATGGTAGTCTCGGCATGTTAGGTTGAGTTCTGCCACGTTTGGTTGGGTAATGTTTGCTTGGGCTAGGCCTTGATAGCTCTGACTACTTGGTATATACTGTTGTTCGGTGGATTTCTCCGCTCTACCTTCCTCTAGTATGCTCCGCTTCGCTCTGTGGAGGACAGTAATTGTGGCCGCGGCTCGATACGTTGTGTTAGTCCTAGTTCGGTTAGGTTATATTTGTCTGGGTTTGGTTTGGATACCTCTCACTTCGAGGCGAACACTGCTGTTCTCTGGACTCCTGCGCTCTACTGTGCCCTCCTATATGCTGCTTGGCCTTGTGGAGTCCATCAATAGTGGCCGCGGCATGTTAGGCTGAGTTAGGTTACGTTTGGTTAAGTTACGTTAGCTTCGCTTAGGTTTGGATAGCCCAATGTCTTCTGCTGTATTCAGCGATTCTATGGATTTCTGCGCCCTAGTCTCCTCTATTGTGTTCTGCTGGGCACTGTGCATGTCAGCAGCACTGGTCGCGGCACGTTAGGTTGAGTCAGATTAAGATTGGTTTTTTTATGTCAGGTAAAGTTTGGTTAGGATGTCTTTGACTTTTTTGGTCAACTTTGCTATTCTATGGACTTCCGCGCTCTGCTGTGCTCTATCATATTCAGCTTGTCCCAGGGTACGCAAGAAATAGCGGCTGCGGCTTGTTAGGATGTGTTTTGTTAGGTTAGGCTGTGTTACGTTAGGTCTGGCTTGGCCCGGCTGTCCTTGACTTTCGTGATGTAGACTGCAATGCGGTGATCCTCTGCTACCTACGTTGCTTTAGTATGCTCTGCTTGGCTCTTAGGAAGTCAGCAATAGTGGTCGTGGCTCGATAGGTTGTGTCATGTTACGTTTGATTTCAGTAGGTTTGGTTAGGTTAGGTTAGGATGGCTATGACATTTGTTCTCCTTACTGACGTCCGGTGGATTTCAGCGCTCTACTGTGCTCTAATATGCATTGCTTTGCTCTGGTCCTTAGTTAGTCCACGCTTGGTATGGCTATGGTAGGACATGTTGCGTATGGTTATATTCGTCTCTTGTACTATAAGCTGCAATTTGGTGGCATTCTGCTCTCTGCTGAGCTCTAGTACATTCTGCTTGGATCTAGCTAGGACAGCAGTAGTTTTGTCGGCACGTTAGGTTTGGTTAGGTTACGTTTGTCAGCATTCCGTTTGGATAGGTAAGTAGTGGATAGCTTTGACCTTTACGCTTTACACTGCTGTTCGGTGGATTTCTACGCTCTACATAGCGCTATTATATTCTGCTTGGACCTGCGGCATCCAGCAATAGTGGCCGTGGAAGGTTAGGTTGTGTTATGTTACGCTTGGTTAGGTTAGGTTAACATTGGTTAGGCCTGAATAGGCTTGAATTTTCTGCTACACACTGCGACGTTATGTATTTCTGCGCCCTACTCTCCACTAATGATTCCTGCTTTTGTGTTGGGAGTCATGAATTAGTGGTCGCGGCACTTTAGGTTTAGTTACGTTACGTTAGGTCAGGTTTGGTCTGTCAGGGTTAGACTATGATATCTTTGACCCTTGTGATGTGCACGACAATGAGGTGGTTATCGGCACCCTACTGTACCCTAATACCTTCTGCTTAGCTCTTGGGGGCCAGAAATAGTGGTATCGACACGTTGGGTTGTGCTAGGTTACGATCGGTTATGCTAGGTTAACATGGGCTTGGCTGGGATGGCTTTAACGTCAGTGCTATGCACTGCTATTCGGAGGACTCCTGCGCTCTACCTTTTTCTACTATTCACTGCTCGACCATTGGGAGGACAGCATTAGTGTTCTGGGACGTTGGTTTTTGTTATGTTACGTCTGGGTTCGTTACGTTTCGTCAGGTTAGGGCCGGATAGCGTTGACTTTTGTGCGCTACACTGCTTTCCGGTGTATTTCTCGGCTCTAGTGTCCTCTAGTATGCTCCGTTTAGCTCTGGGGATTTAATCAATAGTGGTCTCTGCACGTTATGTTGAGTTAGACTACGTTTGGTTTGGTCCGCTTTGGTCAGGTTCGGTAAGGATATCTTCCACTTTTGTGCAGTACACTGCAATGCGGGGGACTTCTGCGCTCTACTGTGCCACAGTATGTTCTGCTTGCCTCCGGTGTGGCCCGTAGTTGTGGTCTAGGCACGTTTGATTGGGAGTGGCTACGTTTGGCAACGTTAGGTTAGCTTTGGATAGGTTAGGGCAGCTTGGACTTCTGTCCAATACGCTGCGCGCTTATGGATTTCTGCCACCTACTCTTCTCCATGATGCTCCGCTTGGCACTGTGGAGTCCAGCAATACTAGTTGCGGCACGTTAGGCTGGGATAGATATCGCTGGGTTAGGTTAGGTTCGCTTGGGCTAAGACTTTTTTGCTTTACTCTGCTATGCTTTGGGCTTCAGCGCTGTACTACCCTCTGTCATATTCTGCTTGCCCTTGTGGACGCGAGGAATAGTGGTCGCGTCACGATATGTTAGGATATGCTATGTCGGGTTTGGCCATGTTATCTCTGTCTTCTGTGATATAGACTGGAATGCGCTGGACTTCTGCGCTCTAATGTGCTCCTGCACATTCTGCTTGGCTCCGGGAGGCCAGCAACAGTGGTCTCGGCACGTTGGATTGAGTTATGTTACCATTCGCAACGTTAGGTTGGGAAGGTTCGGACAGGATTTCTTTGTCTTTTGTACTGTGCACTGCCATTCGGTGGACTTGTGCCCTCCACATTGCTATACTGTAGTCTGCTCGATCCCGCGGCGGCCAGTAATAGTTATCCCGGCAAGTCAGTTTGAGTTAAGCGACGTCCCGTTACGTTAGGTTGGGAAGGTTTGGTCAGGATTTCTTTGTCTTTTGTGCTATACACTGCTGTTCAGTGGATTCCTGCGCTATACATTGCTTTACTCTACACTGCTGGAACGTGGGGGAGGCGTGCAAATGTGGTCGTGGCGCGATAAGTTGAGTTAGGCTACGTTTGGTTGTGTTACAAGTGTTTGGGTTACGTCTGGATTGCTTCGACTTTTCTGCCGTACTCTGCCTTTCCATTGCTTTCTGCGCTCTACTCTCCTCCAATGTGTTCTGCCTGACTCCATGGAGGCCAGCAATTGTGCTCGTGGCACGATGGGTTGTGTTAGGTGTCGTTTGGCTAGGTTAGGTTAGGTTAGGTTTGGTTAGGATGGCTTTGACTTTTGTGCTGTACACTCCTGTGCGGTGGACTTCTGCGGCCTACTAGGTTCTACCATATTCTGTCTGCCATCGTGGAGGACAGCAGTTCTGGCCTCGGCACGATATGTTGCGGTAAGCTGCGTTTAGGTATGTTAGGTGAGCCTTGGTTAAGTTAGGGTAGCTTCGTCTTTTCTGCAATACACTGCGTTCCTTTGGATTTCTGCGCTATACTCTGCTCTATCATATTCAGATTGTCCCTGGGAACGCCAGGTATAGTGGTTGCTTCGCGTTAGGTTCAGTTAGGTAACGCTAGGTTTTGTCAGGTTAGGTTAGGTTTGGCAAGGATATCTGTGGCTTCTTTTATATAGACTGCTGTGCGGTGCATTTCTGCGATCTACTGTGCTCTAGTATACTCTACTTGGCTCATTGGGGGCCAGCAATGGAGGTCTCTGCAGTTTAGACTGAGTTTGGCCAGGTTTGGTTAGATTAGGAGGAGATAGCTAAGCCATTTGTGCTATACACTGCTACTCGGTTCATTCATTCGTCCAACATTTCTCTACTACACTCTGCACATCTTGGGGATGCCAGCGATGGTGCTCGTTGCATGATAGGTTGTGTTATGTTACGTCCGGTTGGGTTACGTTGGGTTATATTTGGAGAGAATGGCTTTGACTTTTGCGACGTTCACTTCTATTCGGTGGACTTCTGCGCTCTGCTGTGCTCTGGTACATTCTGCCTACATTTATGGAGGTCAGAAATTGTGGTCGTAACATGTTAGGTTGAGATATGCTACGTTTGGGTGTCTTACTCTTGGCTTGGTTATGATATGCTACTTTGACTTTTGCGGTATTCACTACTGTTCGGTGGATTTCTGCACTGTAGTGTGCTCTAATATGCTATGCTTGGCTCTGGGGAAGCCAGCAGTATTGGTCTCGTCACTATAGCATGAGTTATGCTACGTTCGGTTGTGATACGTTTGGTGAGGTTGAGATAGGATATTTCAGACTTTTGTGCTACACACTGCAATCCCTGATTTCAGCGCCCTACTGTGTCCTAGTATTTTCTGCTTGGCTCGGAGTAGCCTGCAATAGTGGTCTCGGCAGGTCAGATTGAGATATTTTACGATTCGTTAGGTTGGGTATGGAACGTTTGGTCATAATTTCTTGGCTTTTACGCTATACACAGGTTTTGGTTGGATTCCTGCGCTCTACATTTCTCTACTATTCTCTGGTCGACTTTTGAGAGGCTAGCAATGGTGGTCGCGGCACGTTGGGTTCACTTATATTACGTTTGGTTGGGTTACATTAATTCAAGTATGATAAGAATTGTTTTGACTTTTGAGATACACAGCAATGCGGTCGATTTCAACCATCTACTGTGCTCTAATATGCTCTGCGTGGCTATGGGGTGGCCAGCAATAGTAGTCTCGGCGCGTTATGTTTAGTTATGCTTCGTTCGGTTGCCTCGTCTGGCTATATAAGGATAACAAGCTTTGACTTTTGTGCTATGCAGTGCTATACGGTGAGTTTCTGCTCACTACTGTGCTGTAACATAATCTTCTCGGATCTGCGGAGGCCTTCAATTGCGGTCTCGGCGCGTTCGTTTGAGCCATGCTACGTTGGTTGCGTTATGTTTGTTTGGGTTAGGTTTGGATAGACTTGACTAACGCTGTGTGTACTGTTTTTGGTGGATTTCAGCGATCTATGGCGTGCTAGCATATCCTGCTAGACTATGTGGAGTCCAGAAATAGCGGTAGTGGCACGACAGGTTGTGTTAGGCTACTTCTGTCTAGGTTAGTCTTGGGTCACGTTTGGTTTGGACGGCATTGACTTTTGTGTCGTACACAGCTATTCGGTGGATTTCTGCAATCGAAAGTGTTCCAACATTTTCTGCTTGGCACCGGGAATGCCTGCGGTTGCGGCACAATGTGTTATGTTAGGTTAGGTTACGTTTGGCCAGGTATCACTGTCTTTTGCGATATAGACGCAATGCGGTGGATTCCTGCGCTCTACTGTACTCCAGTATATTCTGCATGGCACTGCGTAGGCGGGAAGCAGTGGCATTGGCACGTTAGGCTGAATTAGGCTAAGTCCGGATATGTCACGTATCGTTAGGTTAGGAGAAGATAGTTTTGACTTCGCGGTGTACACCGCTTTCGCTTGGTTTCTGCTCTCCACTGTGCTCTACTGTATTCTGGTTGTATCTCGGGGTCGCAGCAATAGTGGTTGCGGCAAGTTATGCTGAGCTAGGCTACGTATGGCTAGGTAACAGAAGCCTCGGTTAGGTTCGGATGGTTCTGACTATTGTGCTTCACACAATTTTGCGACGGATTTCAGTGATCTGCAGTGCTCTATTGTATCCTGCTTGGCTCTGTGTAGTCCATCAGTTGTGGTCGCGGAACGCTATGATACTTATGCTACGTTTGGGTTGGTTTGATTGTGTCAGCTTAGGTTTGGTTATCTTCGACTTTTGTGATGTGCTCTGCAATGCGGTGGATTTCTGCGCACTACTGTGCTCTAGTACACTCTGCTTGACCCTGGAGTGACAAGCAATATTTGTCTCGCCATCTTTGTTTGAGTTAGGTTTCGTTTGGGTTTGTTATATTTGGCTAGGTTAGGACAGGCTACCCTGCCTTTTAATCTTTACACTGCTGTTACGTGGATCCCTGTGATCTACAGGACTCTACTGCATTCTGCTTGGTTCTGGGGAGGCCAGGAGCAGTGGTCGCGGCACGTCATGTGGAGCCACGGTACGCTTGTTTAGGTTAGGTAAGGCCAGGTTTGGTCAGGGTGTCTTGGGCCTTTGTGCTATTCATTGCGATGAGGTGGACTTCTGCCGTCTACTGTGCCCTATTACATTCTGCTCTGCTGTTTAGGTTATATTTGTTTGGGTTAGGTTCGGATGGCATTAACTTTTCTTCTGTACACTGAGATTCAATGGATTTCTGCACCCTACTCTCCTCTAGTATGCTCTGTTTGGCTCGGAGGAGGGCCGCAATGGATGCCTCGTCACTTCAAGAGGAGTTAGGCTACGAGTGGTTAGGTTACGTTAGTTTGGGCTAGGTTTGTATAGCATTGCCTGTCGTGGTGTAAACTGTTATTCGGTGGATCTCTGCGCTCCGCTGCGCTCTAGTATGTCCTGCTTGGCTGGGGGGCAGCAATAGTGGCCGTGGAACGTCTTGTTGTGTTAGGTTACGGTTGGTTTGGACTGGGTAGGTTATGTCTGCATAGGACGGCCTTGACATTTTTACTATACATTTCTATTCGGTGTCTTTCAGCGCTCCACTGTGCTCTTGTTTAATCTGTTTGGCTACAGGGATGCCGGCAGTAGTTGTCGCGGCACGTTAGGCTGTGTTATATTACGTTCCGTTACGTTAGGAATGGTTAAGCTCAGTCAGGTTAACATAGAATTTCGTGCTATACACGACTATTCGGAGAACTCCTGCGCTGTACTGTGCTCTACTATATTAAGTCTTAGCCCCGGAAATGCCGGCAATATTGGCCTCGGCACATAGGGTGGTGTTAGGTTACGTTTTGCTAGCTCAGGTTGGGTTAATTTCGGTAAGGGTATATTTCACTTTCTTTTGACACGCTGTTGTACGGTGCACTTCTGTGCCCGACTGCGTTCTACTACATTCTGTGTGTACCTGGGGATGCCAGAAATAGTGGTCGGGGCACGCTAGGTTGAGTCATGTTACGACTGCTTACGTAATGTTAGGATATATTTGGTTAGGGCAGCTTCGACTTTCGTGCAATATACTGTTGTGCGGTGAATTTCTGTGAGTTACTGAGCTCTAGTACATTCTGCTTGGTACTGGGGCGGCCAGGAGCAGTTGTCGCGGCAAGTTATTTTGAGCTGTGCTACGATATGTTAGGTTAGGTTAGGTCAGGTTTGGTTATGATATCTACGGCTGTTGTGCCATTGACTGCAATGCGGTGGATTCCTGCGCACTACTGTGCTATAGTACATTCTGCTTGTATCTGTAGGGGCCAGCAATAGTGGTCTCGCCATGTTAGGGATAATTGGGTTACGCTTGGATATGTTACGTTTTATGAGGCTAGGATAGGAGAGTTTATCATTTGTTCTCTACACTGCTATGCGTTGACAACTGCGCTCCACTGTGTTCCAATATCTTCTGCTTGGCTCTGGCGGGGCCAACAATAGTGGTGTCGGCACGTTAGTTTGTGCTATATTACGTTTGGTTGGGTTAGGTTATGTCCACCTCGGTCTGGTAATCTCTGCCTTTCGTGCTATACCCTGCTGTCAGGTGGATTTCTGTGACACACTCTGCTCTACTACATTATACTTGGCACTTGGGTGGCCAGGAGTAGTGGTCTCGGCATGTTAGACTGAGCTATGTTACGTTTCGTTAGGTTAGGGTTGGAAGGTGCGGCCAAGATTTCTTAGACTTTTGCGCTATACACTGCTATTTGGTGGATTTGTGCGCCCTGCATTGCTCTACTATACTCTGCTCGACTCTGGCGATGCGAGCAATAGAGGTCGTGGTACGTCAGTTTGTGTTAAGCTACGTTTGGTTAGGTAAGGGTAGGCTAAGTTTGGTTCGGATAGCTATGACTTACGTACTATACACTGTTATTTGGTGGATTTCTGTGTCCTACTGAGCTCTGCTACATTCTGCTTGGATCAGGGTAGGCCAGGAGCAGTGGCCGCGGCAAGTTATGTTGAGCTATGCTACGTTCGGTGAAGTTAGGTTAGGCCTGTATGGGTTAAGATATCTTCAAGTTTTGTGCTATACACTACATTTCAGTGGATTCCTATGCTCCACGTTGCTCTGTTATACTCGGCTCTACTCCGGGGTGGGGAGCAACTGTGGCCGTGGCACGTTAGGTTGTGTCTTGTTACGAATGGATGCGTTATGTTAGGCTTCTTTGGTTAGGATAGCTTTGACTTTCGTCCTTTACGCTGCTGCTCATTGAATTCCCGCGATCGACTCGTTCGACTACATTCTGCTTGGCTCTGTAGAGGCCTGGTCCTGTGGTCGCTGCGTGCTTCGTTGGGCTATGCTACGCTTGGTTGTGTTAGGTTAGGTCACGTTAGGTTAGGGTATATTCGACTTGTCTGTTGTTCACTGCAATGCGGTGGATCTCTGGGCCATACTGTGCACTGATACATTCTTGCTGTCTCTGTGGATGCAAGCAATGGTGGTCTCGGCACGTTAGGTTGAGTTATGCTACGTTCGTATGTGTTACGCCTGGTTAGGTTAGGATATGCTACTTCGTCTTTTGTGCTGTACACCGCTATTTAGTGGACATCTGCATTCTAATGCGCTCTTATATGCTATGCATGGCGCTGGTTAGATAACGATTGGTTTTGTCACGTTTTGCTATTGTATTAGAGGATAACTTTGACTTTTATGCTATACACCACTATTCGTTGCGCATCTTTGCTCTATGTTGCTCTAACATGCTCTACTTGCCTCTAGAGAGGCCTGCAGTGCTATTCTCGGCAAGTTAGGCTATGTTAGGTTGGGTCCGTTTATATTACGTTAGGATATGTTAGGAATGGATATCTTTGACTTATGTGCCATACGCTGTTATTCGGTGGATCTTTACTTTCTACATTGCTCTTCTGTACTCTGCTAGACTCTGGGGAGGCCAGTAATAGTGATCGCGGCTCGTCTGGTTCAGTTACGTTATGTTTTGTTATGTTACGATTGGTCAGGTTTGAAGAGTATAACACTGACTGTACGCTATACTCTGCTAATCGGTAGATTCCTTGCCTATGCATTACTCGAATATGCCCTGCTTTGGTCTGAGAGTGACAGAAACAATGGTCGCCACACGTAAGTATGTGTTAGACAACGTTGGCTTCGGTTAGGTTGTGTTAGGTTACGTTATGGTTTCCTAGACTTTTGTGCCCAACACAGCTATTTTGTGGACTTCTGGGCTCTACTGCATTCTACTACACCCCGCTCGACCCTGGGGATGGCAGTGATAGTGGTCTCGGCAAACTAAGTTGAGATATGCTACGTTTGGGAATGTTACGTTTGGTTGTGTTTGGATATGGCAGCTTTGACTTTTGTGCTATACACTGCGATTCGGTGGATTACTACTCTTTTCTGTGCTCTAATTCGCTCTGCTTGGCCCTAAGGAGGCCAGCAATAGTGGTCTCAACGCGTTTGGCTGGTTCAGGCTACATTTGGTTGGGTTATGCTAGTTTGGATCAGGCTTGCATAGTTTCGACTTCCGTGGTCTACACCGTTATTCGGTGGATTTCTGTGCTCTAGTGTCCTCTGGTATGTGCTACTTGTAACTTGGGATGCCAGAAATAGTGGTCTCGGCACGTTAGGCTTAGTTACGTTACATTTGGTTATGTTACCTTTGTTCCGGCTAGGTATGGATTGCTTTAACTTTCTCTGCATAGACCGCTATTCGGCGAATTCCTGCAGACTACTGCGCTATACTATACTTTGCTCAACTCTGGGAAGGCCAACAATAGTGGTCGCTGCAAGTTAGGTCGAGTTTTGTTACGTTTGAGTATGTAACGACTGGATACGTTAGGAGTGGGTAGCTTCGACTTTTGCGCTGTACACTGCTATTCGGTGTACTTCGGCGCTACACTGTGGTCTGATATGTTCAGCTTGGCCCAGGAAAAGGCAGCAATTGTTATCTTGACTCATTACGCTGAAATAAGCAACGTTTGGTTGGGTTAGGTTAGGCCAGGCTACGTTAGGATACCTTTGACCATTGTGTTGTACACTGAAACGCCGCGGATGTCTGTGATCTACTGTGATGTAGTATACTCTACTTGGCAGCGGGGTAGACAGCATTTGTGCTGTGGGGCGGTTAAGTCGGGTAAGGTTACGTTTGGCTATGCCACGTTTGGTTACATTTGGTCAGGACATCTTACACTTGTGTGCTGTACACTGCCTTTTGGTGGATTTCTGCGCTGTGCCGTGCTCTAGCACATTCTGCCTGGCAGAGAGTAGGCCAGCAATAGTGGTCTGGGCACGTTAGGTTTGTTTATGTTGCGCTTGGTTATGCTACGTTTGGTTATGTTATGATAGGATAACCATGATTTTTGTGCCATACACTGCTATTCGGTGGATTTCCGCGCTCCACACTTCTCTAGTATGCTCTGCTCGACTCTGATGTGGCCAGCAATAGGCGTCACGACACGATACGTTAAGTTAGGTTACGTTTGGATAGGCTAGTTTGGGGTTAGTTTCAGATATGGTGGCTTTGACTTTTGTGCTAAACAGTGCTATTCGGCGGCTCTCTGCGTCCTACTGTGCTCAAGAATATTCTGCTTGGCTCTGGGCATCCCAGTTACAGTGGCCTCGGGTTTGTTTGGATTTATGGAGTTTTGTTTGGAGTTACGTTTGGATTTATTACGTTTGGCTAGGGTAGGAGAGGATAACTTTGACTTTTGTGCTATATACTGCTCTTCGTTGTATTTCTGGTACATGCTGCCCTCTAATATGCTCTGCTTGCCACCGGGGAGGCCAGCAATTGTGGTACAGGGCGGTTCGTTGAAGTTAGGATACGTTTCGTTATGCCATGTTTGGCTAGGCAAGACCAGGTCACTTAAGAATCTTATGCTATACACAGTGTTTCGGCGGATATGTGCACTCTATTGTGATATAATATGCTCCGCTTTGCTCTGGAGAGACTAGAAATAGCGGCCGCGTCTCGTCAGGTAGAGCTAGCTTACGTATGGTTAGGTTAGGTGTGTTTGGGTCAGGTCAGGGTATCTTTGACTTTTGTGCTTTACACTGCAACGCGGCGGATTTCTGTAATCTGCTGCGCTCTAGTATGTTCTTCTTTGCTCTGGGTAGGTCAGCAATAGTGGCATAGGCACGCTAGGTTATGTTTGGTTACGTTTGGTTAGGTTAGGTTAGGTTAGACTTTGTTATGATGGATTAGACATTTGCGCTATACACTGCTATTCGGTAAATCTCTGCGTTCTACTGTACTTTAATATGATCAGATTGGCCGTGGAGAGGCCAGTAATAGTGGCCTCGGCTCGCCAGGTTGGGGACGGTTACGCTTGGCTTGGACAGGTTAGGATATATTCGGTTCGAATGCCTTTCACTTTTGTGCCATGCAACGCAGTTCGGCCGATATCTACGCCCTGCGATGCTCTATTGGCATCCGCGTGTCTCAGGGGAGGCCAGAAATGGTGGTCGTCGCGCGCTTGGTTGCATTATGTTGCGTTTGTTAAGGTAAGGTGAGGTTATGTTTGTCTATGTTTGCTTTGACCTTTTTCTGTACACTGCTATTCTCTGGCTTTCTGCGTTCTACGGTGCACTAGTATATACTCCTTGTCTCTGGGGTGGCCAGCAATAATGGTCTCGGCAAGTTAGTTTACGTTATGATACGTTTGCGTATATTACGTTTGGATAGGTTAGGAGAGCGTTGAGTCGACTTTTGTGCTATTCACAGCTATTCGGTGGCCTTGTACGCCCTATATAGCTCTAATTTAGCCCGCTCTGCTCAGGGGAGACCACCAATAGTGTTCGTGGCACGATATGCTTGGTTTGGTTACGTTTGGTTAGTATGGCTTTGACACATCTGTAATACACTGCTATTTATCCGACTTCTTCGATCTGCTGTGAAGGAATATGTTCTGCTTGGCTCTGGGGAGGCCGGCAATAGTAGTCTGGGCGCGTTATTCTCAGTTAGGCTACGTTTGCTTATGTTACGTCTCATTAGGATAGGCCGGGAAGGATTTGATTTTCCTGTTATACACCGCAATTTCGTGGATTTCGGCGCTCTGCTGCGACGCAATGTGTTCTGCTTGGCCCTAGGGAGGACAGAAATTCTAGCCCCGGCACCTTAAGTTGAATTAGGCTACGTTCAGCTAGGTTAGGTTGGGACATGTTGGGAAAGGATATCTTCCACTTTCGTGCTATGCACTGCAATGCGGTAGATTACTACGCTCTGCAGTGCCCTAGTATATTCTGCTTGGCTATGTGGAGGTCAGTAACAGTGCCATCGGCAAGTTGGGATGAGTTACGTTGCGTTCGGTTATGCTACGTTTAGTTAGGTTAGAATAGGATAGCTTAGACTTTTTTGACATACACTGCTCTCAGGAGGATTTCAGCCGCCTACAGCGCCCTGGTATGTTCAGCCTACCACTGGGAAGGCCAGCAATAGTGGTCTTGGCACGTTAGGTTAAGATATGTTACGTTGTTTATATCACGTTTGCTTAGGTTAGGACAAGGTAGCAGTGACTTTTGTGCCCTACACTGCGATTCTGTGGATAGCTGCGCCCTACAAACCTATAATATACTCTGCTTGGCTCTGGGGATGCCAGCAATCGTGGTAGCGGCGCGTTAGTTTGCGCTAGGTTACGTTTCGTCATATTACGACTGGCTATGCTAGTAGGTGATGGCTACGACTTTTGCGCCATATATTGCTATTGGGCGCGTTTCATCGCTCTACACTGCTCCAGTACGCTCATCCTAGCACTGGGATACCAGCAATGGTGGTCTCGACACGTTATGTTTAGTTAGGTTACCCTCGGCTGGGTAAGGTTAGGCTAAGTTTGGCTAGGGTAGCTCCTATCTTTGTGCTAAGCACTTGCAATTCGGTGGGTTTCCGCGCCCAACTGTGCTCTAGTATGTTCTGCTTGTCTCGGGGGGGGGGCAACAGTAGCGGTCTCGGCACGTTAGGTTGAGTCAAATTACGCTTGGTTATGTTACGTTTGGTTAGGATAGTATGGGATAGATTAGACTTTCATGCTATACACTGCCATTCGGTGTACTTCTGCGCTCTACGCTCTTCTAGTGCGTTCTGTTTGGCGATGTGGAAGCCATCAATAGTGGACTCAGCACGTTAGGTTTGGATAGTCCACTCTCGGTTAGGGTGGGATGGGTCTGGGTAGGTTAGGATGTCACTGACTTATGTGCTATACAGGTCTACATGGAGGCTTTCTGCGCTCTACTGTGCACCAATATATTCTGCTCGTCTATGTGGAGGACAGCAATACTGGCCTCGGCACGTAAGGTCAGGTTATGTTACGTTTGCTTACATTTCGTTTGTATGGGTTAGGATAGGGAAGAGTTGACTCTTGTGCTGTACACAGTTATTCGGTGGATTTGTGCGCTCTTCATAGCACTAATATGCCCTGCTTGGCTCAGGGAGACTAGCAATTGCGGTCGTTGCACCATATGCCTAGTTAGGTTACGTTTGGTCAGGATGGCTTTGACTTTTGTGCGATACACTGCTATTCGATGGATTTCTGCTCTCTACTATGCTCTAATATGCATTGCTTGGATCTGGGGAGGCCGGGAATTCTGGCCTCGGCACGTTAAGTTGAGGTATGCTACGTTTGGCTTTGCTAGTTTATGTCAGCGTAGCTTAGGATACCTTCGTCTTTTGCGCTATACACTGTAATGAGGCGGAATTCTGCGCTATACTGTGTTCTAGCATATTCCGCTTGGCACTGTGGCTGTGAGCAACTGTGTTCTCCTCAAGTTAAGTCGCGTAAGGCTACGTTCGGTTGTGTTACGTTTGGGTATATTGGGACATGGTATCTATGAATCTTGTGCTATACAGTTCTATTCAGTGGATAACAGCGCTTTACTGTACTCTGATATATACTCTTTAGCTATGGGGCGGCCAGCAATAGATGTCCCGGCACGTTAGATTGAGTTACGCTGCGTTTGGTTATGTGACGTTTGGTTAGGTTAGGATACTGGAGCATAGACTTATGTGCAGTAAATTGTCACTCGGTGGATTTCTGCGCTCCACATTGCTCTAATATACTCTGTTCGTTTCTCGGGAGGCCAGAAATTATGGTCGTGGCACGTTCGGTCGAGATACGTTACGTTTGTTCAGGTCAGGTCAGTGTATGTTTGTTTAGTGTAGATTAGACTTTCGTGCTATACACTGACATGCGGTGGATTTCTGCGCTCCACTTCCCTCTATTATGTTTTGCTTGGCTCTGTGGGAGCCAGGAATAGTGGTCGCGGTGCGATAGTTTGTGCTATGTCGCGCATTGTAAGGTTAGGCTTGGTTAGGCTTGGTTATGAAGGCATTGACTTTTGTGCTATACAATACATTTCGGTCAATTTCTGTGTTCTACATTGCCCTCCTACACCCTGCTCGGCTTTGGGGTGGCTAACAATAGTGTTCGCTGCACGTTGGGCTTAGTTAGTTTACGTTCGGTATATTACGAATGCTTAGGTTAGGAGAGGGTAGCTTTGACTTTTGTGATATACAATGCCAACCGGTGGATTTCTGCGCCCTCATGTGCTGTAGTATATTCTTGTTGGCTCTGTGGAAGTCAGCAATAGTGGTCTAGGCACTTTCGGTTGGGATAGGTTACGTTTGATAATGTTATGTTTGGTTAGGTTAGTATAGGATGGCTTTGACTTTTGTGATCTATACATCTATTCGGTAGTCTTCTGCGCTCTACTGTGCACTAGTATGCTCTGCTTGGCTCCGTGGATGCCAGTAATAGTGGTCTCGGCACATATGGTAGAGATCGGATACGTTTGTCTTTGCTACATTGGCTTTGGTTCAGTTCGTGTAATTTCGACTTTTCTGCTGTAGACTGCGTTTCTATTAATTTCTGCTCTCTCCTCTCCTCTAATATGTTCAGATTGACCGTGTGGATGACAACAATACTGTCCGCGGGACATTGGGTTGTACTAGATTACGTTTGGTTAGGACAGGTTTTGCTGGAATAGGTAAGTGTAGATTTGACTTTTGCGCTATACAATGCTATTTAGTACATTTCTGCGCTATACTGTGATCCAATATGCTCTGCTTTGCTCTGAGGAGGCCAGAAACGGTGGACGCTTCCTGTTAGGTAGAGTTAGGTTATGTTCGGTCAGGTTATACTTGTTTGCGTTAGGATAGGATATCATTGCCTCCTTTGCTGTACACTGAAGTGCGGTGGATTTCAGCGCTCTACCGTGCTCCAGTTTGTTCTGCTTGTCTCTGGGAGGGCCAGCATTAGTGGACTCGGCACGCCACTTTGAGATACGCTATGCTCGGACTGGTTAGGTTAGGTCTGGTTAGGATAGGATATCTTTGGCTTCTGTCCTTTGCACTGAAACGCAGCGGATTTCTGCTCCCTAACGTACATGCTCTCTGGTACATTCCGCTTGCATCTGGAAACCCCAGCAATAGTGACCACTATTGCTTTACGTAACGTAACAGAATACAACGTGCCGAGACTACCGTTGCTGGACCTCCCAGAGCCAAGCAGAACATATTGGAGCACAGCAGAATGCAGAAATCCACCGAATAGCAGCGTGCAACACAAAAGTCATGGCTATAGTATCCTAGCCTCGCTAAACGTAACATGAACATACGTTACGTTACTCAACCTGACGTGCCGAAGCCACTGCTGCTGGCATGCCCAGAGACAAGCAGAATACAAAAGAGCACAGTAGATCACAGAGATCCACCAAATAGCACTCTACACCAGGAAAGTCAAACCTATCCAATACAAACCGAAACAAACCTTCCATAACCAAACTTAACATAACACAACCTAAAGCTCCGCGGCCGCTATTTCTGGCATCCGGGAAGCAAGGCAGGGCACATTAGATCACAGTAGTGGCAGGAATCCACCAAATATCAGTTTATAGCACAGAAGTCAATGCTCCCCTAACCTAACCTAACCAAGCATAACGCAACCAAACGTAACCTAATTCAACCTATCGTGCATGGACCATTATCGCTGACGTCCTCAGAACCAACTAGAATATAACAGAGCACAGTAGAGCGCAGAAATCCTCCGCATTGCTATGTAAAGCACAAGAGTCGAAGATATACTGACCTAACCTGGCCTAACCTAACCCAACGAAACGTAGCCCCACTCAACATAACGTGCCGATAGCACAATTGCTGTCTTTCGCCCTGTCTAGCTGAACATACTAGACCACACTAGAATGCAGGAATCCGCCGAATGGCAGCGTATAGCAAAATGGCCAAATCAACCCTCTCGTAAGGTAACCAGACGTACCATTCCCTATCGTAACCTAACCCAATCTAACGTGCAGCGGCCACTATTGCTGGCCACCACAGAGACGAGCAGGGTGCAGTAGGGCACAGTAAAGCGCACACATCCTCCTAATAACAGGCTACACCAAGAAAGTCGAAGCTATCCAAACTCGACCCAAACAAACATAACCAAGAAAACGCAACCCGACCTAACCTAACTTGCCGAGACCGCCATTACTGGCCTCCCCAGAGCCAAGCGGATCATACCTGTGCACAGTAGAGCGCAGACCTCCACCGCATTACAATGTGCAGAACAGAAGTCAAAGGTACCCTAACCTAACACAAATGAACCGAATCCGGCCAAACGCAGCCTGGCACAACGTATTTCTGGGCTCGCCAGTGCAATGCAGAGAATATTAGATCACAGTAGGGAGCAGAAATCCACCGAATAGCAGCTTACGGCGCAAAAGTCAAAGTACCGTATCCGAACATATCCAAACGTAGCATAACCAAGCTTAACTTAACACAACCCAAGGTGCGTAAACCACTATTGCTGACCCCCGCAGAACCAGTCAGAGTATACCAGAACACAAGAGAGCTCAGATATCCACCGCATCGCAGTGTGAGGCACAGAAGTCTAGGATATCCTCTGTTAACCTAAAGAAACCTGACCTATCCAAACGTAACCTAACCCATCCTAACGTGCCGCGGCCACTATTTCTGGCCACCCCAGTGCAAAGAAGGGCATACTAGATAACAGCAGTGCGCAAAAATCAACCGAATCGCAGTATATAGCGCAAAAGTCAAAGCCACACTCACCTAACCCAACGCAACCCAACCTAACCAATCGTAATCCAACTGAACCTGAATTTTCGCGACCAGTATAGCAGACCTCCACAGATTCAAGTAAAGCATATTAGCGGAGAGTAGAGCATTGGAATCCGTAGCATCTCAGTGTATAACAGAAGATTCGAAGCTGCACTTTAAAGACCGAAGGAATATTAACACACAAGGGTATCCTAACAAAACCGAAGTAGCCGCGACAGCTATTGCTGTCCTCCCAGAGTCGAGCAGAGTATAATAGAGCGCAGAAATCGACCGAATAACAATCTGTGCCCAGAAGGTCAAAGCTACCCGAACCTAATGCATTCAATCATAGCCTAGCCGAACGTAACATAACATAACCTGCCGTGTCGAGAACACTACTGCCGGCCTCCCGGAAGACAGGCAGAGCACATTGGAGCACAATTTAGAGCAGAAGTTCCCCGAATAGCAGTGCATAGCGCAAAAGTCAAAGTTATCTCATCCTCGCCTAACCAAATGTAACATGACCAAGCGCAGCATAAACCAACCTCACGTGCCTAGACTACCGTTGCTGGAATCCCCAGTGCCACGCGTAATACACCGGAGCACAGTTGAGCGCAGAAACGCAACGAATAACAGTGTATACCACGAAAGGAAATGCTATGCAAACCTAACCCAAACCAACATACCCAATCAAACGTTACCTAACACAGCCTAACGTGCGTAGACCACTGCTGCAAAGTTTCACACAGACAACCAGAATCATCTAGGGCACAGTAGAGCGCAGGAGACGGCCGCATGGTAGTGTAAATCACAAAGGTCAAAGATACGCTACCCTAACGCGTCCTAACCTAACCCAAACAAACTTAGCCTAACCCAAAGTAGCGTGCCGATGCCACACTTGCTGACACTCCCAGAGACAAGCTGATGATATCAGAACACAGCAGATTGCAGAAATCCGCCGAATAGCAATCTTTTGCGCAAGAGCCGTAGCTAGCCCTTCTAACCAAACCAACCTTAACGTAACCTAACGTACCATAACTAAACATAACGAGACGCTGCCACCGTTGCTTGCATCCCCAGAGTCAAGCGGAACACATTAAACGGCAGTAGAGAGCAGAAATCCATAGAATTGCAGTGTATAAAAGAAAATCGAAGCTACGCAAACCTTGCCATAGCTAACACAACATAACCAAACGTACCCTACATAAACCTAACAGGGCGAGACAACAATTACAGGCCTCTCCAAAGTCAAGCAGAGCATACTACTGCACAGTAGACCGCAGAAGTCCACCGCACATTTGTGTACAGCACGAAAGAAAAGGACATCCTGTCCTAAAGCAAACAAACCTAACCTAACCTAACGTAACATAATAACACATAAAGCGTCGCGGCCACTGCTTCTGCCCCCCCCCCCAGCAAAGCAGAGTATATTATATAACAGTAGAGCGCAGAATTCCACCGAATTGCAGTGTATAGCACAAAAGTTTGATCTGCCTTTGCCTAACATAACCAAACGTAGCATAGCGAAACGTAACCTTACCCCACCTAACCGCCCTAAACCACTATTGCTGAACTCCCAAGTGCCAAGCAGAATATAATAGGGCACAGTGGGACACAGTATTCCGCGGCGTTGCAGTGTAAATCACAAAAGAAGAGATATACAAACCTGATCTGCCCTAACCTAAACAACCCAGACGTGGCCTAACTCAGCATAGGGTGCCCAGACCGCTATTGCGGACTTTACCACAGGCAAGCAGAACATATCAGATCACAGTGGAACGCTGGAATCCACCGAATAGCAGTGCATAGCGCAAAAGTCGTAGATATCCTCCCTTAACCTCACCATGCGTAAGCTAACTCAAAGTAACGTGCAGCGACCACTATTGCTGGCCTCCCCATAGACGAGCGGAGCATATTGGGGCACAGTATAGCGCAGATAACCACCGCATTTTCGTGCGCAGCGCAAAGTCAAAGATACCCTGTCCCAATCCAAGCAAACCTGACCTATCCGAACGTAACCTAACTTAACGTAACGTGGCGAAACCACTATTACTGGCCACACTAGAGCCTCGCAGGGCATGGTAGAGCAGTGTAGGCCGTAAAAATCCCGCGAATAGCAGGGTATACCACAAAAGTCGACGCTATTCTGTTATAACCTACCCAAACGTAATGAAACCAAAAGTAACCGGACTTAAACAAGCGTGTCGAGACCACTGTTCCTGGAATCCACAGAACCAAGCAGAATATGCTAGAGCACAGTAGAGCACAGAAAATGACCGCATTGCAGTGCATAGCACGAAAGTCAAATGTATCCTGACCATACCTAACCTAACCTAAATTAACGAACAGTAGCATAACACAACCTACCGCGCCACGGCCGCAATTTAGGGCCTTTCCAGAGCATAGCAGAGCATGCTTGATCACAGTAGTGCGCAGAAGCCCGTCGAATAGCAGTGTATAGCATAAAAGTCAATAATATCCAAACCTAACTTCATCTAACCTAACCTAACCGAACGTAGAATAACTAGACCTTGCGGGCCGAGACATGTATTGCTGGCCTACACAGCGCCAAGCAGTAGATATTAGAGCCCATTAGGGGGCAGAAGTCTACCCAATAGCAGTGTATAGCACAAAAGTTGAAACCAACCTTTACTAACCTAAAAAAGCGTGGCATACGCAAACGTAACATAACTCAATATACCGTGCCGCGAA
Source organism: Eufriesea mexicana (assembly GCF_001483705.2). Classification (NCBI taxonomy): domain Eukaryota; kingdom Metazoa; phylum Arthropoda; class Insecta; order Hymenoptera; family Apidae; genus Eufriesea; species Eufriesea mexicana. Next base: position 758,178 of record NW_016908527.1, on the reverse strand, counting down.
CACCATTGCTGGCCTCCCTAGGAACGAGCAGAGTATAGTAGAGCACAGTAGAGCGCAGAAAAAGTGTATACCACGGAAGCCAATGCCACCCTGTACGAACATATGGTAGCCTAACGAAACAGAACGTAACCGAACACTACGTAACGTGCCGATACCACTTTTGCTGGCCTGCCCAGGGCCAAGCAGGACATAATAGACGAGGGTAGAGCGCAGGAATCCCCCGAATGGCACTGTGCAGCACAAAGGTTGAAGCTATCCTAACCAAACATGTCCTAACCCAACGCAGCCGAACGTAACCTGACTCAACATAACGTGCAGGGACCACTATCGCTGGAACTCCGGGGGCCAAGCTGAACATGCTAGGGCACTGCAGGGCGCAAAAATCCACCTAGATGCAGATTATAGCATTAAAGTCAAACCTATCCGCTCCTAACCTAACCAATGTTTACATTACCGAACGTGACAAAACTCAACCTAATGAGCAGAGAACGCCATTGCTTCCCTGCCCAGTGCCAAACAGGATATACTAAAGCACAATAGTGCGCAGAAATCTAAAGGATGGCAGGGTACAGCACAAAAGTAAAAGCTGTCCTGACCAAGCCTTGCCTAACCCAACCAAACCTAACGTAACGTCACTCAGCGCAACATGCCGAGAGCACTATTGCTGGCCATCCCAGAGCAGAACTGAACATGCTTGAGCACTGTAGGTTGCAGGAATCCACCTAAGAGCATACACTGGCACCAAAATCAAAGCTATCCTCTCCTAACCTAGCCAATCGTAACATATCCATTCGTAACCCTACTGAACCTAACTTGACGCGGCCACTATTGCTGTCCTTCCCAAAACCGGGCTGAAAATATCAGGTCGCTGTAGGACGCAAAGATCTACCTAATATCCGACTATAGCACCAAAGTCAAACCTATCCGCCGATTACATAACCAACCGTAACATAACCAAACGTAACCTATCTCGAGCTATCGTGACAGGACTGCTATTGCTGCCCTCCCTAGGGCCAAGCACGGCATACTAGATCAGAGTAGAGCGCGTAAGTCCACCGAATGGCAGTGTACAGTACAAAGGTTGAAGCTACCTTAACCAACCTTTGCCTAGCCCAGCCTAACCGAACGTAACCTGATTCAACTTAACGTCCCGCGACGAATATTGCTGGCCCCCCAGAGACAAGTGGAACACATGAGCGAAGAGTAGAACGCAGAATATCATAGAATGGCAGTGTATATGAGGAAAGTCAAAGCAACGAATGCGTAACGCAAACCAACAAAGCATAACCAAACAGAGCCCATCACAGCATAACGTGCCGAAACCAATACTGCTGCCCCCCACCCCCAAGACCCGAGCAGAGCATACCAGAGCACAGCAGAGCGCAGAAGTCCTCCGAATAGCAGTGCACAGCGCAAAAGGTAAAGCTACCCTAACCAGACATAGCCTAAACCACCCTATCCGGACGTAACCTAACCCAACATACCGGGCAGAAAGGACTCTTTCTGGACTTGCCAGAGCCTCGCCGAAGATATTAGATGACTGCGAGGCGCTGTAATCTACCTAATAGCAGACTATTTACCCAAAATACCGGGCAGAAAGGACTCTTTCTGGACTTGCCAGAGCCTCGCCGAAGATATTAGAGGACTGCGAGGCGCTGTAATCTACCTAATAGCAGACTATAGCACTAGAGTCAAACCTATCCCCTCCTAATCTAGCTAATCTTAACATAACCAAACGTAACGTAACTCAAGCTAGCGTGCCGTTACCACTATTGCTGGCCTCCCCAGAGCCAAGCGGAGCACACTAGTGGAGAGCAGATCGCAGATAACCATAGAATCGCAGTGTATATCGGAAGGGACAAAGCTGCGTAAGCCTATCCCTGACAGAGAGGACATTGCCAAACATAGCCTATCACACACTCTAGCGCAGAGAGCGCTATTGCTGCCCTCCCCAGTGCCAAGCAGGACATACTAGGGCTCCGAAGGGCGCAGCAATCCACCGTATGTCAGTGTACAGCACAAAAGTAGAAGCCATCCTGTCCAAAACTGTCTAACCCAACGCAACCGTACGTAACGTGGCTCAACGTAACGTGCCGAGAGCACTATTGCTGTCCTTCCCGTAGCCAAGGTGAACACCCTAGTGCTCTGTAGGGACCAGAAATCCTCCTAATAGCAGACTGTAGCTCAAAAGTTAACAGTACCCTCTGATAACCTAACCAATCGTAACATACCCAAACGTAACCCAACTTACCCTAACGTGCCGAGACTGCTATTGCTGCCCTCCCCTGAGCCAGGCAGGACAAGCTAGAGCAGAGTAGAGCGCAGAAATCCACAGGACAGCAGTGTATATCACAAAAGTTGAAGATACCCTAACCAAACATAGTGAAACCCAGCCTAACCGAACGTAACCGAACTCAACATAGTGCGCCGAGTCCACTATTTCTGGCCTCTCCAGAGCCAAGCACAACACACTGGTGGTGAGTAGAATGCAAAAACCCGTAGAATCGCAGTATATATCCGAAGAGCCGTAGCAACGTGAGCCTAACCCAAACGAAGAGAACTTGACCAAACATAGCCTAACACAACCCAACGTGCCGCAACCGCTTCTACCCCCCCCCCCC